>NC_081169.1:23713788-24035038 GCF_012432095.1 Onychostoma macrolepis | reverse complement strand
ATGATGTTGAAAGTGCCAAAGCTCTAGCTCTTTAAGATTTAGAGCGCAGCCACAGTTCATTATATCCTAACATATGTTGCTTTAACATTGGGAAATGTAAAGTTTAACAAGCTAAACCATGTTAAAACTCAGAGTATAATTCGTCCATTTCTGCTGTGGACATAAACCTCAAATCATGCAGCTTGAATGGTGTGCTGTTACTTTTTTAAGTGATCTGATGTAAAATTATTATGCGTCTCTCTGGAATACTTGATTATGATTGGTCAATTGTGAAATCCAGCAACTTAAAATTCAATATCAGAATAAGTAAAAATGGGTTCATGCAAGACTTAAAAATATTAGTTTAGTAAACTTAGTTAAGTGGTATATTTAAGTTATCGCAACAAATGTTTATTTGTTATAACAAATTGCAGAATTGCAAAGTAAATTTTTTTTTTACAGTGTAATGTGGAATGTTTCTAGAACATTTTGGCAAGATTCTCTCAAAGTTATGAACAAATGTTCTTGAAGTAATATTAAAAGAACATTCGTTTGGAGTTATCTGGGGCCTCATTTATAAAATGTTGTGCAGAAACCATCCTAAATTTGGTCTTACGATCATTTCTTAGATTTGCATATGAGCGATTCATAGAATAAACGTGTGAAGAGAAATCGCGCGTACGCCTCTCTTTCAGATGTGAAATCTATGAATCGCAAATTATCTTAAACTTGCGCACAATTGAATGATTTCAACTCTCTGCCTTGTAAACGACTCCTAATTAATGTCATTAACATATAAAACATCACCTATCATCATAATTTAGAACAGCGAGCTGCAAGAACAGCTTACATTTTCAAAAACCTGCAGTACTCCGACAATAAAAAGTGCGTACGTCTGCTCTGACCCTGACGTGATGCTAAGCACTTTTCCACATCAAAGACCGTTTTTATAAATTGGAGCGCTGGCGTGGATTTAAGCGTACGCACACTCTAAGATCAAATCTGAGCATACGCACGCTTTATAAATTAGGCCCCTGGTCTTTAATAATGCTCTCAAAACATTAGGAACCAAAAAGTAATGTTTTATTTGTTTCAGTTGGACGTTAGGGTTAGGGTTAGTTTTTTAAATGTTACTGCTTGTTTGAGAATGCCATAATATTTTCAAAAAAAAAAATGGAATGTTCCTTTAATGTTTGCATAAGCATAAATGTTTTTTAAAACATTTAAAAAACAAATGTTTTGAACGTTCAGAGAACGTTCAGAAATAATGTTTTCATAATTTAATGGGAATGTTATTAAAACCAATCTTAGAACATACTTTTGTTAGCTGGGATGTTTCCTAAAACCCGAGACAAACTGTACCAGATGAAAGATTGGCATCGTGAAACAATCGTGGCGATTTCTGTGATTGTGACCCCTAATCGGTGCTCCAATGTCGTACAGTAAGAGAGGTTCAAAGATGAATTTTGTCACGGCCTTGCGACCAAAGATAGCCTACAATAGTTTTCTGACAGTGTCAGAAATTCAGCATGATCATCGCACAGTGTGTTGCTGCTACGACCCATGTTTACTGACCAGCCAATAAAAATGTGACATGAAATCAACGCAACATTGCGCTAAAACGTACAACTGCTTACCGCAAGCTCTTATTCCTTCCTCTTTCACTTCTTCCACTTTTTTTCTGCACACATAAAAACTGCCAAAGTCTGATTCGTCATGCTCTTTTTGTTTGTTTACCAGTGCATGCTGATGGCATTTTATTTTTCTGTAGTAATGTGCATCGTAGGGTACGAGTCAATAGGTTTCATCATCGTACAGTCTACATGCATGTCTTACCCAAGTTTATTAGATCCATGTGGCAAAGTGCGATCTGCAATGATCTTATTGCTAAAATAGTGCAGTCTGTAGAAGGCTTAATATTCGTCGCTCATATTTGTTTCCAAATATTCATTGTCCACAATGCAGAGTCACACTAATTTCTTTCATACGAACTCTACTACAGATATCTTGAATTTTAGTTAATGATTACATTGAAATTTCCTCATATTACTGTAATACTGTAGCATTGTCAGTCTTCTCATTTCCTCATTTACATTGACGCATTACCTCAAATCAGGATCTGTGTCCTGCAATAAGTAGTTTATTTTGATGCGTTGTGCAAATTTAGCTCTCTCTGCATGGTCAGCGACGGCCAGACAGCTTTCATGCACAAATCTGTCGCAGGTAATTGTGTGTAGAGCACTGTAATAAACTACATCCAGTAGGTTTACAGTAGCTGCAGCTGTGCACACATAGATTATGTCACCGCTGTTAAAGGCCCACAGAACGCTTGACTCTGCACTTTTTTTTCTAACTTTGAAAAGTGAAAAATGACTTTTCTCTGCAGAGGACAGATTAATCTATTTTTTATATGTGTATATAAAAGTTGACTTGTCATTAATCACAATCCCAGGTTATTCATCAGGGACAGGGAAGCAGGAGAATCCGGCTAATTTATGGTGTTTCTCTGGCGCTTTTTGGATGATATAAACTGTTCTGTCTAGGCTACAATGAACGTTGCTTTGTTCTCGCTTTAAAGATTGGTTTTGAGTGTCAAATGCAGGGTTTTAGTTGCACGTCCAGCTCGGCTCTGCTGGTCGCAACTCATTCGACCCGTAACTCTCAGTTTGGTGGCGGGTCGCTGGGAAACAACCTTTTACTGTTTGCCGTCAGCTCATAAGCACTTCAACGCAAACTAGCAACATTTTATGATGGAATTTGCATGCTGAACTTTTCTATCAAAATTGCCTTTTCACACGGCAGATTTTAAAATTACATGAATAATAAAGCAACACGAACTAAGGTAATAAGAATTTTGATTGAATTTGTCTTGCAGTCTATCTCCCATTACTCTGCGGCTGCAGTATGTTTTGGTTCCTGGTTTCTGGCTCATTTACTGTTTGAGAATGACACAAAACGCAGTGCATTAGCAATCAGAGCATTGTGTAGCTGGCCAATACAGTGAGCAAACACAATTTATTCCATAATCACCGATGATAAAGTTCTGCAAATATGGTTATTCTCAGACATTACCCAGGTGGCTTTGCTCACAATGCGCTGGTTTGTGAGAATACAGTGCAGAATATGTGAATAGCTGTGACATTTCCAACTGCAGCGTTTCATCTTTGTTTTCTTACACAGACTTATGTTCATTACATAGCAGATTTAGAGTAGTTCATAATATATACGATACGTGATACACAGAACAAGATTTGAATGCTTTCTGAAGAAAATATGAGTGACTTTTGTGTTGTTGTGCCAGGTTGAAATCATATATCCAATCGCTTTGAAAAGTAATAGCATACCTCTCTTCAACAAGCGGCGCAATTTGATGTATCGTTCATTTTTATGGCTTAAAAAAATGCAAGAACCGCTAATTAGTTCACAACAAAAAGTACCATTAAAAAAGTGATTGAAACTGACAGACTATGGCAGGCTAACTCTCTAACAGCTTTATTTCCCATGTCTCGTCCATCTTTTTTTTCTTTTTTTTAGGATACTTGACAACCAAAAGACGTTTCTACACAGGCGCTCACTGAACACCTCAGAAGATTTCAATCAGGTAATTACCTCTAAAACATGCAATAATAACCCAGGCATGTGTTTCAGCCAAATTGGTGTAATCAAAGACTCATCTGGAGAGGTGCTTTCTTTTGCACTTCTCCCATCAAAAGCAGTTTGATTCGTGCATTGTATCCATTTGTAATGTTTTTCTGTAATTATATTTATTATATTAATATGAAAACGTCTTATCTGTGAGTTATTGATTATATTGATTCACACATATTCTGCCAAAGCTTTCAAGCAGCTGCAAATAATGGTTCATCCAAAAATGAAAATTAATGTAATTTATAGTGAATGCTATGGCGGCCCATTTCTTCCACAGGATAAAAAAAATAAAAAAAGGTAATTGCGACTTTTTATCTCACAATTCTGGATTTTTTAAATTGATTTTTATTTATTTATTTATTTTTGCTTTTTTTTTTCTATCAAAGAACACAAAAATAAATAAGGTAATTCAGTTTTTTTTTCTCTCTGCATTGTGAGTTTATATCTTCTAATTCTGAGTTCATGTCGCAATTCAAACTTTTTTCCAAGAATTCCTTGAAACAGTATGAATTGTTAGATTAAAAATTCGAAATTACCATTTTTATTTTTATCCTGTGGCAGAAACAAGTTTCCATATAATATGGCTCACATAGTTTCCAAATGGCATCATAAAAAGGATTTTTCTGAAGTCATATGATAACTTTGTCTGAGGACCAGACAAAAATATAAGTCATTATTTATTTAAAACATTCTTTTGAGGTTATTCTTATGAATGAATCGATTGATCCAGTGCATAAACCTGATCTGAAAGATTCTTTCACAAAAAAATGACATGAACCTGAGTATTTAATGACAGAATTTTCATTTCTGCGTGAGAAGACTTTTCACTCAAAGGAAGTTTAAAATGAGTTCACAAAGTCTGGAACTGAATCAGTCTAAATGTTAATGCGCTTGAATAGATTTACTGGCCCGACGCACTCATATGCATGCTCTACAGATCATTTTGTTTGTGTTTTCTGTTGTTTTTTGCTAGTTATTTCTTGATCATTTCATAATGATGGGTCTGTCCCATCCTGCCTTGACCAGCTACAAATTATGGCTACATTGGTCCCTAATTGCCACTTTTTCTGTCAAATGCAAGGACATGCACTCAAGGCTAAGTGGTGCTCCATAAACGGCCTTGTTAAAACTCTGTTCTCTTTATTATGCTAGGTAGTGCTAGAGAGGGGAAAAAAACAGACTAGATCTAGATCTCCACTTCAGTTAATAAAAAGCTTTTGTGGAAATAACACTTTTTTTCCATGCAGTCTGAACTACTTTTAGTGGACTGACATGAGGAGACCATAGTGCAAGAACTAAATTGCTTGCTAAGTTTTTAAAAATTTCTAACCTTAAGTATTACACTTTCATGTTTTTATTATTAGTTTTTTTGCATTTTTTGAATCCTACACTGTTTAGACGTACAACTTTTGCATGGTGAATGATAAAACCATTGTATCATTCACTATGCAAAAAAATTAAGTCTAAACAGTGTAGGATTTATAGACTTGTATACATTTTTTATAGCTGTTGAGCTTTAAAAAACACTATGGAAGTCAGTGGCTAGCATCAACTGTTTGGTTTGGTTTTGTGTTCAACAGAAGAAAGAAGCTCATACAGGTTTGGAACGAGTGGAAGGCAAGTAAATGATGACAGAAATTTCATTTTTTGGGTGAACCAACCCTTTTATCACCAAGATAAATAATTTTAAAGATACAGTATTATTAGGGTCCACACAATGGACAATAACATTGTGATTGTTATAAGCATGTAATGCAGCGAAGTTTGTCATTTTAAATGCTCGAGCTCTTTAAAGCAGGACGGATTCTGATTGGTTGTCTGGTTGGATGTTTTTATTATTCATCAGCTGAAGAACAAAATGCTCTGAAAGTGATTCCAACAGCAGTCATTAATGTTATCACTTTGCTATTCTTAAAATGTATTATTACATTTTTTTAGTTATTGTCCGTGTTGCTTTAACCTGTTCCATATTTAGGAAACTGAATATTCTAATGACTTGGACCATTATTATTTTTATATTAAAATTGGCAAGGCACAGGAAGAGAAAATGTTGTGACAAATTGCAGCGTTCTGTAAAAAGAGGAGAGGAAGGAATCTTGGGATTGCGGGGGTCAGCGTTGAGAACGTGACACGGGGACAGGGCGGTCTGCCTCCTCTTTGTTGAGTTCTGGCAGTCTTCTGTTGTTTATTGTTTCCAAACAGATGGTTTACAGTTTGATTTATATAATGTGTAGGTGTTTAATGTGGAGGACAAAGCAGCGGTCTATTTATACCAGGAGGGTTCACTTAACCATGCTTTACCCCTACTATTGAATCAGAGGGACAGATGAGGATGTTGATCATTTGAGAATTGTGAAATTGAATTTCTTTCTCAAGAAATGTTGGAGTGTGTAGGAGGAGGGTTTTCCAGAGATCGTGTGATGTTCATTACAGCTCTTTTGAGAAGGCTAAAACATCTAAAATGAAAAAAAGTTTCAGTAATTTTGTGATCGTAGTCTAATTTAAGGCTTAGGAGGCCTTGCTGTCATGACAACCTCTGGAACACGGCGTTCTCTTTCGTTACCACATCTGGCTGTGGGTTACGTGGTTTCCTTCCTTTTGTTTTCAGAGAAGTCTACATAGTAGTGTATGTCACGTATATGTAAATCATTTAAAGTAGAAAAGTGCATGATTCTTTAATATCTTGCTTGTTTCTACACAGCGACGTGATTGAATGACGGGCAATCTGCTGCTTTACAAACTATGTACAGATTATGAAGAGAGAAATATATTTCTATAAGAATATTTCACAAAGAATTGACATTTTCTAAACTGTAATTTCTTGTAAATGTACAGTTTCTAAGAAATATATTTTTATTTATTTTTTGAATTTATCATTTGTCAGCAATTCCTTCCATTGCAAAATTTTCTGAACTGCATGTGTCTCCAACATTAATTTTTATATCTATAATTTAGCTATATATCAGCAGTTCTTTCATATATAACTAACATTTATTTTTTCCTTTTTTATTAGGAATTATTAGGAATTAAAGGAGAAACACCTTTCTACATTAAATGTGAAGCAAGCTTGCAATGAAGTCGATTGGGTATTGTTAGTTGGGTGCTAGGGTGTTCTGTGTGATGCAAAGTGTTTCACCAAGTCTCTAAGTGTAAATATGACTCATTTCCCTCCTTGCATGCAAGCTGTTTTTTTACCACATTTTATTAACCAACAAATAAAACTTTACCTAGCACTATCGATTTATTTGTATATCTATATAATAATAATTATTATTGTTATAATAGTAAATATAAATCTAATAATTTTCATATCAATAAATATGACATTTAATATGAATATTTAAATATGACATAAATATACATTAGTGCTGTCAAACGATTAATTGCGATTAAATTGCATCCAAAATAAAAGTTTTTGTTTACAGAATATACAGGTGCATCTCAATAAATTAGAATGTCGTGGAAAAGTTCATTTATTTCAGTAATTCAACTCAAATTGTGAAATTCGTGTATTAAATAAATTCAATGCACACAGACTGAAGTAGTTTAAGTCTTTGGTTCTTTTAATTGTGATGATTTTGGGTCACATTTAACAAAAACCCACCAATTCACTATCTCAACAAATTAGAATATGGTGACATGCCAATCAGCTAATCAACTCAAAACACCTGCAGAGGTTTCCTGAGCCTTCAAAATGGTCTCTCAGTTTGGTTCACTACGCTACACAATCATGGGGAAGACTGCTGATCTGACAGTTGTCCAGAAGACAATCATTGACACCCTTCACAAGGAGGGTAAGCCACAAACATTCATTGCCAAAGAAGCTGGCTGTTCACAGAGTGCTGTATCCAAGCATGTTAACAGAAAGTTGAGTGGAAGGAAAAAGTGTGGAAGAAAAAGATGCACAACCAACCGAGAGAACCGCAGCCTTATGAGGATTGTCAAGCAAAATGAAGTCAAGAGGAAAATGAGAAACAAGAGACCAAAAAATGCAGATGAGCTGAAGGCCACTGTCAAAGAAACCTGGGCTTCCATACCACCTCAGCAGTGCCACAAACTGATCACCTCCATGCCACGCCGAATTGAGGCAGTAATTAAAGCAAAACGAGCCCCTACCAAGTATTGAGTACATATACAGTAAATTAACATACTTTCCAGAAGGCCAGCAATTCACTAAAAATGATTTTTGTATTGGTCTTATGAAGTATTCTAATTTGTTGAGATAGTGAATTGGTGGGTTTTTGTTAAATGTGAGCCAAAATCATCACAATTAAAAGAACCAAAGACTTAAACTACTTCAGTCTGTGCGCATTGAATTTATTTAATACATGAGTTTCACAATTTGAGTTGAATTACTGAAATAAATGAACTTTTCCACGACATTCTAAGTTATTGAGATGCACCTGTATGTGTGTGTTCTGTGTACATTTATTACGTGTATATAAATACACACACATACATGTATATATTTAAGAAAAATGTTATGTTTATATATTAAATATATTTATATAAATATATACATGTAAATACATGTAATTATTTGAAAAATATATATGCATGTGTGTTTATTTATATATACATGATAAATATACAAAGTTCACACTCATATATTCTGTAAACAAAACTTTTATTTTGGATGCGATTAATCACGATTAATTGCTTGATAGCACTAATATAAGTATATCAATATAATATTAATTAATACAATAAAATTATGTATAGTTATATATATTTTTCATATATATATATATATATAAATATATATATATATGAAATAAAAAATATTAAAATAAATAGTTAATAATTTTATTTATATATATATATAGTATAATATATACAGTGTATATATATATATATATATATATATAAATTGTAGTTATAAAATAAATGCAATAATAATAATTACAAAAATAATCAATGCAAAGTTTAAAATTAGATAGTTTAAAATTACAAAGAGTAAATTAATCAATACAAAAATATTCAAATGTAATATAATAATACAATTCTCTCCTTTATGTGTTGCATATACACAAATACAGACTTCAGGTTTCAGGATAGATTTTGAATGTGCAGACACAAAGAGCTGCTTAGACAATGAGTTACAGTGCTGATACACACAATGTGAGAGAGGCTGGCATTAACACAGTTTGAATTGTAGACAATAGCTGATGAGACGGGCATAAAAGAGGACTGGCAGATGTGGACAGAGTGAGAGGCCTCAGTTAGAAGGACTGAGCGTGAGAGGAAGTTTGACGTTAGGGCGTGGTTAACCAACCAACCTCCATATTTTCTCTTTTACAACAGACCGGCAGATGCTGCACTTTGTTTGACTCTGATTGGATGCAGAACGCGAGATCAAAATGAACATTAAGGTAAGCGAAATCAAACAGTTGATATTTAAGCATACGCTTATTTTTGGAGTTTCAGAGCTTACACAGATGCTACAAGGTAAGCAGAATAGAGCGTCTGAGAAAGACAGAGATGTAGCGATAGAGAGGAAAATGATATGCTTAGCCACAGGCACACGTGCTTCAAGCATGTGAGGTCACTGTGGACCAGCCTATTCGTTTATCTGATCCATCGATCATGTAAGACCCGGAGGACCATCTGTCTTTACAAACAGGTAAACACACTCACTCACCTGCAGAAGAAAATGAGGCACACAGCCACAGTTCAATACATGCTTGCCCTCGCATAGATCAAAGTGGCTACTTCTAATGAAAAAGGTCTTGGAGGCCACAAAATAAAATGGAAAAGGAACAAATAAACATGCAATATTAATAATAAATGCTTATTTATTCATTTTTGTTATGAAAGTTAGGAAAAGTCAAAAATAAAATGGTCAGCTGGGTGTATTTCACTCCAAAATCTGAAAAAAATAATAATAATAATAATTATAAAAAATACTTAGCATGATAAAAACGAGGCCTATTAGTACATTTAAAAAATAATAACATTTTTCTATTTGATTTGTCATAAAAATACCATCACAGACACTCATGTTCTATAAAGTTAGAAATATTACTTTGAAAACTGTGGCCAGTATGAATATATTAATGGATAGATCCGTCGAGACATTGAATTATGTTCATACCACACTTCCACTCCATTAAGTTACATTTCTTTATGACTCAGAGTCGTCTCTGCGTTAAAAGGTGTTATACAAGACGGGAGTGATTGGCTTGATCTAACCTTTCAACAAATTGAATGCTCAGTGGTAACACATGGCAGCAGTTCACGCTTACAGGAAGTAGTGTGAAGTACGACACTCTTGAATTTTGAATAGTCACTACTACTGTTCTTATTTGTTGTTGTAGGGGAAAGCGGAGATAATTGTAACATAATTTGGTTTTTGCTCACTTATTCAGAAAATGTTTAGCCTAGAGCTTTGATATGATGCATTAATCATTTTTGACATGTCAGCAGTCATTACGTGTGTTAATTAAATTTATAACTTAATTGAGTCCGATACAATTAAACTGTAAGGACGCAAAGGCTCCATGCTGAGCTGTGTTCTCCATATGCCGATTTCAGCAGAACATGCTTAGGGCCACGTCTCTGCTGGCTTAGGGGAAGCTCTTACAGACAGGAACATTGCACAGTTTGTTTGGATATTGTTACCAAATCAGACCAGACAACATGAAACTGTTCAAACAGAGATCACTTTTTAAATTTATGTATGGATTTGGAAATGAAATTTTAACCCTAAACCATGCTCAAAAAATTAATTAATTAATTATTAATAATAATTATAATAATACTGATGGTTGTTAATGGTTGTCTGTTATCTTTGATGTTATTTTGGTGAGAATGTATGCATTTAGTTATGATACATTCACGTGTCATAATATTTATACCATTTCTGTCTATGATTATTACTTATCAACAAGATGAATAAAACAACTTTTTCTGCATTTGAATGCAAATGATTATCACTATTAGTTTTGACACTGGCACATCTTACCCCCAAAGCATCTGACATAGTTTAGCCCACATTTTTCAAAGAAATTAATACTTTTATTGAGTAAGGACACATTAAATTGATCAAAAGTGACATTAAAGACTTGCATTTTTGCACAAAAAAAAACCAAACAAAAAAACTATTTCAAGTAAATGTTTTGAAATTTGTATTCATCAAAGAACGCTTTATTTATCAGTGGCAATCAATGATAATCAGAAATGTTTCTTCAAATCAGCATATTAGAGTGATTTCTGAAAAGATTTCTGATCATGTGACACTGAAGACTGGAGGAATGGCTGCTGAAATTTCAGCTTTGCATCACAGAAATGAATTACATTTTAAAATGTATTCAAAAAGAAGAGAGTTATTTTAAATTGTAATAATATTTCTCAATTTTGCTGTTTTTATTGTATATTTAATCAAATAAATAGAGCCTTGGTGAGTATAAGAGACTTCAAAAAACTTTTTTTTTTTTTTAATCTTACTGACCCCAAACTTTTGAAAAGTTGAGTATTTTTCCATTTTGGGGGGGAAATAAAGGCTTATTTTAATAATCCATGGCTTATTCTAGCACCTTTCATGTAGAAAACCTGACATGGAAAAAAAGATATATGTATTTCGTGTGATGGATCTTTTCTGTGCACTGATAGCCAGATAAAGGGGTTGACAGAGTTTACCCAGTGACACATTTTTTTTCACATATTTTTGGTGCTACGGTTGTTTGATTATACTAATGGAGAGCTCGGTGACTGTAATGCCGGCCTGTCATCTGATGTGTCATAATCCAGTGTTTGTGTTGTGTGCTTGTTCATGTCACTGTTGCTAAGTAACCCCTCCCCTCATAAACACTGGCAGCCTTCTATTGTTGGGCTTTTATGGATCAAAAGGCACAAATTTCCAAAACAACCACATCTCAGAATTGATTGGCTAATGATAACGTTGGGAAATGTCAAGACCTTTCATCTCAAACGCTCTCATTACACGGGCAGAATGTTTACGGCAGCGCGAGAAAACTGTAAAGCACCATAACACAAGCATTGCTGCAGCTAAATATTCAACACGAAATCAAAAATTAACCTACTTACAGTATTCTGTCATTCAAAAGTTATGCTCACCAAGGCTGCATTTATTTGATCACAAATACAGTAAAAACTGTGAAATATTACATTTAAAATGTAATTTATCCCTGTGATGCAATGCTGAATTTTCAGCATAATTACTCAAATCTTCAGTGTCATATAATCTTTCAGAAATCATTCAATATGCTAATTTGCATCTCAAGAAACATTTTTTTATTATTATTATCAAAGCTGAAAACAGTTGTGCTGATTAAAATGTTTATGATAGAATTATATTCTTAGGATCCTTTGGTGAACAGAAAGTTCAAAAGAACAGCATTTATTTATTGTAAAAATGCAAAAGTCTTTTCTGACACTTTTATTCATTTTATTGTGCCCTTGCAATCAATAAAAGTATTAAATTTCCTTCAAAAGGACCTTAAAACGGCAAACTCCATTCTGCACTATTTTTTCACTATCCAGTCAATTCCAAATAGATAAACATAATTTTTTTTTTCTCAAATATTAAAAATATGTCACATTATGGAAGTAAAAAGGGTTAATCTTGCTTTAAGGTTGCAATAGAATAAAAGAGAATATAATACTGAAAAAAACAGCAGTGCTTTGTGGGAAAATGTACAAAAAAAGGTACAGCCACCTTTTTTCAACAGTCACGGAGACATGCGTTTGTATGTTTGTGATTGTGGGTGTTTTCTCTTTTTCAGATCGTGTTGCGAGGGTCCGCCTTTCTTCTGTTACTCATCTTCAGAAGTGAGTTATCATGATTCTTCCTCCTCTCTCTTTTTCTTTCACATGCACGCACACACACTGTCTTTTATTCCGTTGCACATATACATCATGAACATTTGTCAGCTTAATCTGATAAAGCCTATTTTTAATAAAATCCTACATTACCCAAAACCACGAATGACCAGCGGGTCCAATATGTGTTTTTTTTTCAGATGAATACTTCCAATAAAAGATTGATTATAGCCGTTGTGCAATAATCACAGTGTTTGCCAGTAGAATTGCTCAGTCTCATGTGGCCATTCATCTTGTGGGATTCATTGGACAAACTGCGCGTAGCTGGAAAATGCATACAAAAATGCTGCGACCCGTCTCTGCTAGACCACAATTAGTCCTTGTTCTGTGGCAGGGTCTATGAGAGGCCTGCCTTCATTACAAACCGCTGCACTCTACATCACCACGCTGTTATTATGCCAGCATCAGAATACATTTGCATTCATCTGCTGCTTGTGTGTGTGTGTAATCGTGAACTCTGAAGCCGGCCAGGATCATTGTGCTCAGTGTGTTCTTCAAACTCTCATAAGTCATAATGGTGTCAGAAGGAGATTGTTGCTTATGCTTTATAAAAAATGATCAGATGCTCTTGTAACAATCTCAGATATTTGTCTCTGCATCTTTAACAAAAGTATCAAATTCATATTCTCTCTCTCTCTCTCTCTCTCTCTCGTTCTGTACTTGTATTTGTAATTTTGTGATTTGTGGATGAATGCTAAATGCTAAATGCTTAGATATTAGTCAAATTATCTTTTTAAAAAGTGTTATTTGTCATCTTTATTAAGTTACTCCATCCATTTATTATTATATTATATTGATAAAATAATAAAAATTATATTTGTAATATTTTTTTTTACATATTTGACAATCTAAAGTGAAGAATAGAATAGAATAGAATAGAATAGAATAGAATAGAATAGAATAGGAAAAGAGCATGTTGCATATCTCTCTGACCAACTACACAAATGTATGTATTTATATTTTGGTTGGAGTTTTATATGGTATCTATATTTATATAACTGTATTATATTATATTACATTATATTGATAAAAATAAAAATATTTTACTACTTTTTAAATTTGATCTAAAATTTATATAAAAAGAGCAAGTGGCATATCTGTCTGGCTTCTTTATTATGTTTATCTTTTTTTATATGGTCTCTATATTTATATTCATATAAACTGTATTATATTGTATGAATAAAAATAAAATAATGTCATATTTTAGTACTTTTTAAGTGAAACAATTTAAAATGAATAGAATAGAATAGAATAGAATAGAATAGAATAGAATAGAATAGAATAGAATAGAATAGAATAGAAAAAGAGCAAGTAGCATATCTCTCTGACCAGCTACACATATGTATGCATTTATAATTTCAAAAATATTTTGGTTGGCATCATCTTCATTATCTTAATTTTTTGTCTATATTTATATTCATACAAACTGCATTTCTTGCTGTAGCTCAGTTTTGGGCCTTAAATTATAAGTCGGTGAAATAGATTTTGATCCATTGACCCTTTTAAGCAGGTGTTTGCTTATGCCATTTTCTGGTAATGGTCTTTTTATACGCTATAAATAATATCATAAGATACCCATCAGCCTTCAAAATATTTTTCTGAAAAATGGCCAAGGTACATTGTTGAAAATTCCCCTAGGAAATCAATATCCCAAGATCTTGAACTGTATCCCAGAAAACATACTTTCCGGCTACTCCAAAATATATGAGATATGATCAGCATCCAAATGACCTCACATATAGATAGTTGCCTACTCTTTATCACCTAAAGAGAAGCACAATATTTCTCCACCCAAACTCTTTCCATCTTCATGAAAAAGTTGTGCTCACTGAAATGTGTCTGTGTTTCTAAAGGTTATGCAGATGAGAACGTGACACAAACAGAGACCACGACACCACTGGAAAGCTCCACACCTCCGTTTTATAGCTCTAAACCCACAAATGTGGGTCAGGGTAGGATTTGTATTTAATTTTTTACATATTTATTTCCCAGCATGAGCACATAAGCATCCCAGAATTGCCTATAAATCATAGTCAGTTTATGTTTTATATGTTTATTCTATACTTGTTTCCAATTTGTCTCCAATTCAGCTAAACTGAGTTACGGATCCAGTACAAAATGTCTTCGTTGTCCGTTTACCTTGATAACATACTCTGTAAAGTTTGATCTGTCATGGAAGGAATTGATTTTTGGTGGCATAATAAACCGGCGATATTTGTGTTGGCTTATATCTCAAATACAATTCAATCACGAAAGTGTTCGCCTCATTCCTCCAGATAACCCGAATGCAACAGGGGTGAAAACGAGCCCAGATGCAAAGCAGTTTAACCTCAACGTGACTGCGGCGATCACTGACAGCTCTACAGACTCCCCGGTGACCTCCGCTGTGACCTCTGAAAAGACGACCGCCGCACAGCGTAAGCTTTGATTCTGACTCAAATACAACTTTGGTTTCAGTGGAAGGACTTTCAGTGTGGGATTGTGGGATTGGGGGAGGGTAACAGAGCCGAGGATTGCATGAATAGCTGAGAGGCTTCCTCTTTACTCATGCAATTCATATCAAGGGCACACATAACTTAGAAACTAATTAGCAGGTAATTAGAAAATGTTCAACGCTCCTTCCATGCTGAGAGGCTTAAAGATAATGCGGCGTTTCCGCGGGATTGAGGAGCACTGTCGCGGTGAGCTGATATGCTTTATGAAGAATCAACCAACCATATATCCTGGGAGAGCAGCACCATTGAAATATGCAAAAATTTAATATGAAAGACAAGGCCGGACAGAGAATGAGTGCTGCTGGAATTTAATTAGAAGCAATTACGGACAAATCCATAGGATTGCGATAAGAGGAAGCGTCTGCTTTTCACACCGAAAGTCTTTGCTGTCAACCTACACTATGGACAAAAACGGGATTCAAAAGCTCACTTCTATTCAAAATTCTGCAAATTTGAGGAAAGAATGTACATACTAGATTAGGTTTCTCTCCTTGTCTTTTTACTTGACCTCACTTCCCTCTCATTTTCTCTTTGCAGCGGCCCATAACACCAACCCCGCCAAAGCTGTGGTGTGGGGTAAAATATTCTCATCTTCATCATCTTCTTACTTAAATGTATTCTACAGCCTTTTCACTCATGATAGGCCGGTATATTGGAGGTGTTACTTTCCCATTGTATCTGTCAATAAAGTCTTTGTCAATAATGCATAGTTTCAGAAAGATTCACTAAGTTTTAGAAGAAATATCATCTAAAATTATACAACATTATATAAATATATATTTTTTAAAGTCATAAAAGTTCAATTATAGACGTTTTTTGTTTCATTTTCAGATTTTTTTAAAGCTCATTAAGTCAATTAACAATTCATCTCTGCACACCTGATGGCAATCGATAGGTGCTTAGGAGAAAAAAGATCTAAAAGGTCAAAAAACAAATCCCGCACACTGCCAAACTTTGTCAAAAGTATGTTTCGGTCGCATGACCTTCATCAGGTATCTTCCTGATGATATAAAGCTCAATTAATATGTAATATGTAATATAAAGCTCATTAATGAATAGCAAAAATTAAATGTAAAACTATATACATATAATTTTATAAATATACATACAAAACAATTAATATTTAAAATATTATATTAAAAGTAATAACAATATTTAAAATTATTATGTCAAATAATTATTGAATTATAATTATATTTTATATATTTTATATGCACATATCAATCCTTAATAATCACTGCAATTTTAGATTTAAAAAAATATATATACTTTTTTTAAATGTATACTTTAATCTAATTTGAATATACACTACCGTTCAAACATTTGGGATCGGTAAGATGTTCGGCAAATTTTTGAAAGCAGTCTCTTATGCTAGAAAATGCATTAAAAATACAAATATTGTAAAATATTATTACAATTTAAAATAACTGTTTTATGTGAAACTTTTTTTTTCACGCTTTTTTGATGAATACAATGTTCAAAAGAACACATTTATTTGAACTAGAATATATATTTATTATATTTTATTCACAGTTTAATTAATTAATTTTGTATTCCACTAAAATAATAAAAAAATTGAGTGATTAAATAAAGACATCTTTTTTATCATCATTTTTTGAGTAGGATATCTTTTTAAATTCCATCATACATATATAAAATATGAAAAACCCACATCAGTCTCCATTTGTTTTTACCCATCAAGTCATTTGCATAAACAGCATCTCATTGACACAACTCTGATTAAATCATAGAAAATTAGTGTTGGAGGTCATGTAAGGTGGACAGGTCAAAGATTGTTTCATCCCATTAGACCCATTAGACACCAGAACACACACACCCACACATATACTACTGGCTTATTTAGCATATTATGAAAATGATAGAGTCCATTACATTTTATAGGCACGTGGACTGATTTCAGGTCTTGTTTATGATGTCAAAACCTCTCTAAACTGTGCAATTTCCTCAACAGATAAGAAATGGGATGAGCCGTTTGATTACAGTAAGTATCTGTTTAATCATTCAGTAATTAATGGTGCTTGCTAATGCAGACATCACAATTACTACTAGAACAAACCCCTAACCCAGAGTATTGAACGTCGGCCTGTAACTCGTGGCGCAGCGTTTGTTCTACAGACATGCATGATACTTTAAATCATGTGCTGTTTGTGTTACAACTTTTACAAGTGACTGGACTTATAATTCTCACTTAATGAATGATAAAACACGCAACAGACGGAACATCACGGTAATTAGCAGTGTTATTTTAGTAGTTATATATTATTATATAGTATTTAATATTTGGAAGTAATTTTTATTTTTATATTTTCAGTTTTAATTTGACATAAGGTTTAGTAATTTTATGTTCTTTTGTTCTTTTTATTTATTTTTCTATTTAGCTTTATTTTTATTCCGGTTTGAGTTATTTTAGTACTTCAATTTAAACATGTATTAAAGAAATATTTCATCCAAAAATGAAAATTTGCTAAAAATGTACCCTCAGGCCATCCAAGATGTGGACGAGTCTGTTTTTTCATCGGAACAGATTTGAAGAAATTTAACGTTACGTCATTTGCTCACCAATGGATCTGCTGCAGTGAATGGGTGCCGTCAGAATGAGAGTCAAATCACCTGATTAAAAAATAATATACATAATAAACAAATCCATCAAGACATTTTTTACTTCCGTTGCTTCTGGCAAAAATACATAATCCATAATAACGCTTCCTCCAGTAAAAAAGTGCATCCCCTCACATCAAAATCCACAGACCTCTTTGTTTAGAACTGAACTTTTGGACTGTTTTCACTTGTAAACAGTGCTTGATCTGTGGATATTTCTCTCCTGATTCAGATGAGCAATATTATGGATAGAGGACTCATATTTTTGCCGGAAGCAATGGTTAAGACATCTTAGTGATGGATTTGTTGGTCCCACTTTATATTAGGTGGCCTTAACTACTATGTACTTACATTTAAATTAATCATTTGGTACAAATGTTTTTACATTGTACTTATATTTTTAAAAATACCTATATGTAATTACATCTGTAAATTAATTTCTGTAATTACATTTATAATTACACTGTTGACCCATCCCTCACACCTTAACCCACCCTTAAACCTACTGTTACGTCTCTGATGTAAATTTAGACTAGGGTTTTAAAGAAGTAACAATAATTTGACATAAAAGAAATAAGCCAGGGGAATAAGTGGCAATGGAACACCTGACACAAATTACACCTCAGGAAAAGGTTTATTGTTCTCAAGAAATTAGTTATTAAACAAACAAGACAAAGGAAAAGGAGGGAATTTAAAGCGGCGCTTAAATCATAAAATAAAAATAAAAGAATCCCACGTACTAACTAATTCCCAGTTCCCCTGAACTATTAAAATAAAGAAAAAGGGAAAAGAAAATCTTCAACGCAAAAGCGTCATAAACTACACAAAATATACAAAGCAAAACATACAGAAAAAGCGCACACTAATAAACTAATGTGTCTAATGTGTCCCTCCTTCTTCTCGCTGACGTTCTACCCATACCACCAAACCTGTCCCTAACCTTACCCGTATCCCACCTCAATAGCAGCAATAGTGTTTTGCAATAAAGTATGAACACAATAAGTACATTGCACTTATTTTTTGACGTAAGTATGTAGTAGTTAAGGCCACCTAATATAAAGTGTGACCGAATTTGTTTCTTACAGGCATGCAGCTTTTTACTTCACAAAACTTTAATTGATTCTGACGGCACCCATTCATTGCAGAAGATCCATTGGTCAACAAGTGCTAAATCTGATGAAGAAACAAACTCATCTACATCTTAGCAAATTTTCATTTACGGTTTTAAATAGTTTCAGTTAACAATAACATTAATAGACCACATATTTAGTGATCTTGTGGAACGCGTTACCAGCTAATCAAGAAATGTAGCAGTTTTGTTTTTAATGTCACAACTGTGCTGCTCAGGTGTTAATTGTTAACTGCTGGTTTTTCTGGTTCGAGCCCCTTACAGTGCGTTCGAACACAAAGACCTGTCAGTGGAAAGTATTGTGTTTATAAGAAGCACAGAGGTGCCGAGCATGGGAGCACTATTACTGTCTCAAGAGCTGTAGTTAAACGCTTATGACCTGGCGACAGCTGCTGCTTCAATCATTTCCTATTGTTAGGGCAGCTACAGGGCATCTGATGTTCAGGAAATAACCTCATTATCTGTGACCCGTAGATGCCTCTGTTCTGCATTCATTCCCCAGGAACTAAGTTTATAAGTGACTGAATGTTTCAGAGTCATCAGTTAAGGGTGTTTTATGCCGGTTCAGTGTTACTTCAAAGCCTGTGTGTGTGCAAGGTTTTGCCTGCTTTGTGGGTACCGAATGTTCCCAGATGAATAGTAAAGCCAGGAATCAGCTGCCAGCCATAAGGAAAAAACGCTTAATAAGCTTGGATGTACAGTAGGATGTAAATGTAGATTCTGTGAGTGTGTGTTTTGCATCATGATTAGCGCATAACATGACTTGTGTTTTTTTTTTTTTTCTCAGATTACGCCTCTCTACGTCATGTAGGGTTGACCATCGCTGCGATTCTCTTTGTGATGGGAATCATGGTGCTTGGTTGTAAGTAAACCCAACTTCCCTGGTTCAAGTCTCAGTCCTGATTGCTTTTATAAACCGTTACGTTTCAAATCCCCAAACCTCTCTTCTCTCTTTTTTCATTCTTCCTTCATCTGGAAGGTGGCAAAGTGAAAGGAATGCCACGGTGTCGTATTGGCAAAGGAAGGTGAGAGAAAACTCACTAGTGTGTGTGTTTGTGTGTGAGGCTGTGAAGTTATTTTCAATGGCATACCTATGGTGTATGATGAATGAACTGGAAATAGAACAAGTTGCCATTTTTAATATCTTTCTTGATTCATTATTTGATTAGAATGCCCAAAGGTCTATTTTAATGCTTTTAGACTGCTTAAATATATTTGTATTTGACGTATGTACAGTATATAGTATAATAGGCTAAAGTAGTAGGTGGTACACATGTATACTGCACATTATTTTGTCCTGTTCATAAGTTTTTTTTTTTGTAAAGATGTCATCACTTTTGGCACTGGAATGCTGTAAGCTCTACTGCAAACTGCTCATTTAGTCAATGTAGTAGTTAAGTTGAGAACATGTGCATGCTGTGCATAGTACACATGCTGTATACTTGCTTTAAAAGTAGTCTGCAAGTATGCATTTTCGTACATAGCTATTGCTTTTTGAATGCATTCAGTGACTGGGTGCATTATAACGTTTGGCCTCTTTTGTAACTTTCTGATGTGACTTTATAATCATTATGGACTTCATTGTGTTTAGACGCCATTAGGGCTTTTATATAGATTGTTCTAAAACATATTATTTCAATCTTGCCGCATATGATGAATGCGAAGAGTTTAACTGTAATGTGCTTATTATACACCTGCCTGTGCCATTTGAAAACGAACATTTAAAAATAAAAATACACAGCCATTGCATGGACAGAATGTCAGCCGAATTGACTTGTGCAAAAGAGACAACAAAACAGTATATAATTTTAGTAATATAAGAGAAGAATAATGACACGCTTCTCTATGAAAAGAGCCTTTTCAAATGGTCTCGGCTATTAAGGCAAAAAGGCATAATTTTCTATCTCTGCAAAATAGTAACAAGTGGTAACGCTTTACCTGGAGAGAAAGCAGTTGTTGACTTAGCTTTACCTCTCACAGAGCTGCTCTGAAAAACCCGCCGGAGGCTTTAACAGCCGATTTATACTATATTTAATGGAATATTTAATGCCCTGTGGGCTGTAAAGTCTTATTATATGACTTTAGAGTGAAGGTTAAATTTAAGGAAGCAGTCAATTAAAACGGGTTAAATTTTTTAATAAAAGCAACTTCCAGTTGACTTATTAAAGGAATAGTAAAAAATTAGCTAAAACATTTACTCACCCTCAGGCCATCCAAGATGTACCTGTAAATTAGTTTGTTTCTTCCTCAGAGCAAAATTGGAGAAATCACTTCTTCACTAACGGATCCGCTGCAATGAATGGGTGCCATCAGAATGAGAGTCCTAACATCTGAACATCACAAGAATCCAATTTGTTAATTAACATCTTGTGAAGTGAAGAGCTGCGTGTTAGTAAGAAACAAATCCATCATTAAGGCATTTTAACTTAAAACTGTCACTTCTGGCCAAAATCCATAATAACACTTCCTCCAGCGAAAAAGTCCATCACCTGTTGTCCTCTCACATCAAAATCTACCAACATATTTGTTTAGAACTGTTTTGGACTGGTTTCAAATGGTGTTTGATCTGTGCATATTTCTCTCCTGATTCAGACCAGATGACTTTTCACTGGAGAAAGCAATATTATAGATAAAAGATTTGTATTGTAGCAGGAAGCAATGGTTTGAAGTTAAAAATGTCTTGATGGATTTTTTAAGACAAAAAACAGACAGTTTGTCACTTAAAACATTAACTGATGGACTGGAGTCATGTGGAATACTTGTGGATTATTATGAAGTCTTTATCAGCCGTTTGAACTTTCGTTCTGACCGCACCCATTCACTGCAGAGGATCCATTGGTGAGCAAGTGACATGATGGTAAATTTCTCCAAATCTGTTCTTATGAAAAAACAATTGTATCTACTGTACATCTTGGATGGCCTCAGGGTGAATAAATATACAGCAAATTTTCATCATTGGGTGAAAGACATTCCCACAGGATGTTACTGGTGCAAAAATCTGCTCACAAATTAGACAAAGAATTCGTTTTCTTCTTGGTCACACTGCACTGCTGCTCAATTTAATAAAGTTAAACTCTGGAAATGTTGACAAACTAGTTCAGTGTCAAAATGGCCTCCGGGTGAACTGATTTACTTTAAAGGTTTTTTTTTTTTTGCTTTGAGAAAACTGAGAAAGTGCACAACTAACCTTTCTTTTCTCTCTCTATCTCTCCAACCTCTTTCTAACCATTTTTTCTGTGTATGTAGTTCATACGAGGTGACCAGAAGTTAACACTTCTCCCAGCATTGATCAGCTGGCTCGGCAATAAACAGAAGCAGGAGACAGCAGGAGAACACAAAGGAGCCAGTCAGACCTGTTTCCACAGCGGTTACAGACTTACATTCCCCCCTTGTGAGAACAACATCATAAGGACAAGATGGAGAGGTTGTGTGTGTGTGAGCGTGTTCATTATTTCAAACTGATCTCCGGGTTTGTCACACAGAGGTGCCGGAGAATAAGATGTATGCTATCGTGTGGCACTAAACGCCAGCAGTAACACAACAGCTGGGACTTCGGCAGATCCCAGCGTAATCATGCGTCTCAGACACAAAATCCCTTCATCCCTCTGCTCTCCTGCACCAAACTGCTCGGTTTAAGCGTCAAACTTTGTACAACATAGACCTGTACTTGTGTTTTATTATTATTATTATTATTATTATTTCAATACTGTGCATCCTCAGATGTGTCTATCTTTTGGAAATGGAGAGAAGCATTGTATGGCTCACAAGCGCCCTCAAGAGGCCTTCAGACACATTTATTATGAGTTCTCTCAAGAGGAGAGAATAAAAACAGTTTGGCTCAGTCTGTTTAGAGATTCATGTATCTGAATTCACCATCTACTTCATGTCCTTGTACAAAAAATAAAAAACATCTTTATCAGTGTATAAGGCCTGAGTTTAAAATAAGTGAAGTTTCATATTTCTTATCTTG
The DNA here is from genome assembly GCF_012432095.1 of Onychostoma macrolepis. Classification (NCBI taxonomy): domain Eukaryota; kingdom Metazoa; phylum Chordata; class Actinopteri; order Cypriniformes; family Cyprinidae; genus Onychostoma; species Onychostoma macrolepis. The sequence goes on along the minus strand of NC_081169.1, from coordinate 24,012,357 downwards.
CAATAAGCTCGGTTGGGCTGTCAGCAGTGGAAAATGAGTATATGCTGATGTCAGGGGAAAAATGAAAATATCAAGACCATCTCTCTGTGACATTTACCATTAGCATATCTCCACTGGAATTTTGCGCAAGGTGTTTATGTAAATATTCTATAGTTCACCCAAAAACCAAATTTTTTTTTTTCTTCCATAGTGCATAAAAGGAGATCTGTAGATGCTCGTTTATGAACAACAAAACTGAATGGTTGTTAACTAAAGCAAGCAAGCAAATAAACAAACAAACAAAAAATTTTTTTTTTTTTTTAAATAAAGATCTAAATATTAGATGAAAAGCTTAAAAAACTTCAACAAAAATTAGAAATTATGTTCCTTTGACAACTAATTGAAATAAAAAGTAGTAAAAGTACTAAAACTAAAACATTTAACAACCAAATGCTAAGAATATTAATATATATATATATATATATATATATATGTGTGTGTGTGTGTAATGAAATGACTAAAACTAAAATTAAAAAGAAAACTGAAAATATAAAATTAAAAGCTATTCATACAATAATTTAATAGTATAAAAATAATACTAAATGGCAAACACCAAAAAAGTACAATAAAAGTCATTTTTATTCAATTTAATAATTATGAATGATAACAATTATTATTATTTAAATGTATAATTACTTAATTTTTAATTTTTTTCCCAAAGGAAATAGTTTCGTTCACAGTAGCACCATGCTAATGGAGTAGATTATCACGCAATGAGTAGCTGATTATATTTTTTATAAGTTTAGTTATGATGTAAAACTATGCATTTAATCATTTTTATGATCTCTGTACTAATTCCCACCCAAATCAGATACATACAGTATAATACTAGCACAGCTGTTGAGAACAATAAAATTTATTTAAAACAGGTCTCATACAACAAATAGATGACAGGTTGTCTTATAAAATATATACAGCAACAGGCATTAACCTTTAAACTTCAGTAGAAATCACACAAATGTCCATTAATAATGGCAACAGTTGTCATGAGGAATCAAGGCTGTACACTGCCAACGCTCCGGACTCTGTTCTTGAGCACTGGGAGTGTAGTATAGTACTTTATCAAACTGTTGGTCAAATGCACTCAGAAAGACAAATGTATGGATTATTGAAAACAAGGCGTATAGTTTCGACTACGACATGATTTATTATGCTGATTTATCCAGTGACACTGTGCTACAAAAGAGTTCAAAGAAAAACACTACTGATAACATTTATAAAAGAAAAATATAAATGGATAATCTCTTTCATACCACATAAACGTCTCATAAAACTATTTTAAGTATACATTTTGGCTGGCAGAATACCTTACATAACATAAAAGAAAATAAGCGCTGATGTCAGAAACAGCCTCTATTGAAAGGAAATACAATACAATCTCTTATGGTTTTCTCTTCAAAGACTGTTGAGCGCGACCTTAGGAGGGAAAATCTACATCTGCATTTTCCACTCCGTTCTTACTTCAACCACTAAGAGAAACCGGTAACAGAATTGAAATGTGAATCTGCGTGAACCGAATGTTATCTTACATGATAACAAGATGTACATGATTCATGTGTGGAGTTACTTGAATGGGGGAATATCAAATCTTTTTATTTATTTAAATTTTTTTTTACATTATAAAGTCCCTTCACATGGCATAAAGCAACCTGCCCAAAAAGCCCAAGAGAAAGTTGGAAAGGTAATAAAACCCAACGGTTTATTTAAAAAAAATTTTTTAAAAAAAAACTCTATTAAAAAGTGGGAGGAAAATGTCAAAATGACTCAAAGGAGCTGAAATGTTTTTTTTTTGTTGTTGTTGTTTTTCCTGTTTTTCCAATTCCAGTTGTCTGAAATGCTATTGTCTAAGGACACTTTTAGCAAATGATTTACCAGAATAGCTATATTGCAAATCTTGATTAATATTACACACTAATGCCTTTATACACACCCACACGCATCAAAGTAACAAGCTCAAGCTGTCTGATGCACGCAAGATTGGATTTCATTTCGATTTAAATAGAAAACCGGCAAGCTCAAGAAAAGCAGGTGATCAAGAAACAGAAAATTCAGCTAGAAAGGAAATGGAAACATTTTTAAAAAGTGATCTGGGTTAGCAGCCCTCCCATGTTGTACATATACTGTATACACAGGCTGGGTGGGACAGGCAGTTCTATACAATAAAACTCAACTGGGGGCCAAAGTTTTTGGACCCCAATCTTGTTTTGTGTTCAACAGAAGACAGTAAGTCATATAGATCTGGAATAACATTAGGGTCAGTAAATGATGACAAAATGTTCATTTTGGGGTGAACTGTCCCTTTAACAAGATGGCAAGAAAGCACAGAATAACTTTGCCTCAGCAGTGTTAAAAGTGTCTGCTAGCCTGTCGTCTTTGTGTAAATTCAGAGTAAAGAGCTGAGACGCTCTGAGTCTCAAAACTCAGGCTAAAAAGGCTTTGATTGATTTCCATTTTAATCTGAAAAATGGAAGAAAAAAGATGAGAGAGAAAGAGGAAGATAAGCAGCTTGCTATACTGTCTTAGTTTCAATCAATGATGCTGTGGATACAGTGGGGTCCAAAAGTCTGAGTCCACACTAAAGCTCTGGGATTCAAAATCTGAAAATTTATTTTTTTTGTCTATTTCCACTAATTTCTTTATACTGATAATGTAATGTGTCTTCAAATGTTTCTAATGTTGTTAAATTGGAATTCATTCAGAAACTGCTAGTAAATTGACAACCTTTAAAGTGTAAAGTGACACATTTGGGCTTTTCACACCTTTGCGTTACCCCAGTTTACTATCCTTACAGACTCCGCTTTTAACAAAAAGTAGGTTTTACACTTGTAATTTAAGCCGGTTTGACATCGCTTTTATGGTGCAAGAAATCTTAACAATAGACACCCTATCGCATGCCTCATATTGACTTGTCATTAACAGTCATTTCTTTGAGTGGAAAAAATGTCTGAGGGTGACTCGAAACACGTGTATTGGAGTTTCATTCTTACCTTTGTAGTCCAACGGAAAAAAAACTTTAGTACATCTGCAATAAGGGTGCGCAATGCTGTAAACAGGTCACATGCTGCATTCATCCAATCAATGACAATGCATTGCGAATACGTAAATAAGATCATTAACCAGGGTTTAGGAATGTACAGTGTTAAATATTGATTAACAACATCCAATTAATTAACCCCAGGTGAATTATGAGCAGTGTGAAACAAGAAAACCTGCTTAGAATGATCCAGGGTTAACTATTATAAACGTGAAAAGCCCTTTTGAATCAAATGTACAATTTTGAAGTAGAATCATCTCAAATAATCTTTATTGACAACTTTTCAAAAATCAGTTTTTAAAGTGTGTAATGGACTTTTGGACCTCGTTGTAGCTAGGCTGCGTGTTGAATCTTTATTCCGTCCACCCATCGGATTGTCTCCCTATTAAAGCCAGGAGTATTAGCCTATGAAACATTAGTCTGCTACCCAGCATCCCAGAGATATTTACAATCTGCTGTGCTTTAGAGGAGTTGGCCAGGGTGAAAGAAAGGAAAAAGAAAGCAACATCGTTATTTAAAGCAGTTGATTAATTCACCATTTGACAAGTGGGTGTTCAGAGCCACTTTTCCACTTGTTTTTCTCTCTTTTGTCAAATAATCAAGAGAGCTAGATGCCAGCTTTATCTTTTAGCCGCCTTGATTTTGTAACTTTAAATGCACTGGGGACAGCTAACGTTTGAGGACAGGGACCAAAAATAAGGAGGATGTTTGCTTAAAGCTGCAGTTCATGATTTCTGTGGCACTGTCTGCCGTTGGCTAGTTAATTAGATAGTCCCGCCCCAAACTCACGCCATTGGCTGAACCAATGTTGTTGCATCAGTATCCTCAAATAAACAGAGCCACGGTGTTTGTTTATATTTTTGATGACTATGAATGGCTTACTTTTAAGGAGAATATCTAAAAATGGAAAATATTACACACCTTTAAGCAGAGTTTAAAAACTGTCTGAACTTGATTTAAATAAAAAAGAATTGCAGGCAGTGAGGAAAAAGTTCCAATGAGCTGTACTACACAGTCCAAGGACTTTCTCTGTGAGTGCAACATTCAGCATGTGTGCATGAACAGTATACATTGTGCATTTAAAAACGGTTCGTAGAAAATTTGTGATAACAACACATTCTCGTCTACTGATGTTATAGAATCCGCTATAGATATAGATACGTCCAGATGAGGAATCACATGCTTGCAGCACGTCCCTGAAAGGATCCAGTGGAGAGAGGAAATGAAAAGGCCCTGATGGTTAGACAGCAGCTTTCTGTCCTTGCTCTGCTGGCACAGAGTAGACCCTAGAGAAACAGAGAGAGAACAGTCAGTTCACTATGGAGACTTTGATTAAATCTTTAAGACTTGATGCTCCATTTTTTCTGCCTTTCCCTTAACAGGATTTTTTTCCTCATTAAAACATTTGACACATAATGGAATTAATGACAGATATGTTTAAAATGATGCACACCAAGTGAAAGCTTAATGAAAGCTGTTATATTTTTAATCAGAGCGGGTCATGAGATTAGTCAAATATTACTCACTTTGTAGGTTAATTAGATACTTTTGTTGACTGCAAATCATTTAGAATAACAACAACAACAAAAAAAAGTAACAAAATCAGCCTAACAACAAGACTTCAATACACAATTTCAATACTGAAGTCCTCTGAGACATTAAAGTAGCAGTAAAAAATTCCATTCATTTTTGGCATAAAATAAACCTTTAAAGACAGACTTACTCTGAGCTTTGAGGTTGTTAATATACAGTATGGTGTATACTTTAGTTGTTGTTGTTGTTTAAATAATGAACGGAATTCCTGATGGAAAAACTACATTACCCATGATTCTGCAAAAATCTCCACCAATCAGAGAACTGAAACAAGCAACTTATATCAAAAGAACTCTTTAGTATCCGCAAACTTAGTCTCCTAGTTTCCTTGTGCTTTCAGACCACTTACATATTTGTATGCATGATATGCATATTTTGCAATAAACTTTTAAAATTTGAATGTTTCTATAGCTATTTCAACATTTTTATAACTATCTGTAATTTCCTAATTGGATAACTTGCAAAGCTTTATGGGATTGTAGTTCTTTTTGTCACTAAAATCGTTAAGTACACAGTCTTGTACCTTTATCTTTTTGTCTTATTTTCAAATACTTTTTGTATCTAATGTTGTGATTCACCTTGTAGCTTGGTGTGTTTGGTTTGTGGCTTACAACTCTTAAACTAAGACTTTAAAAACCACCTCAACAATATTACAGTAATATTACTGCGGCCAAAGCGGAACCAAAGCCACTGAAAAAGTGGACGGGCATTGGTGGACTCTTATTAGTGCAAATCAGACCATTGAATGTTTCGACTGACCAATCAGAATCGAGAATTCCAGAAAGCTATATAATATTTACTATTTTTATGGATTTATATTTTTACATTTATATAATGTTAGTTGTGTTGCAAAAGCAAGTAAGGTATCAAAAGATTTCCAAACATCAGAAACGGTCTTTTTGAACGGTGGACAAAGTTTCCATCGTACAATTAAATGTTATCTCAAAAGATTAACAAAAATGTGATTCCTGATGATGTGACCCATTTCGACATGCTTCAGACACAGCAAACATCTACAAGACCTATTCAATGTCTCAAGACAGAAAATATAGCAGTAGCACCAACAATGGCTGGATAAATTTACACAGCCAGGCTGATATCTGTAAGGAATAGGGTCAGCTATGGGTCACATTGTACTTAAGGCAATAGAAATACATGCATGTGAGAGGAGTTTAACCCTGACTTGCGCTTTGAATAAAGGGACATTCAGCTTACAGTTGAGGAGAAAGATGAATGGAGCTCTTTGTGACATATTCATGCTGTTCAAACACATGTACGTACGCTTGCTTTCCTCAGGTAAATGCTGTTTAATTTGCCTCGGTGATGAATTCGTTCACAGTTTGCCTGGCTTTATGAACTCTATGGCAAGATTTTTGCCCTGCAAGGCATTTCGGGGGGCTTTTATCGTTTTTTTATTGAGTGTGCTTTCTGTGAACATGCTCAGAAAGGTTCAGTGTTGATCCACAGAGCCTGTGGTTGCTGTGTGATTAAGCCCCTTTCAGCCACCCTATCACTCAACACCGAAAAAAAAAAAGCCATGGCTCAGCTAACTGCATTCCCCTGAGGTAACCTGTAATCCTGCAGAAGAATTTAACCTCAATAAAGAAAGCGAGAGTGAGAGAGAAAGAGAGAAAACAGAGGATCTTTAAGCTTGCTGTGTGGAGGCAGGTGTCAGACAAACTCCGCTCCCTCCCAGCCTTCTCTCACATATCACCATACTCAGCAACTCACTGAAACTGATTACTGTGCAAAACAGGTAAGCATAGCGGCCAAATTCAGTTACACAACCTATCAAGACGACAGCGATAGGCCACGATGTGGGGACAGGACGTGAGAGAGAACAATGCAGCTCTTTCCTTTTTCGCTACAGAACGAAAACAAGCATTTTTATCTTTTAACTGCATTGATTTTGTCACCTTAAAGGGACAGTTCACCTAAAAAAATAAAACTTGTGTCATCGTGATGCTGTTCCAAACCTCTTAGACTTTTTATTACATGAACAATGAATAGAGACTGGAGTTTTTAAGCTTCAAAAATTCACTTAAAGACATAATAAAAGTAGACTAATTTGCTCTGTCATAGGTGACACAATAGCTTTGTGTGAAAGAACAAACTAATTCAGTTCATTATTTAAAGGTGCTATATGTATTTTTATTTATTTTTTACTCTAATAAAGCATAAAATATCATAGTATGTTTGCAGATATTTATAAATCATGTTAAGGTTACATACTTGTCTCTTCAAAAAATGCTACAACTAGTTACTTTGAAATGTAAGTTCCATGTCGAAATGTCTGTTTTTGTTTTTTGCCTGGGTGATTACACCCACTGCCAAATTATCGAATAGTATTTTGACAACTGGTGGAAAATACAGCCATGGAAGCCAGCAAGCAAACTGGGTCAGAGTTTGCAGATTTTACCCGACCTAAAAAGCCTCGGCATTCATCTAACTAATCAACTTATAGTGTAAGGCTTGTCACATTACACTGTCAGCTGTGCTCGTTCCTGTTGCGTGTCATCAATCTGGCAAAGTTGAGTCAGAGGACAAGAGGTTGGAGAAAAAAATTCTCTCCAATATTTTGAATATAGACTGCAGTACCCATTTCAACCACTAGCTGAACTCAAGAATTGGATCTGTCCAATTTGTGAAAGAATCATTCAGATGGGTTTTTTGAACTACATCAGATGATTCCTTAAAAGAATCCAACTTAAAAGAAAGATTTGTTTACGAACTGGACATCTGAACAAGCTAATCTCCGTTTAAAACTATGTGAAGTTGAGTAAACAATGTCAGAATTATTTTGGGGGGGTGAAGTGCTTCTTGAGAGGCAAAGGGGACTGAATGCTGGCTTACAGATGCAGAGACTTCAAGGCCTATTCTCACCAAAGTCAGTAGCAATAACTATAAATATAAAGTTTTAATAGTCATTTTAATTCGACATATAACTATAACAATAATGACACTGAGAAACTATATCAGTTGGATCACTTTTAGAAAGGCTGATGGACGATAAATACATGGACAGCCAATGAGAATCCACTCCAATGTAAAGAGTTTATGCATTTAAAGCAGCAGATGACATAACTGCAGATTACATGCGATTTATAATAAACAACATTCCCGTGCGTTGGTGGACGCTAATATAGTTATTGCTCTTGATGTTGAACGAGCGTTTAAGCTTTAAGCAAGGCTTTAAATTGGCCTGAACGTGATCCAAATAATGAATCATTTTGTGGTGTCACTATAAATGCAACCTACAGATAAATGGCATGTCATTTGTCATAATGTTTAATGTATTGATTCAGGTGAGGACATGCGGTGTGGGAGTGTGGCTGTGTTTGCACCGAGAACAATAATAATGCAACATGAATTGCAACACCGTTTTCTTCCTTGTTCCTTCTCTGTTTCTAATAAACATACAAACTGGTTCAGGCAGTTTTCTCCCTGACTGTTTTTGTCCAAAAACATCTTGACAAACAGATATGGAAGAAGTCAGTGTTCATATTTTACATCCAACTTTTTACTTTTCAAATGCCGCCATGACATATTCCCACTGTGTAAACTCTCTCAGGGTTTAGCAGGTCATATCTTGTTCATGTTAGTCAGCGCCTGGCTTGTTTTCTGTCCTTTTTTCTTTTTGTTTCAGGGACTTGTTTCTAACAGCTCAGGGCTTGAGGGGCGTTTGACAGATGGCTGGAAAGTAGAGTCATCGATGCACATGTACCAACCCGCTGCTAATGGTGGCCTATCCCTCCTGCACACGGCCCTCTATTGTCTCGCTTACTCACGTCGTCTTGTGTTTAGTGGGTTACCAGGGATTCGGAGAACTGTTACCCATCCAACTGGTTGGACCACCCCAAAAAGTTGACGGGGCGGAACGTGCAAGCCACCTTGTAAATCTAAGCACCGATGTGTCACTCAAGATAAAGTGTCAAGTAAGCTAAAGGTGAGACGAAACAATTTGTTTCCACCCATTTTCCAGCAAGTGCTGCCAAATCCTTCTTAGATCCAGTATAAAATGCGGACCATGTGGAGCAACTAATAAATAAGCAATTGTGCTTGTGCAAATAGCTTCAGCTTCAATATTATCCGAATTATTAGTGAGCGTGAAGTACATTAGATATTTCCAAACCTCTATTCACAAAGGCGTGCACAAATCCACACTGCATTCGCAGGCAACATGGGTAATAGTTTGTGGAGTGCTCACACAAATTTCTGTCAAATGGATTTTGCTATATTCAACCCAGCATGCTTTGAGTCTTTAATAACATTTTTTTCAAAAATATGCTTATCTGACGCACAGGTAATTTGAAATTGCTTGCAAGCAAAGCTAAATCAGTCTTACCCCTGTTCTCGGCTTTGCAAGTAGCGTCTGAAGAGTACAACAGCTGTAAAGATAAAAGAGATGTTACAGCTTAATAAATAGCCTCACAGAAAAACTACTGTATGAAAATTGTGTTGCTTTTTTGGTCAAATAAACCAGGACATCCAACACCCATCAATGGAACTGTTGGAGTTGACGAAAATTTGGCGTACAGCTTTAGCTCCTGTGTTTCTTGTAAAGTACACACCCATATTAAACTGACTTTTTACAATAAGACAAACATTTTAGATATTCATTTACAGCATGTATCTCATACAATTTATAACTTCTGTATAATTAGAAGGAAGTATTTCTGAATTTGCATTTGCAACGTGATCTCATTAGCAGTCGTAGGTATTCGTATGTAAAGTGTGTTTCTTTACACACATTTTCATTCATTTGCATAGGCACTGAATGTACAGTACGCTACTAACAAATTTACGGAATCTAAAACTGCATTTTAGATATGAACAACATTAGAGATGTACAAATGTTTATTAGTTCTTTCTTTTGAATATCGAATTCATTTTTACACACACTATTTGTGAAAACGAATAGCATGATTCAGGATCAAACTGTAGTGTCTAGTAAATGTCTGTGTTAGTGTGGCAAAGTGTGCTGGGATTCAACCTACCTACAATACCTCCAATGGCCAGAACTACGACGCTAACGGCAGCTATGATGATTACCAATGTTCCACCTAAAAGTGAACAATAAAACCAGGAGGATGTGCATTAAATTTGTGCACATATGCTTTAACTCCAAGTCAGAAATATGAATTAATCAATAAATAGAAGAGTTTAAGGTTTTTGACAACCTCCATTATCTTCATCGTCTCCTGTGGATTTATCTGATCCAGGACTTGCTCTAGGAATTTCGGGAACTGCATATACAGGACGCCTAGGCTTCACTGAAAAAAAATGCAAACACATTAACAATGGTTAAAATTCTTAATAAACAGGGACCCATTACAGCCTTGTGAAATGATTCTGTAGGACCTCTAACCATTTTATTGAAACGACTGTGAATATTTTCCTCTAGGGGCACCAAACTGAAGTGCTAAAAATTAATGATTGTTTAAGACAGGTTTCCCAAACACTTCCCCACCTGCCATTGGTCAGTTTTTTTTTGTTTTGTTTTGTTTTTTTTTTCTATGGATTTTTTTTTCTAAGTGATTTCTAAGTGATAGTGCCAGCAGGCACACAATGTCATGAGACATTGATATTTGGTTAAATTTCAGTTGCGACATTGGGTGAACAAAATTCAATGTCAATTCAATGTGTAATGTAAATGTTAATTTGACGTTGATATTTGTTGTTTTTAGGTTGTGTAACCAAAATCCAATGTTAAGTCAATGTCAAATTGGTGTCAACTACTGACGTCAATACGATTTTCATTCTCAACCAAAATGCAATGTCTGTCCGACTAAATTGAACTGAATTGAAATCTTAATGCACTATTATTGAACTAAACTGAATCAACACTGAACTGATTTGAGCTGAACAATGACACTATTATCTTCTGTAGAGCTGTGTTATTTGAATCGAGTTCATTCATAATGAATGAATTTTGCAACATTGAAATGAATCAACACTGAACTAAATTGAGCTGAATAATGACACTATTGTGTTTTCTGAGCTACTTAAAGCTGAAATCGTATGCATTTCATAATTAATGAAACATGAAATGCAACATTAATACTGTTATTTTCCTGTTTATTACTGTGAATCGGCTTCTTATAAACAAATCTGTATTGTATAAAGCACTATATAAATAAATGCCACTTGACACAACGCACGCCAGATTTGAACCCATATGAGCAGCATAGCTTGATGTCTCTAGGCCACATCTTCAATCCAATTCTTTGTATTAATCACGAACATTTTTTTCGCCTTTTCTAGGAAATTAGATGGGAAATGAATCTCAATTCTGATCGTGCTCATACCGGGGAGTTTTACTTCCCTCCATCCCACCTCCCACCCTTCCCATCTGCCTCTGGCCAGAACTGGTGAGCAGGGCTTGCCTTAACAGCTCAGTAATTCTATCAGAGAGCAATCATTCCGCTGATGAAGATGGACAGCTCCTCGCACAGGAGAGCTGAATGGGACTGCCAACGTCCATTAAGGGGACGGACAGTGGTGCGGATGGAGCCGAGGCTATCAGCGCCTCTCTGCTGGGAGACGCTAATTGATTGCTTTCAGGAATTAATGTGGCGGATGAGCTGGTCACGTCTTACAGTAACAACCTGTCTTCAAGTTACATGTGCGACCGGAGAGGAATACCTACCTACATCATCAAAATCCTCATCGTCACCTGGGCAAATGGGAATATGAAGATGAAATAGAAAAAATTAAAAACAGTAAATTACATTAAAAAATAACACTGTTACAAAATAGCAATGGTTATTTACCAAACAATGGTTACTATCTGGATGTCATGAAAACATGTCACTTTCACCCCAAAAATTAAACAAAAATAAGACAAAATATTACTTTGAAATAAATAAGCCTATTTTCTCATAATCTCATATTTTTTTCTGCATTATAGTAAAATATAATTCTGCATTTATTGATAATATGATTTATTTATTGATCGATTTAAATCAAGGAAAACAAAACAAATGCTGTCATGATATATAGTTTTAATTTAAACAATATATTTTATATAATATACAAATATTTTCATATGTTTTGAGCAGTGTTGGGTGCAATGCATTACTAAGTAATCGATTACTGTAATTTGATTACTTTTCCCTTGAAAAAGTAAAGTAAGGGATTACTCTTAATTTTTCTGTAATTTAAATTAAGTGTATAGCGTTAGTTCTGGCAGGTCATGTGAGTCAAGCTGATCACATCTACCAATAGGAATACGACACCTATCACGGCATTTCTATATGATCTCTATTCAGTATTATTCAGCAGCTTTTTGCTTGCTCAGGAGCAAATTACCCTCCTCCATCCCCAACTCCTCCTTTCGCCACAGTCAGGACTTGGCTTTCTGATACTCCTTTTTGAATCAGACTCCTTTATCTTGAGGAATGTGTTACACTTAAATATCATTAAGAACATTAATTATATCTGCTTTGTTCTGTTCTGTTAACCCTAGGGGGGTTATTATTTCTGTTCTCCCTGCTCATTCATGACAGGCTGCATGGATGGGCAGGGAGTTTTTGCACAGAACAGAACCATACCGCCAAATCAAACTATATGCTAAATGTCTATCATTTTGACGACAGAGGTCCTGACAGAATTACAGTTATTTCTGATGTAATTGCATTGAATGCTGTATAGTCTATAGAACAATTCTATATGTATAAATTTAACCTCAAAATGTAACATCTAAAATTAAAATGTATGTTTTTAATGAAACCTTTTACCTTTAAATGCTTTGATCAGTTCAAGAATAATTTATGTAATTTCATATTATTTATTTGAAAGAATTAAACAAGCAGTTTCATGTCTATTTTTGTAATGTTCAGGTTCGTATGGGATTTAGAAAGTAATTTGTAATAAGTAATGCAATCATTTTTAGAGAGAGTAAGTTGTATGGTAATCTAATTACACTGTTGAAAATGCAATTATAGTGGCTAGTAATTAATTACTTTTTAGAGTAACTTACCCAGCACTAATTTTGAGGAAGAAAGTGTACTTAATTGTGAGTATTCATGCACATAATATTCATAGGAATGGTCTTGAAAATGAGTTTCATTTTCTTTAAGCTAAATATAATTTTTCATTTTTAATTTGTGATTATGGGGGTGAAATATGTCCTGGGCATGACAAGACAAGATTCATTCAGATTGTCAGAAAACAAGAGAGATGTCATACTGATATTATCTCCTGAAGAATTTCCTTCTGTGTCTTCTGATGTTGCAGCTGCTGATTTGAATAAATAAATATAAGGTTAGAGGTCACATGAACATAACCAACTATTATAAGGGTTACAACTAAATATCTTCAAAGGTTATTCATCTGCCAGATTGTGAAGGTAAAACAACTCCGTTGTGAAATGACTATATTAACATGTATATATATAGCATTTCATTTGTCACATATCTAAGTGGCAGATAAAGAACTGACATGATTTGATGAAATCTCTAGTGTTAGCACAAAACTTTGAGAGCGTTCAAGGAACATTGGATGAAAAGCATCTGCTAAATGGCGAGTAACAGGAGGATTGGTTCACAAGCCTGTCACCGATACAGATACTTTAGACAGACATGAGAAGAAAAAGATGGATTGAGTACAAAAATAAACATCTGAATAGGACGGAGAACTTTTGATCAAAGTACGACAGAATAATGTAAGCCTAGATAGAATGAACTTACCTGCACCTCGAAGAATCAAGAACAGAATGAGTAAACGCAGCATCTTCTTATTCTAGGAAAAAAGATAAGGAGAAAAAATTAATCTACACATTAGAACGCTACACCTAGATTTCTCAAGAGCTTTGATACATAGTCAACCCTGTGAACCTGGCCTAGTGTAACCTAGATAAATTCACATGGAAGAACTGCTTTATCTCTCTAATCTCAAACGAATCACAATAATCTATTACACCATTCCTTGCCATAGTTGAAGATGTATGTCAGAGTTAATAAATAACTAGAAATATAATCAGTCAAGTATGAAACTGAACTGTGGTTAGCCAGGCTAAATATTATAAATTCATCAGAAGACTTTAGTGCTTATCTCATCATGAATTTACTGTGGGCTGACTCATGGTTCATGGTTTCAGCTCTGTGGTCTGGTGTACACTTGTGAATGCAACTTTTTTTTTGTTTTGTTTACCAAAGCACTTGAACAAGCACACTCGACAGGAAACTTATGCTGAGTGCCAGGAGCTCCTTTGCGGACCATGCAGGCCAGTCATGCTAAGCAGTTTATTTTCCCATAACAGTACATTCCTGAACAGTGTGGGTATTTATCAATTTTGCTCCCTTGAAATCATAACCTTGTGAATTTAGTGGCTTTATTTTGTGTATTTTAGCCTCAAGGCCATGTTCCCCTAAGAGTCCAAATAAACAAAATAAATGCATTTAAAATGTACTTCTTTCTCTTTCTCTTTGTGGAAAATGAACCAAAATACTGATATTGCAGGGGTGTATGCAAGTTTCTCTGCACTAAAATGCTCTCTTGAATGTTGCAAGTATCTAATCATACCTTTGCCAGGCTGTGATATCAATCCCACGTTAACTTCCTATGCAACTTTTATCTTGCAATTATGTATTTATATCTCAGAATTGGTAGATGTAAACTCACAGTTCTGAGAGATAAAAATTTTGCAATTACCCTTTTATTTTTTTATGTAGCAAAAGAAAAAAAAAAAAGATAAAAACAAAATATAAACTTGCCAACTCAGAATTCTTAAAAATGTCACAATTCTGAGATGTAAACTCAAAATTCAGGAAAAAAAAAGTCAGAATTGTCAGATATAAGTTCAAAAAAAGCCAGAATTGTGAGATGGAATCTCAGACTTCCACAATTCCAAGATGTAAGCTCAGAATTCAGAGGAAAAAAGTCAGAATTAAGACGTAAACTCAAAATTCAGAGAAAAAAAGTGAGAATTGTGAGATGGCATCTTGGATTTGCGATAAAGTCAGAAAGCTGATTTGTATTATAAGTTTCCATAAGTTTTTCCCTTGTCAAATATTTGTCAGGTCATTTTATGCAATCTTAAACTTAAATTATTAAACCCTTCCAGCTTGGAAGCAAGCAGATATTGTGTGGCTTGTATTTAAATAGAAATTTGTAGTAGAAATGCCCCCTAATTTCCTGTAACAATAAGAAGTGATTCATTTCAGACTTGTGTACCTCACACCTTAGCGATTTAACAGCCTTCATTGTGAAAGCATCCGACAAGCTGCCAAATGACTTTAATCAATACAACTAAAGCACAAATACACATGGAGGAATGTTCCTCTTCTACCTATTATGTTTTCAAGATTTTACTTCCACATGGCATCTTTCCCAGAAGGCCTTGTTGTGGTCATTATCCAGGCAGATGTTTGACACACACAGCTGGCCGAGCTCAGCTTCCGCAGGCAGTTGCTCTTAACAATTACATGTATTTATTTTTGTTCCCACTTCGGACTAGGAAATGGGAACTAGCCCAGGAATGACCTTTTCCTGAGTCCTCAAATGGTTAAATATAGCAAAGGCTTTTGCCATACAGTCAGATGAATGCTATGGTGCCCATTCCCAAGCTCCAAATCCCCCCTCTGTGGCCTGCATATCCATCTCACAAGACCCTGCTCTTCATCCAGATATTGTTGTTGGTGCCCATTGTGTTGAGCTTCCACTTCCTGTTGTTAATTGCTGTTATGATGTCACAATAACTGGGAACTCCACACAGGGAAGTGACACTGGAACATTATACACCTGCTTTCCCCATTCACATTATACTACCCCAACTGGATGTTCACTTTGGACAGTTTTCTTACGCAAAGACTATAGCTAATAATAGGCCTATTTATAATTAAATCAGTCATTTTTTGCTGGCACAGTGAATGTTTTTGGATGAATGAACAATCTCAAGATGCAATTTAGAATAAAGGTAAAAAATTTTGAACAACAAAAACATGTCCTATTGCACAAACAAGTTGAAAGCAGTAGCACAGAAATTTGAATCAGTGAATCATTCATTCATATGAACTATCCGAATTAACTAAATAAATTCACTTGATTGAATCAGACATTCCAATATGAAAGGAATGAAATGATTCACTAGAATGTCTCCTGCTAAGTTCGAAATTCAGATAAAAAGTAAGAGTAGTAGTATGCGGTATTGCGGTTCCCGAATTCTGCACCGGGCTTTATAACGCGACATATGAAAGTGCCGTTTAGGATGAACTGGTTCACTGGAATGAATCAACTTTGATCGGACTATAAGAGAGGGAGAGCGCTGTTTATGTCTGCTAGGACAGTAAAAACAGGGATGTAGCACTGGTCGTTAGTTGTGCCGGGTTCAACGCGGAATACTCATGCTAAATTTACAACGTCAATTTGTTTCAGTTAATCACAAGTCACAATATGAACGCACCACAAGTTGGCGCCACAAAAACGTTCTTCGTGTTCGAAAAGCTCACATTCATTTTACGTAATACAAATGCATAACATTATTTATAAATTGAATGTATTCTCAGAAATAATCTATATTTCTATTGAAATAATTAATAAACAATTCAGTAAAAGATAAGTATATTTTTAAAATAATTTAGTGCCATTGCCAGTTCGACGCTGCCGTTTTATTCCGCTTCTCACTCAGGTGTTCCGACTTGGAATGAAATTCCATTGCTAATTTTCAAATAGCAGGTGGGGAAAATTACTAGTTGTGAGTTTTCTGAAGCACACCATTACAGAAATAGGCTTAAGTAGTGGATTAGCATGAGGGACAGGTCATGACAACGTCAATACAAGCAAGAGAATGAGTCATGCTTTTGACACTGTCAAATGAGCTTCGTTTGTAGAACAACCTGTGAGTACCTGGAACTGTGCTGAGCGGAAAAGAGAGTTTGCTTTGACCCTAGCAAGTCTATATTTGTTAGTCTAATTAGCAAATTATCATATTATAGTAACAGCAGCTGAAAGCAGCCTGGAACACCTTGTTTTAATTGCGCTGTCATGTCTTCATCTGTGGCTTACATGTCTTAACTGTTAATAACTGTCAAAAATAGTGGAAATGAAAGAAGCATCATGGTAGTGATACCAGTATGTCTGTCTTAATGATTGGCTGTCTTGCCAAACTCATCCATAAGGGACTGCAGTATTTGTGGAAAAAAAGAAAACAGGCTCTCCATAAAGAGAGAGATTGTGGTGGCTTAACTCGTCTCGTAATTTGGAATTTCCACGCTCAATTCAGGTCGTCACGGCAAGAGAGATTCTCTCAATTAAGCTGTTAATCAGAAGATGTGGGACTGGTTGTCGGAGCAAGCACAATCCAAGCTTGTAAAAATGTGACAGCAAATCTCCCATCAACAGTAACCTACAGCCGTCTGAAACCCTCTCTGACCCCCTCCCTAAATTCCAATTTAGTGCGCCCGGCTGCCTCGGAGAAATAATAAGCTGAACCAATTTGAAAATATTTATCAGTGCAGTCCAATGCCTGTGAGTTGACAGTCCTCCTAAAGCTTGTGTTGCTGAACAATTGGCTAATATATTCATGTGTATTTGAATTCAAATTGAATTTGGTCTATTCTCCAGTTTTTGCACTTGTTTTGCCTCCACCTAATTTGTGCTCTATCATTAATACGTGCAGTCCTGCAAAAGAGGCCCGACATGAGCCTGCAGCAAAGCCACCGATGAAAAACCACTTATATACCTCGTAAAATTGTAAATCAACACCTAGTATAACAGGGTTTTTTTCATTTTGCTTTTTTTTTTGTGCTTTTGCCCTACAGTGTGTGATTTCTGAGCGTTACATTGTTCAGACTGTAGACTGGTTAAGCCAATGGTGGTACGTCAATGTTTGCGAAAAGTTGCCAAAAAGGGTGAAAAAATATTATAAGTGAAAATTTTTCACTATAAAGGTGAAAAAAATACAAATGAAAAAAAAAAAAAAACAGCTTTACTAAGACACGGCAAACATTTTGTGCCTAATTGTCTGTTTTCCTTTATAGTGTGCGGGCATTTTTCAACTGTTTACTTGAATCTACGCTAAACCGAGTTCATAATCGAAGGCGATTCGTCTTCGATCATGGACGTGATATTGTCTGGCTTGTCAG
The DNA here is from genome assembly GCF_012432095.1 of Onychostoma macrolepis. Taxonomy (NCBI): domain Eukaryota; kingdom Metazoa; phylum Chordata; class Actinopteri; order Cypriniformes; family Cyprinidae; genus Onychostoma; species Onychostoma macrolepis. The sequence goes on along the minus strand of NC_081169.1, from coordinate 23,994,606 downwards.
TGAACTACGGCTCTGTGTATTAACTGCCGCTCCATCTGAACGCAGGTGATGGCGATTAACTGCTAACCACGAAACCGGCTTTACTGACGAGATGCACATGATAATCGAATGCGATTAATTGCACAGCCCTACTGCACAATGAATATCTTATTTACATCATATCTACATGTTGTTATAATTTGTGAGCTTGCAAAACTCAGTTTCAGACAAAAAACTCTTTTGAGCGGTGAGTGAACCTTTGAGGCTCTCCATAACACAAATAGACACTGAAATATGTTTCACTAGTATCAGATGGGGCCCTCTGATTCCCCTGGGCCCTAAGTGGGCGCTTACTTCGCTTATTGGTTAAGTCTGCCCCTGATTATTGAGAAAACTGGATATTTAATGAGGAAAATGGGGCATAATTTGATTTGCAAGGAACTGATTGGCTTGTGAAAAGTGGGTGTTACGTACTAGAATGGACCACAACAAATTTAAGTTTGCTTAAACAATATAGATATTTGGCTATTGGTTAACATTATCCAAAAGAAAAGGAACATCATTACAGAGCAAGTTTCAAGTAACATTTTTGAGCAAAAAATGTAAAAAAAATCCTCCTTCCCCAGTTGTAAAACCTTCACATTAAGCAGATGAGGAAACGATCAAAGAAAACAGATATGAAAATTATTCATGCTTCACAAAATAAAAAAAATAAAAAACAATTTCCCACCAAAAAAAAAGTAAAACAGGAGCAAATAAACTGATGACTAAGAAACCGCCTTGCTCCGTTCTTATGGAAATTAATCTTTTCTGATTGTTTACTTCATCTGAGTCACAAATTTCCTCAAAAACATCTAGGCCAGACTCACTAACAACTCTCAGTTGAATCAGTAAGTCCATAATGTAGAATTCAGGTTTTATAAAAGTACAGGTATACACAGTATCCTAACCAGATGGGACAAAACAAGTTTATGGCTGGTTTGGTTTCTTGTTATAAATTCAAAACTCCAAAGCGTAATGATGAGGCTGTGTTAGAGGCTGAATTTCATTTTTAGTCATTAGCTGCTAAAATCAAATTATTTTTAACTGAACATATTGTTGATTTGTTCCCCATTATATGCCAGTTCCCAAAGTGTGAATACTTGTTCTGCCAGCTCTTTTCTTTATTTCACACTTTCACATTGGCTTAATGTGACCTGTTATGTATCGCAGCAAAGATTCTAAACATAGAAAACTGTCTTTTGATCTACAGTTCCTCACTGCCAACACCTTGTGTGAACCAAAAACCTCAATGCCACAGATACACGACTAAAGTTAATAGACATGGTTTTGGTAAATGTTTAAATTTGGTCTGAACTGAAAGTGAAAGACATGTGGGATAGTAAAAACAGTTTATATAAGACACACAAACAAATGTTTCACAGGTGTGATTGCTTGAGACAGAAGCTGAAAAACAGGAGGTTTGAAATCCTGCTTTGGTTGTATTTCCTTTAAATGGATACATTCAGTAAATGCAGATCAAAATATTAGGTGTAAGAGGGAAGTCGGACAGTTTGAATTGGATTTAAATCCAAAATTTACCATCATATAGTACATAATCATATAGTCCCCATCCATAGCAATTGCATGGAAAAGAGTGACCAGCACATTATTCAAAGCATTTTTCTTTTTGCATTTCACAAAAGAACGAACGTTAGAATGGCATTAGGGTAAATGTTAGCAGAATTGTTTTAGTTTGGGACCAACTATTCCTTTGTTTATTTATTTATTTTTCTTTTTTGAGCTTTGACAAGGTTGACATGATACAAAAGAACAGCAATGATGATAGACAGGACCTACAGTACAATAGTAGGGACATCAAATATTCATCAAAGGGTCACAGAATAAAGCAGCACATGAAAACACATCCTCAGTCGCAAACTTAACCGCAGCAGCCAACCAAATGGAGCTCATATATTAAGGATATGGTTATGATTACATAAGGTTCGTGTTACGCGGTATTTGCTGACGGAGGTCTTAGTAAAAACGAGTGACAAAATACGCAAACATCCAAAAACCCCCCAAAAGTATCCAAGCATGAGGCGGCTCAGAAACCGGGGTGCTGGTAGAAGGGAAATTTGCTGAAAAATTCACCACTTCAAACGAAACCTCAGGTCGTGGTTTGACATTCTCTGAAAGTGTGACGTCATTTAGGTCGTCTGATGAAACTGAACGGAACACAAAACTTAACGTTCACAAGCATAACGCTTGACAGAATGTTCTTGAGTGCAGTCAAGACAAACATATTGCACAATCTTCCTTCAGTATCTGAAAGCTAACATGACTGTGCAAACAGTCAAACAACATTCTGGTCAACTTTAGAGAAAAAGTCTGAAGAAGCAAGTCTGCATACCAGGTTTTCCTCCAAACCAAGCTCTGTTAGACCACAGGTAGCCTTGCTTTACAGACACGCACTGTTGCATTTACAAAAATAAACTAGCATATTTTGAGAATGAATCTGTTACTGTTTCAGAAGAGCTTTTGAGACAGAAAACTCCTTTAAGCATTATAGTTGCCTTAGTACTAGTACTTGTGAAAGCAGTAACTGCAATGGTAAAACTAACAGTGATATCAATAGTAATGGTACGAATAATAATATGAATGAGCCGTTTTATTTTAACTGGAAAAAATACCTGACAAATTTGTTTTGTAAAAAAATAAATAAATAAATAAAGTCTTCACACTGGAGAGGAAACATCTACAGCACTTGAGTTTTTTTTTTCTCTCTCTCTCTCTCAATATCTGCACTGACCATATGGCTTTCACTACAACTGCAAATAAACATCACGAGTGAAACATCCAACAGCCAATGAAACACTGCAACTACTATAAAGCCTTCTGCACATGCATAAAAGATTTATAATAAAAAAAGTTTAATAACAGACTCACCACTTCCTTGGCCCCTGCCGCACTGAATAGGGCAGGAAGCTGAGCTGACTGAAGCTGAGCCTGAGAGCAGCAGAATCATTCTGTGAGATCTACACTATGTACGTCATCCTACATGTGCAACAAAACTACACCAGTGGTTCTCAGCTCTTTTGACTACAAGTCCTTATATTTTCAAAGACAATATTCAGAAGCACACCATGTCTTCAGGTACTTATGCTGTAATGATATAAAGCTGATTGTTTTTTAACTTTTTATTGACATGAAAACAGAAATGTCAAAGGTTAAAGTAATTATCCTTGATTAATTTTGTGTTTGCATAGGTCTTAAGAACTGTATGGAATAGCCTTAATCGGGCTACAATTGCTTGCTCAGCATTTTGCACCGAAAAGACAATCAACAGGTTAAGTGCATTCAAAGATATTTATACATCGCCATGTACACTTAGACTGATTTGTAAATGCATTGCAATGCAATGCATTTTGGTATGGTTTGTACAAGGCGCCACAAAACTGAATGTTTCTATTATAGTTTACATATGAGTCTTCTTTAAAGCCTGTCAGTGTTTCAGTTCTCCACAAAGTATTGTTGATAATATTGATGTTTATTAAAGAAAAATTGAAGTTTCATACGTTCAATTTATCTTTCCGATTTGAAATAACAAGCCAATGAGTTGCCTTTGCTGTGCCAAAGTTAGTTGCAGATTGGTGCTCACGTATGCGCGAGTTTCACTTCACTGCAGCAGCAGAACATAAAAGTGAATTTTATGTGGGGAAGTAATGTTTAGCAGTGGAATGAAACCATAAACGCTTTAAATTTGCCAAGGTACTTTAAATCATTTGCACTGATAAGTGAATGCCAGTCGACATGTGAGTTTCATGCATCAAACATTTGATCAAACCAAAAACCGAGTGCGGACCAGGGTATTACAAGTCATTTCTAAAATTCCACTTGGAGGATGCATGCATAATATTAAATGATGATAATAACAATATACATGCTATTAGTAACAAAATGCATATCTGTATTAGGCACATGTGCGTGTGGCAAACACCGCTGCTGTGCTGATAGAGTGTTAAACGTGTTTCTTGCACACACTTCTGACAGTGTCTGAGGATTTTCTTGATAACAAGGGTGAAAATCTCTAAATGTGATGGCAAGTCAACGGTTCTCTTGTCTTGACCTCTTTCAGCAAAGAGAATTAAAGAAATTCTCAAGGCTTCACTATCAAGGCGAGCAGTTTAACGTATCCCAACCACACACACAGAGAAGTTTTGGAGTTGCACCACCATGTCCAGTGGAAACATATACAGGGAATTTTAAAAATTGATTCTTTAAAAGAGGATGCAATTGTTCCTGTTTTGTATAGACATGTATAGACAGTTCCCCATGTTGCTGTTTTACTAGATACTTTATCTATCTTCGACAGAAAAGTCAACCATGAATCCATGCAATATGCTAGTTAAAAAGTTAAAATCTAGACTAGTAAACTGATACTAACCTGCATGTTTGATGCAATTGTTTGGACACAGAAAGCAAGTGGCAACATGTTCTGTTTACAGTCACAATTGACGACTGTCAGCAATGTGACGTCCGACTAATATTTAACACTGTGAACAAAGACTTCTTTATTTGAGCCTTCATGTTGTCTGATTAGACTTTAATAGCTATATATCCTGGCATGTGATGAAATCTCTAGCAGTGCTTTGAGCACCTGCAGGTTTCTGCAAAATAGCCACAAATGAATTTGCAGTAGCCTGTAAACATGCTGTCAGACATTTATTATTCTTGTAGCATGCCTCCATTTACTCTGTACTACATACCATAGAAATGCATGTATGAAAATATACTGTTTTAATTCAAGAGATACCACTTTTAAAATTCCTGAGGTAACCTAAATCTTTTATTAAAGATAAATGAAAAGCCCTCCTTACTTTGGAGACATCCACTCCTGCCGTGCTTTTAGAAGCAGTGAAGAAAAAAAGTCACACTCACCAAATTGTAGTCCTCTGCTGGAGGTATCGTTCACATGCGCTTATGACTGTCTCTATTCTCATATGAGCTCCTTTGTCAACCTTCCTGGCAGAATGGGAACTTCCTGGCTGTCTTAACCTCTGTGTGTGTTTGACAGGGCCGTGATGTGAATGTCTCATTGGCTGACGTTCCACATGAAATCTGACACCTGCATGAGTCTCACCTACACCGTGCCGACTGTAAAAGAGTGGATTTGTACAGAGTGTATTATTGACATTTATGGAGGGGCCTTTTCTGTATCATATATCAGTTCAAATTCTGGTTCTCTCTTTTGCAGTCAGCATTTTCGCATGAATGATTTATATAGGATAGTTGTAAATGCTGGGGGGAAAGATTCCATGAATCTCAAATGAATATGAATTGATGTTTCAGGAGCGTTGTACTTTTTGTATGAATTACATGTTTGACAAGAACTGGGATTGGCTGGACCCCTCGGGTGCCGAATGTAATGATGAATATCACAATGAGTTACTTCTATATCTTTCATCTGCTCAACATCATTTCAGGGCAACCAGCCTCTTTCCTGTCCTTACATTGTTTTACATTTTCTTCTGTAGCCTACAAGATCCATCAAGGCCAGACCTGGCTGATTTTATTGCTCAACAGTAAACAATATGAAGCATTATTTTAATTACTGATTGTGTATGTTAAAAACATTTTGCAAAATATTAAAGTTGTCACTGGTTTGTGTTTGATTTTATTTTTTTGTGTTTTTTTATATACACAAGGTGTTGCTAATAGCATTCGTTCGACTTTTTACAGCAAAAGGTTGATATTTTTAATCAGTGTAGCTTTTATCAAATGTTTTTCAGTAGCTACTGTGAATTATATTAATTAAGTAGTGGGTCGCATGTAAAACATAACATGTACTCCGTCGAACGTTTACATCCAAATGAAGCCCGTCTCATTCAGAAATGATTAACTCTTTTGAATTGGTTGTTTTCAGTGAATAAGAATCTGAGCATGAGTCAGAGCAGTTCCAGCCTAAATGATTCACTCATGTTGCTCAAGTGGTAGGGATTTTGATTCATTCCAGTGACTCGAATCTTTTGAATCCATTTAATGACCGTGCAGCAGGCTACATTACGCCAGTAGGTGGCTGCAAGTCTTTGCATGTTATGAGTGAGTCATTCACTCATTCTGAAGTCACAGACTAAATAAGTCTAATTATCCTTTATTAAAAAAGACAGAATGTTTAAGCATCATGACTGTTTCCCACAATTGTCAACAAAACAAATGAATTATTTATTCTTCTATTTTGTCCTCTGCTGTATGGCTTTAAGCAAACGATAGACATTGTTTTAACCTATAAAGGCACTCTGCTAAACAATGTAGCTTAGAGTTTATTTATGTTAATATTGTCATCAGCACATTCAAAATTCTTCCTCATCTTAATGTAACACATAGAAAAAAATATTGTAACACATATCTCAAGTAAGTAGGCAGATCCTCGATCGAGAATGAGATGACTCGTCCAATGGAATGCCAAGTCTCGTTCACTAAAAAGATTTGATTCACTCGCGAACAAAAAAACACTAAATTCTTCAGAACTTGTACAGAGTACGTCAGTCAGCATTGGTCAATAGTATGTAGACGTTTCTTTCTTTTCTTTTTTTCCTCCATCTCGGTTTCACGCTCCACCCCAGTGGGTGTCAGAAGTGCACCTAGCCACCTAATGCTGCAAAACGGAAAGAAGAAGAAGAAGAACGAAAGACCCGCGTTAATCGGGTGGTTTGGCTCTACTCAGGCCTCCTCGAGCTGTTTGTCGGGTCGTATGTCCAGTAACTAACTAATCTTATTAGGACAGTGAGTCACCATGTAACTTCTATTTCTATTTAGAACCATGTTAGTTGAAAAAATATAATGCCTAATTTAAATCTGAAACGTAAATTAGGCTATACCTATACATTTTAATCTCTTGCTTATGTAAGCATTGTATAATAGCAAAACCAGACACACAAAAAACAGATATAATTTTGCTTAACCATATAAAGCCTTCTGTATCATATTTGATACATTCATTCACAAGGTCTCTGAATTATTAATGTGGTCAAAAATTTGCTTAAAGACTTGCCTGCACAATCTTCTACATACCTTCTGCCTTCTGATCAATAGTTCATATTTTTCTACCAAGCATAACCTTTATATTGTCTTTAATATTTCAAGATGAACAGGACTGAAGCTACTTACTTGATTATCCATCCATAATTTTTTTTTTAAATTCAAAATCGTGTCAAATTTGATGCATATATTGTAAATATCTTACTGTTCTTCAGTGTGAGCTCCATGCTCTCACTATATCATACTATATGAGCCCGATGTATCATATGATACAAAATATAAAACACATGCAAGCTTTCCATTAAATAACACAATTTTCTGACTATTGTTTCATATATCAGGCTTTACAGTGTTAAATGAGGGTCACAACTGAAAGTAATTTAAACCTGTGAATGCTTTATACTAATGTCAGGTGTTTGATTTATTTCTTGACTTTTGGAGATCAGCAAACAGGTTAAGGGTTGAATTAGTCACATATAATCCACCTAAACTAAGGAACAATCCTCATGTCCTTCAAATGTGTAGTCAAGCCTTGACTTGCCCAGACAACTCCCATTATAACATATGCACTGACACAATGTCTAAGCAAATGATTCTTCTAAATCAGATCTTCCGAGCGTTTTCAGTGGATTTCTTATTGCAGTATAGAGGTTCAGCAGAGTGTCAAAAATGTGTTCTTTCATACAATGGAAGTCAAGTCAAGTCATCTTTATTTATATAGTGCTTTTAACAATACAGATTGTGTCAAAGCACTCAACAGTATCTAATTGGAGGATAGAGTGTCAGTAATGTATAATGATAAGATTAAACACTCAATTTTCTCAATTTTCAGTTAAAGGCATTTCATTAATGAATTCAGATATTTCATTGTCTAGCTCAGTTTAGTTTAAATAGTATCTGCGCAACCAAATCGACGATAATCGCTAGAAATTAAGTGTCCCCAACTGAGCAAGCCAGAGGCGACAGCGGCAAGGAACCAAAACTCCCTCTGAGACAGAATGGAGAAAACCTTGGGAGAAACCAGGCTCAGTCGAGAGGCCAGTTCTCCTCAGACCAGACGAAACCCGCAGTTCAATTCCAACAGCAGCCATGTCAGATTGTGTAAACGGCTTATCTGATTCCCGTGGTCTTGTCCCGATGGAGCATTTTAATTTATAATTTAATGTATTTGTTATATTAGTGTTTTATTCATTATTTAAAGTTTTTCATTTATATGATTTATTCATTTGCTATAATTGTAATGTATAGTTTAATGCATTTATTGTTTCTCGGGTCTATTTTTATAATATATATTTGTTTGTTTATTATAATTTAAATTTATAATTCTCCGCTGACGATCAGGGCTGTAGACATCATCTCTTGGTGCTGATCCACCATCTGATCGGATACGGACTGAGAAACAGAATAGGAAAGAAACAGACAAATATTAGCGTAGATGCCATTCTTCTTACGATGTAACGAGTACATCGTGTGTTATTGGGAGTGTTCCCGGTTCCGGTTGATCTAATTAATGCAGCCTAACAATCCTTTAACGGATTTGAATATTAGAAGTGTATTAGTGTGTTATGTGTGCGCGAGGATAAAGAGATGTGTCTTTAATCTAGATTTAAACTGACAGAGTGTGTCTGCCTCCCGAACAGTGTTGGGTAGATTGTTCCAGAGTTTGGGTGCTAAATAGGAAAAGGATCTGCCGCCCGCAGTCGATTTTGATATTCTAGGTATTATCAAACGGCCAGAATTTTGAAGTGGGTGGGGACCAGAGGCTGTCAAACTTCAAAAGGATCATGAAAGCAGTCTATATGACTTATGCATTATAGATTTCCAAAGTCATACAATAGCTTAGTGTAAGGACCCAGACCATTATTCACTAAAAATCGTGCATGAACTGGTCACCATTCACTTTCAATGCATGTAAAAGGACATGTGCTGTAAACCTCTCCTTTTGTGTTCTTTGGATAAATCAATTCATACAGGTTTTGAAAGACATGAGGATGAGTAAATTATGACAGAACTATTTCTGAAAAGTCAGTTTTTTTTAAATCTCCATTTCTCCATGGTACGCTTTGAGAATATGTGATCCTTGAAGGTTTGTATATTTGTCTACCTGGCTCGTTGATGCCATCATATGATCTTGTTTTGAGTATCGGTCATGCATCTGACTCACTCACATCTCTCTTTCTTCTAGCAAACGAAGGATTGCTGAAGACCTGTAGGCAAAGGTGTTACTTCTTAGCTACTTCACAGTGCCAAAATAACACTTACCCGGAGGCCTCCGCCTGTGCCCTTTCTAACGGATTTTTCAGCTGAAGTCAGCAAAGGAACGACTGGTTCTGCTGGCATTCATACAGCTGTTGAGAAGCTAAAGAACCAGTTATGGTTGGCCCACACTTGTTTTGAAAGGTGGCTTTACGAAATGCATTGTTATTCGTCACTCTTGGATACATGACTTAAACCTCTGTGAGTCACAGAGTCACAGAGTCACAGATTTGATAAACAGTTAGTTTGAAAAGGTGCTTGGCACTGTTTATGACCTCTAAAGAAAGGAAGAATATAAAGTGTCTAACTATGGGAACTATATGAGATCTTCGCTGTATTCTCAAAAGAGTTCATCAATCACCCTGGAATTTATTATAAAATGAGTACAATGTTAAAGTGTTTTTTAAAAAGATTCTGGTATGATGATGTTTGTTTTATATTAAATATGATGTTTTAGTGTTATATTAAAATAATTTTTTAAATATTTAAGTCTCTTGTGTTCACAAAAACTGCATTTATTTGATCAAAAATAAAGGGAAAAATAGCAATATTGGTATTTAAAATTATTATTTAAATGATTAAATAATATTAATATATAAATATATTGCAAAACGTAATTTATTCTTTTGACTACTTAAGTCTTTAGCATCACATGATCCTTAAGAAATCTTTCTAACATGCTGATTTGGTGCTCAAGAAACATTTCTTGCTTACTATTTTAATGGAAACCATGATAAAAAAATTTCAGTATTTTTTTAATGAATAAGCAATTCAATAGAACAGCATTTTTGTAACATTATAAATTTTTTTAATCAATTTAATGCATCCTGGCTGAAAAAAAAAAAACCTTACTGATCCCAAACTTTTGAAATATAGTGTATTTATTTATTTATTTATCTTTTATTAAAATCATATGCACGTACACACAAAATTATTTATCAATGCTACAAATTTAATCTCATATTGTGACAATTTTATTCTTATGATTTCAACATTATTTTTCATGTTTTTTATGATTTCAAATTATGTGAAATTATTTTCATCATAATATTTGATTATTACTTTTATTTATCCCGCCACAACCATCCTTTGCCAAATTATAAGCACACTACTATATCGCGATTTTATTTTTTGTTCGATTAGTGTTTATTACAAAACTGTAGGGGGACAGATTATATTATGACGGTTCATCATTGTAAAATAGATATTTGATATAGAGTGCAAAAAACAGGAACATTTATCAGTTTAAAAAGGCAATTATTCACCTCCTGCTTTAAATCTTTGACGTAGACCGCATTTTAATCTTTGTTTTGCCTAAATTACAGTTTTGATTCATGTGAAATATCCATTCCAGTACATCCATTGCAAAATCATCAGATGATCTCTTGTTGGTGGACAGACTGTAAAGCAGCGAGGTGCGTGATATCTCAACCGATGGCGGTAATAGTTTGTAATCTGGTCAGAATAAGACTAATAAAAACAGAATAAGAGCTGCGTTGCTTCAATGCATTACAGGCCCGTGACTCGTCAACACAAAACAGAATGTAGCTTTTGGTTGCGCTACACTGCTACTTGCTGGAAAAGCTACACTGTTTTAAAAGTAGCAGAGCTACTGTCACGCTACTGAAAAATTTAGTTACGTTGATCGCTACTTGTAGCTAGCTACTCCCCAACACTGCCCATACTACATTTGGTTGGCCTCAAATCTGTTTTGGTGCAGGATGAGTCATCCCAGGTGTACTTAAAGTGCTCTATTTTTTGCGCACTAATTTTGTACTTAATATACTAAAAATGATTCTTAAGATAAACTTAAGATCATCTAAGTGTACTCAACTGTGCTATTTTGAGACACCATGAATATGAACTAAAATGCACTTTTAACATACTATCTCGGCATTTAAAAAAATGTATTTAGTTACCACTTGTAGCACACTTGAACCCATCTTTCATACACTCAAGTGTACTACAAGTGGTACAAAATAATTATTTTTAGTATATTAAGTACAAAATTATTGCGCAAAAATAGAGCACTTTAAGTACATTATGGAAGTACACTTGTTTTTCACCTGATATGAATCTTCATGGTCTGTTCTTACCAAAGGGAAGCATGGTAATTTTATGGTAATTTTATCAACTTTTAGGTGTTCACTAACATGACCTCGAAACGGACGTGCACAAACCATGCACGGATGTGCAAACATGCTAGTCTTCGAAGAGCCCACATTGTAGCTTTGATGGACTGATATGGTGCACAACAGTTGTTTTGAGAACGATCAGAATCTAAAAACTGTCTCCGCAGTGAAAACTCTTCACACTCTATTACCCAAAGACCACATAACCATTCAGGAGGCTAGAGGGTTGTTGTCTGGATATGTTCCCGTTGTCGTCACAAACAGAAATGAGCTCAATTGTGTGTTTGTGTGCAGTGGAGGTGTGGGGATGGGACGGCGAGTCAAGAATGGGGGCGGCCTCTTTCGAATTGCAAAGGTTGCATCATAACTAGCAGGTTCCAGCATAAATGGGCTTGTTGTATGTTCAAGTACACAAAGGTTTGCAGGGTCAATGTGTTCTCAAGCCGAGTTGAAAAACAGGTCACATATTTCCATGATGCCTTGACTGAGCCTTAGGTGATCCACACAGGTAGATGCACTGACATTCAGATATTAAAGCGCTTCATTAAACAATTAGTTCACGGTTAGAAACAAAAGTATGAACAACAGCCCGAGGCATTTCAGCAGAGGTCTGAGAAGAAGGAAGAACATTTAACAAAAGAAATGGATTAAACATTTCCCAATTGTAAATTATTAAATGCATTATTTATTGGCTATTTCTGAATACACCTGCTAATGTTGTTTGTTTTACTAAAAAAAAAGTGTTTATGCAGTTATTATTTGTATATGAAGATCAGCAGGCAGGTTTTTGTGTCAAATAAGTTTGGTATTGGGTTACAATACGAGTGAAATACGGCACGTTCTCCAACCTGATCTAACCAGGTGAATGGCCAGAGGAGGCCTGAGCTAGTCATAGAATTGCATTTTTGCAATTCTAATCATCTCCAGCCCGAACCTGTACCTTTCAGCTTGTCCCACTATGTAAATTTTGACTAGAGATACAAAGTCTTTGTTCTTTACAGATTGTGAAGGTGTATGAGACTAATAATATTTAGAATATCACAAATGTCAGTTATAACTCTTTCACAGCATTTTCTAAATAAGATTTGCTATTTTCTAACAAAAGCTTTATGTTCTGCATTTGAGATGGAGTGGCAGTCTTGTGTTCTTTAGCCAATGCTCTGCTGCACCCTGTGGCCTCTGTGGGAACTGCAACTGGTGTAAAAGATAATCTGAAGGGTTGAACCAATCCTAGAAACAAACACCTGTGCATTTAGAATAGCTGCCAAACAGCTGTTGTTGGTTTTCACTTTTGAAATAAGTGCAATAAAATGTGCATATTATAAATATTATATATCTTAATTTGCCTTTGCTTTAAATCGGAACAGAACTGAACATCAGAACTTAAATTCAAAAAGTAACGCCATTAAATGTTGCACGCACTGCCAAAAAAGAGAAAATCTTCCTCATTATTTTTATTTTGTTTTCTAACACAAATCTAAACAATCTTACATCAAGATACATTTACTCGACATGCAAACTGAACATGTGAAGTTTTGTTTTCTGAAAAGTTAAGCAAGACATGCTTAAAACAAGAAGAAGCATCTTGTTTTTCCTTTGAATTAAGCTGATTTTTCTGAGCCCTTTGGCAGATATTTGGCCGATATTTGGCCATGTTTTAATCATAAACTCACCTCATTTTGATCAATTATTCATAAAAAAAAAAAGACTTTAAATTTTATTTCATTTTGCTTCAAGTAAATGAGTTATTTTTAATATAATCTTTAGATATTTGCACTAGAATTCAAGACAAAAATACTGATGAAGAACATCACTTTGTTTTAGTGTGATCAAAAGGTAAAGTAAAATTATTTGCATAGTGTTTGGGAGCCGAGATTTTCAAACCATGTTTTTTTTTTTTTTTTTTTGTAAAATTAATTAAAAAGTAAGGGAGATCTATTGTAAGTTGTATTTACAAACTTTGAAGTGTTGTTAATACAAGACATTTACTCAGTCTTAAAAAGTCTTAAATTTAAAGTCACAAATATGTTAATAATAATTTGAAAAATCTTTTTCCCCGTTTTCCTATGTTGTTTTGACACCAGCATTCTTCAAAATAATCTATTTCATTAATATTATCATGAAAAATGTTATTAATATTATCATGAAATTTTGAAATGGTTGCTCAATGTGTCTTGAATTTTGACAGCTACCTAATTTGGCTAGTTTCAGCCAAGTGGTAGTTGAATTTGCATCCAATAATCCTTTTGGTGCAAGACATCAACACTTTCTTTTCCTTTTTAAAGGTTTATTAGCCTTTTTATTGTGTTTTCTCACCATGCATGATTAAGTGGTTATGTTTTGTTAGCTGCATTTAGCATTGATTATTCCCCTGCTGTTTGTGACCCTATCCAGCCTTTGAAATCATTTTCAGGTCACGACCAGCCAGTCTAGAATGGCTATTTTTCATATAGTGATGGGCGACCCTGGGTTTTGGACAAATGATGGTGAAGATACTATATTTTTATTAGTTCTATGAAGTTAAAAAGATAAACAAGATATAATCAGTCTTACTGTGGTGTACTATGCAGCAGATCACTCCCCACTGCATTGAATGACAAGACCTGTCCGCATTCATATTCATGCAACCCGCAGCAAGTTTGATGCATTAATTGCACCATATTGAGCGATTTATGCATGGCATATTGCCAAATGAAACCGTGTCAACGGAAGCCACTATGGGATGTGTTATAAGATGATATTGATGGCACTAGTGCAGAGTAAATGCTGCTAAGCTGAGAGTTTGGGCTATTTGTATTCAGATCTGAGCCCTGGCGGCTTTGTGCAATGCATTCTTAATGCACCACCGTTATTGACCGACAAGTATTTAGATTAGCAATTTCATCTTGGCATCTATTTGCTATGCACAGAGCAGCCAATAAGGCCTTAATGGAATTGGGTAGACCTATATCATCACTAGATGGCAGTGTTGCACCATGTATTAAGAACTGTGAATGGTGGATTTAGGCTCTTTATAAGTACTTTATAAGTATGAATATTAATATATAAAAGCATTTTAGCTTTATTTAAATAAGCTGGTTTTTATTTACAAGTTTTAAAGACATGTTAATAGCCTAACTGTATGTTTACGGTACCTTGCTGTATTTTAATCTCTTATAAATTGCCTTTTTGCACTTATTTGTGTGTATTGAGCAATATTTGAAATAATTATTCAGCTCCACACTGGACAGTAGGACCAATAAGACTGCAGCGGGCAGACTTAACCACTTAACCATATCAGAACTTCTGGTTCTCAGCTCTGATCAGCAATAGCATCAACAAAAGTCATAATATGTTAATTAGAAAGAATGTGTTTTCCTTACTCACCCACTGATCCTTCCAGTGACATCAAACCATGGAAAACCCAGAACCGTTGATTAGACATCACATGCGATTTGTGTGCATGTGTGTAGAAAGGTCAGAGAAAGAAGCTTTCACTGGCTGATATGCTGTGTGTGAAGATGCACGTGAATGTTGAACCTGCAGAGGACTTTTACAGGAAGTGGTAAGCACACGGAAATAGTACATTTCTGCACTGCCTTCTGCAAACACATTCTTTTGAACTATGAGAAATTGCATATAATTAAATACTAATTAAACAAAACTAAAAAGAAACCTGTGAATTTTCTATCAAATATTTCTGGATTCAGTTTTTTTTTGTATAAAAATCATGTAGTTTTGTGTGTGTTGAGTTAAGTCTTTTTTAGGTAATATTAATAAAAATGGTCCTTTTTATTTATTTATTTTATTTATTTATTTTTTTTATGCAAAGCTTTGTTCCTGTTCCCTGTGAGAGGATCAGAGGTAAAATTGCTTAAAAAAAAAAAAAAAAAAAACTTTAATCAATTCTAAATAGACTACCATTCAAAAGTTTGAGGTCAGAATTTTTTTATAAAGTTATTTCATTCATCAATGATCCACTAAATTTATAAAAAGTTAGACTAAATGTAATTATAATGTTACAAAAAAAAAATGTGTCAAATAAATGCTGATCTTTTGAATTTTGTATTCATTGAAGTATCTTAAAAAAGTATCATGGTGGCCATGAAAATATTAAGCAGCACAGCTGTTTTCAGTATTAATTATAAGAAATGTTTCTTGAGCAGTAAATCTGCATATTAGAATGATTTCTGAAGGATCATGTGACACTGAAGACTGGAGTAATGATGCTGAAAATTCAGCTTTGATCACAGCAATAAATTACATTTGGGAATATATCATAATAGAAAACTTTCATTTTAAATTCCAATAGTATTTCACAATATTACTGTTTAACTGTATTTTCATTCAAATAAATGTAGCCTTTGTGAGTATAAAACACTTCTTTCAAAAACATGAAATAATTTTATCGACCCCAAGCTTTGGAATCGTGGTAGTATAACTTTTAACTGATAAGGCTTGTGAGAAGTTTGCAATGTTGATTTCTGATTTAATTATTATTTTAATTTAATTTTCTTCGAGAGTAGTAGGTCACTACAGCTTATCACCAGAATTTTTTGTTTATCATAGTATATATATATATTTTTTTTTTCACTCTGTTGTTATATAATGCGATTTGAAACATTTAAATGAATAAATAGTGCTGCAGGAGAATCGAATTACGATTTATTTTTTCACCAGACCTCTTTGAAGGAAGGTGTAGTGACTCAGACAGCCGCATGAAAAAGGAGAAAAAGGCTTGTTGCATGGCTAGGAATCTCATTACCTCACTTCTGACTGCAAGACCTTTGCAGAAAAAGAAGCAGTGAGTTAAAAATGTTGCATGCTGCAACACGAGCAAGATACTTTATCTTTAAATCTGTACATTCTGAATTGGTTTTAGTGGTGGGTGCTGCTGTCTTTTTGAGCTTGGCATAATGCTTTATTCACCACGTGCTACACCATGCTTGATCTGTAAATGGGGGTGAGATGTACAGCAATGTTCATTCCATTGTTCCTCTGGACTCATGGGAGTGCATTGTCAATGAACAGAAACCACAAGTGATCGAATGTGTTAACTGTCTATTTCCCCTCCTTCAGACTATCTTCACTGTGGGGTGTGTTTTGTTAATCTCTCTCTTTTATCGTAAATCTCTGCTGTAACAGATCTGGGAATATCTTTTCACACGGCATCTATCTGGGAAGTTTCATGGTTACAATATTGACGTAGCCACTTGTGTATACCTTTCTTTTTTGTAGACCTTTCTGCTGCTCGAAACCCATGTGGATTGTCTTTTTCCCAGACTTTATGATAGTATGTAAGGAGATGCTTGTAATGACCAGCCTAACTTTTTAGTCTTGATCTAAGGGGCGGATTGGATAGATTGCAAATTCAACTTTCTGCACTATTAATAAAAGGAAACGTT
This sequence comes from Onychostoma macrolepis, assembly GCF_012432095.1. Taxonomy (NCBI): domain Eukaryota; kingdom Metazoa; phylum Chordata; class Actinopteri; order Cypriniformes; family Cyprinidae; genus Onychostoma; species Onychostoma macrolepis. Next base: position 23,977,835 of record NC_081169.1, on the reverse strand, counting down.
ATGCTTTTTTTATTAGCCATATTGTTTGTACAAGTTTGTAATGCTGACTTGTTTGCAGGCTTTGACAGAAACAGAAAACCTCATTTAATCAACAGTTGTTAGAAAAGTATCCATGGAAATGGTGCAAACAGATGCTTTGTGTCATTCAGGAATATTATAGACTGGAGACAGATTGCTGTAGAAGGCTGGTGAATTTGAAATGTTATAATTTTTTTTTTATTATTCTGATGAAAACCAAACCCACATCATTTGGTTTCAGAAATGTTGCATAATAGCCTTTTGTTTGCATAGTTTGGAAAGCATTCCCATGTTCTGCATTCTTGTTTATTTGCACAATTGCAACAACTGTTATATGGGTGTTAAATGTAATTTGTTGTGTGCTCAGAAATCAAACCCAAATGGATTAACTATTTCATGAAGATTGCATGTTCTCGGAAATGATATTGCAATTTAATACTATTCATTCATGTCTCATGGGAGAGAATGGATCCTTTTATGTATATAAATAGGTCATGTCCCCAGTTCCAGGATCCAAACTTGGCACTGCTCTGATTGGTTTGAGACTGGGATAATAGGTATTTAAAAGGCTACATAGGATAGACTGTATAATTCTTGACTCCTAAGGTAAGCAGCATTAAAAGTTATTTTCATAATTTGTAGTTATATATATATATATATATATATATATATATATATATATATATATATATATATATATACTAATAATATATATATAAACTGTTGGTTATTATTTATTTATTCTTTTTATTATTAAGTGGATGATGCTATGTCTGTATGCTGTATGCTGATTGAATGCATGTTGAATCTTTCTGGTGCTTTATCAGTTTGACTAACATTCATTTGCAGCTAATCATGGGAGCGAAACTTTTACCAGTTTGTTTTGTGATATTTCTGTTTTGGGGTAAGGCTTTTTATCTTTTGGATTATTATTTTATGAAACTTTACATTTTAATATAAAATAGATGTTATTTAAACTAATTTATTGAGATAAATTAATTATGAAATCATATGTACATTATTCAAATTATGATTTTTTTTAATTATGAAAATTAATACTTTTAAATGATTATTTAAGAATATTAAATCATTATTAGCATTTTACAAGATAAATAAGAAAGATTTGATGCACTGCCATGTAATGCCAACTTTTTTTCCTAACAAGATTTTTGTTGTTGTTGTTGCATTAATTCTCTCAGTCTTTCTCTCTTGACCTCTTAAAGATGGCGGCCAGGCTCGATCTGCAGGACGAGAGTTTGCCACCGCGTTCATGCAGAACTATGTATCACCTTTTGACCTGCCGCTCTTTCAGCTTTACATCACCTCTCTGAATTCTAATTGCCTGGTGAAGGTCAATGTGTCCAGTCTCAGTTTTAGCCAGGAGGTGCAACTGACTGCAGGCCAGGGCTTCATTGTGATCCTGCCCAAAACAATTGAGCTATCTGGCACCAGGAGGTCCCGCAAAACTGTTTTCATTCAGGCATCTGATGACATAACAGTTTCCTCACTAAACTCAAAACAGTTCACGGCGGATACATCCCTGGTCTACCCCATGAGTGAATGGGGTACTGAATATTTTGTGTTCACACCCACCAACTCCCCTCCATCCATGCTGAAGGAGTTTGTGCTTGTCAACGGTAAAGAGCGGAACACGGTAGAAGTGTTCCTGAGAGCGGCGGTCCGGTTCGAAGGACGCTTGTACGGTGTCGGCAGTAAACTAGTTGTGCTGATGGATCCTTTTGAAAATGCACAAATTCAAAGCCAAGGAGACCTCACAGGAACCCGCATATCCTCACAACTTCCCGTCGCCGTGTACTCTGGTCATATGTGCACGTGGCGCTTTTCTAAGTGCAATCATGTTTATGAGCAACTGCTGCCGGTGCAAAGCTGGGGAACTCACTTCCTGGTGGCTCCGTTTAGCATTCAGAGCCAGTTTGACAGCATCTATATCCAAGCATCACAGACAACGAATATAACCCTTCAATTCGGCCATACTACATTAACTGGCGTTCTTCAACGTGGGCTCATCCAAGAGTACAAAATCCAGTTTCCAAATGGTCTCAACATCATTGCTGACAATGGAATCCAGGTGTTTTTTCTGTTTAATGGTGTGCGAACATCCCGTGCTGTCATATATGACCCGTTTCTTATGAATCTTCTGCCCAATGACTGTTTTTGTTCTTCGTACGCACTTGACGGGATAGCTGGCTTTGACAATCGAGCCCTTCTGATTGTTCCTACCAATGAGCAAGCAGGGGTTCGGTTTGATAGCTTGCCTTTACCTGGAAACCTTCAGTGGAGGGTCATCAAAAACAGCGAGTACTCATGGACTGAACTGGTTTACCAACCTGGGGCTGGTGGGCACAAATTAACCCATCCAAATGCTTCTTTTGGGGTCTATAGTGTGGGACTACAGCAAGTGAATGGGTACGGAGCTCCGGCTGCATGCATTGATCAAGGTATGTCAATTAAACATTCTTCCTTCTGTTTTAAAACATTTGTGTTGATACAACTAGTTTTAAGCTAAGAAAATCCAATAATGCATTTTTAAATGTGTAAGACAGTAGTCTTAATTACAGCGGAGGAATTAAATGTTCAGGTTTTGGTAATATCTTAATTGTCTCTATTTATGCTGCGTAAACGTAATGTATATTTTCTCCATTTGTAATAGAATTGCCAGCACCTCGCTCTTGCTTCAACATCATCTGTAGTGAGGATGAGGAGTGCCAGCTGATGGGTTCCTTCCCCACTTGTGTGAAGAAACCATTTGGAATCTGTTGGGCAATGGGTGACCCTCACTACAGCACATTTGACCACCGTTATTTTGACTTCATGGGCACTTGCACCTATGTTGTCACCAGGAACTGCCAGCAAAATGATAGTCTTCCTGTTTTTGAGGTCCTGGCTAAAAATGAAAACCGTGGTGACATTAGTGTCTCCTTTGTGGCACGTGTAACTGTGAATATTGGGGATATCACCATCAGCGTTGAAAGTTCTGAGCCTGGGAAAGTCAGGGTAAACCTTTTTTTATTAATTTTTTTTCCAAAAAGAAAAATTATTAGTAATTGCATTTGATTTAGTTATTTTAGAAACCTCAATCAAAACCTGCAGCAATCTTGAAAACATTATCTCACGTGAGAATACATTATAATAAAAAATAATAGCTTTATATTAATCACATTCTTATCATTTATTTGTAGCAAAGATCTAAACAACTTTACAATGATCAGTTTACTCAAGAATCAGAAATGAATAACAGACCAAGAGTTGTTTTTAGAAACTATATCTTAATTTTTATTTCTTATCCATTGAAAATAGTGTAAGAATAATGAGGTTTATGCTTAAAACAAGAAATTAATTATTATTATATAATAATGTTATAATATAGTATTATTATTCAATCTTTTAAATAAATAAAAGTGGCTTTTGAAATGGGAATTTGAAAAATAAAAAAGTAACTAAATCAAGACAAAAAATATTGAGTAAGAAGCTATTTTGCCATTTAATATGCATGATTATGTTTTGATTTGTGCAGATTGACCAGAGTTTGTGGAGCCTTCCTGTGGTTCTTGATGATGTTGGGGTGTCCATGTTCCAGTCCGGCAGCTTCATCACCATCCTGTTTTCTTTTGGGCTGAGTGTGCAATATGACTGGAACCACTATCTCGTGGTCTCTCTGCCCAATGCCTTCATGAACAAAGTCTGTGGGCTCTGTGGCAACTTCAATGGTGATCCCAATGATGATTTCACCATGCCTTCGAACACCCTTGCTCCCAGTGTGACAACGTTTGCCCAGAGTTGGAAAGTTCACAACTTAACATTGGATAAGGGCTGTAGAGATGATGGTGGGAGCCATGGATGTGATGCTGAAGCACAGAAGCAATGGCTGGGTGAAAAATACTGTGGACTCCTAATGATGGCACCATTCAGTCAGTGCCATACTGTTATTGACCCCAGTATTTACATTCAGAACTGCATATTTGATGTCTGTATGACAGATGGGCACAGAAACTACTTATGTAAGGTCTTAGAGGTCTATGCAAGTGCATGTCAGCGTGTTGGGATACAGCTGACCAACTGGAGAGAAGCAGCCAGTTGTTGTGAGTAATAGCATTTGTAAACCATACTTGGCTTGATATTGTTCTGCAATATGTCTTAATGTCTTTGTATGTGTCTTCAGCTTACAGATGCCCAGAGAACAGCCATTATGAATTTTGTGGTAGCGCATGCCCTTTGACCTGCATGGGCCTCGGGTCTCCTGTGAACTGCAGTTTACCCTGTGTCGAAACATGCTCTTGTGATCCTGGTTTTGTTCTGAGTGGATCTGAATGTGTACTTTCAACCCAATGTGGCTGTTCCTACAATGGACACTACGTTCCTGCTGGAGAGGCTTTCTGGGCAGATGATGCTTGTCAGCGGCTTTGTCATTGCTCCATGGAGGGTGGACATCTGGAATGCCAAGACAGAGGCTGTGGGAAAGGAGAGCACTGCCAGGTGGAGAATGGCATTAGGGACTGCTATCCTGTCTCCCAAAGCACCTGTATGGCACTGGGCGACCCCCACTACTACACCTTTGACGGGAATTATTTCAGCTTCCAGGTACTAGATGCACTCAAGAACTGTGCAGTTTTTTTACTCTACATTACATGTTTCATGCTGTATGTAACAATCAAAAATGGAGGGGGAAAAAAATGCCCATTGGGATTTTCCCCCATTTTTTCACATGCATGAAATAGTAAATAATGTGGAAAATAGACTATTTTTATGCCTTTCTTTTCATGGTTTCCATAGTATAGGTATAAATATTTTTTCTTATACAGTTTCTTTTAAATCCACATGTAACCACAAATTTTAGCCATGTATTTTCTGCTTCTGAGTATTTAATGCATAATCAAAGTGGATCGAACTCAATAACAAAAACTTAAATAAGAAATATTGCTTTGCCAACTAACTGAAATAAAATAAGTTGAAGGACTAAGATTTCTAAAAAGAACCTGAAATATAATTTACCAATAAATAAACTAATTTAATAAAAATAACAAAAGCATATAACAAAAAAGCATAAGCTAAATTTAAACTGAAAATATTCAAATAAAAATTAATACATACTATACTGTACTATACTTTACTAACACTGGTAGGAAATATTTTTATATTATTATTTTTAAAATAAAATCACCTTTCCCTAGTAGGAGTGTAGGCATAAAAGTCTTTTATGTTTTTGGTTAAATTGCTTTTGTGGAACATAATAGTATTATTACTTATATTCTCCCTTCAGGGCAACTGTGTGTATCAGTTGGTTGGGGTTTGCGCCTTAGATCCTGGACTGGTGCCGTTTGATGTGCTGGTGCAAAATGAGTTTCGGGGAAGCAGAGTGGTGTCGTTCACTAAATTAATCGAGATCAGAGTGTATAATATCACCATTGTTATCGATAGAGAATACAGCAGTGCTGTTACCGTAAGTCGCATGCTTTAAACGTTTGGCAAGCTTGGTGATGTTACAGTAAGTCATTCAATGAGAAATTTAAGTAAAGTTGGCTTTCTTTTTTAGGTCAATGGAGAGCTGTTGAACCTTCCTCTTCGTCTTATTGGAGGTCAGGTTTCTGTTTTTATAGGTGGCTGGTCTGCTGTCATTCAAACCTCTTTTGGTCTCAGAGTCACGTTTGGTTGGAACAGCTTTGCAACTGTCACCGTTCCCAGCACCTACATGGGTGCAGTCTGTGGCCTCTGTGGGAACTACAATGGAAATCCAGAAGATGATCTGATTGTCAGAGGAACAGCAATACCTGCTTCAGGACCGATGGAGTTCGGTGCCAGCTGGAGTGTAGCCGAGATCCCAGACTGTGTGCATGGCTGCACAGACAGTTGTCAGGATTGCGACCCGACCAGAAGGACTGTCTATGAGACGTCTGATTTCTGTGGGCCCCTGCGTGACCCACAAGGGCCTTTCAGGGACTGTCAAACTGTGCTAAACCCTGCTCCATTTTTTGAGGATTGTGTTTACGACGTCTGTTTGTATAACGGAAGGAGAGATATACTATGCCAGGCCATAACAGCATATGTATCTGCCTGTCAGGCGACGGGAAGGACCATCAGTCCCTGGAGAACTGCAGAATTCTGTGGTGAGAGAAACCCGGGGCAATTGTATCTAGACCTTTTTGAGAAACCGTATACATGGTAATATTGTGTTCACACACAAGAGATTTTGTAGGTATAGCGATAGACTTTCTAGCGAAGACACTGCAGTTCCATTTTCATTCATGTCAACAAAGGCCTTAAGAAATGTAAAGCAGAGCACAAAAACAAAGATGCTAAGGATAGAAGGGTGTGTTAGTGCATTCAGCATAAGGGTATTGAGTGCAAAATCAAACCTGACCTGTAATCTAGCCCAGGTGCTTTCAAACTTTTTGATGCCACGGACTCCCAAGTCTCCTATTTCTGAAAATACCTAAATGAAGTCTAGTTTATACTGTGAAAATGTGTATAATATTTAAGTATATCTTTATGAATTTTTATGTACATGGTTTTATTATTACTATTTTTTTTTTTTTTTTGCACTTCTACATATTTGTTAGAAGGGTTTTCCCCCTTTTTTAATTCAAATTTCTTAATTTTTGAAAGTGAGAATACACTGTTTTTATCAGTGAGAATACATTACTTTTAATTCTTTTAATTCATACACAACTTTGGACAGTGAGAGTATATAGCTGTTTTGGTATTTTGATTTGATAATGATAATCGATAATGAATTAGTAATGTTTTTTTTTTTTAGTTGGTTTACATTTTTTACACATTTTACACATATTTTCTTTAAACTTTTCTGCACCACTTTGTGGACTTTTTGGGGCCCCTGAACATCAGTTTGAAAAACCCTGATCTTTCCTATAAATAAGAACAAGAATTCATAGTCAGAGTGGCATTTCTACTATTATATAACAAATAAAGTGACAGTTCACTTACAGTTCAATTTTAATTCTGTCATTAATTACTCGCCTTCATGTTGTTCCAAATCCTTAAGACCTTCATTTATCTTCAGAACACAAATTAAGATATTTTTGATGAAATCCGCTTTCTGACCCAGCAACGCAACTGGCGCATTCAAGGCCCAGAAAGGTAAGGACATTGTTCAAATAGTCCCATGTGACATCAGTGGTTCAACTGTAATTTTATGAAGCTACTAGAATACTTTTTGTGCACAAAGAAAACAAAACTAATGATTTGAATGGACTATTGTAACGATGTCCTTACTACCTCTCTGGTCTTGAACGTGGTAGCTGCGTTGCTGGCTATGCAGGGTCAGAAAGCTTTTGGATTTTCGTTTTTGGGTGAACTATCCCTTTAATTTATATATATATATATATATATATATATATATATATATATTTTTTTTTTTTTTTTTTAAATCAGAATTTAACCAATCACATGTCTTTGTTTTGTCAGGTGTTCAGTGTCCTGTCCACAGCCACTATGAGCTCTGCGGTTCTGGCTGTGAAGTCACCTGTCATAGTTTGGCTCCTCCTGCTGGCTGTCGTAGCCCCTGTATGGAGGGCTGTGTGTGTGACCCAGGCTACATCAGGAGTGGGGAACAATGCGTCCCTCTCTCTCAGTGTGGGTGTCTCTATGGCAATCACTACTATTTGCTTTACCAACAGTTCTATCCTGGCAATAACTGTGAGGGGGTGTGCACATGTTTACCGGATGGCCAGGTATGATGATAGTGAGGATATACTACTGTTTTGGCATTAGTGACTGGATTTGATTTTTTATATGGTTATACAGTGCCTATTATCTTAAAGGTGTTGTATGTATTTTTTGACTGTATTAAACCACAAAATACCATAATATACCTGCAGATATTTAGAAAACACGCTAAGTTCACAAACTACAGAAAGTTATTCTACTTTGAAATGCATGTTATGTGTCGTTTTTGTTTTGGTCTATGTGATTTCACCCACTGCCAATTTACCCGATAGTATTTCAACCCCTCGGGTTCCCAGTTGGTGGAAAACTCAGCGTATTGCATCCACCAAAGCCTGTAATCCAACTGGGTCCAGAGATCGCAGATTCTACCCAACCTAAAAGCCTCAGCATCCATCTAAAAAGCCCTATGACCATGGGTATATTAAAACGTGAATAAATCAACTCAACAACTTTCCTTTCATTGTCAGTTGTGCTCACTCCTGTTGCGTATCCTCAATCTGGCAACCTGCGTGAGCATCAAGTCTGATCAATATTTTGAATTTGGACTGCAGTACCCATTTCAACCACTAGCTGTCAATATTACAGACTGCACTTTTAAAGCAATATAAAATACGTGAAAAATACATTTTTCATTGATCTTTTGAAATAATAACACTTCAGTCTCTCTCTCCAGTTTAGAATGAGTTTGGAATTATCATCAAATCTAAATTGCAAATAATCAGAGCAACTTGGACCAATGACATACAGTACATGGGTTTTTCTTTAATAGCTTTATTTTTTTTCTGATAATATTGTCCAGTGTAAATATAATGTAACTCTGTGGAGTTTTTTCCTAAATGAAATACATTTTTCTCAACTTATTTATTGGTTAATTTCATTCTGTAGTGGACATGATGTTGATAGAAGTTAATTTTTTGTAATAAAATGGCCAGCTCTTTTGTCTTGCTAAGGCTATTTTCATAGCTGGATTTTTTTGTACATTCTAAATAATAAATTAAAAGATTTTTACACTATTTGTCAAGTTATAAATTTTTTTAATGTGATACATAACAATCACATTTTATATCAATCCTTTTTATTAGCACAGATATAAAACAATTAAAGTATAAAACAATAAATTGTATGCATACAAAACATGCACCAGTCCTTAATAAGACATTTAGCATGGCACTTTTTTCGACAATTTTTTTTTTTTTTTTAATTTCTTGTTAGTTGTTGTCTCTCCAGGGTTACATTACATGAGCTGTTTTGCTGGTAGCTGAACCTGCTGCATTTGCATTTCAGATTCTTTCTTTAAAACTACACTACAAATATTCCCCCATACAAAAACATTAATACAATGCTTTTCTTTCCACAGGTGGTCTGTAATAGGTCGTCTTGTGGCCCTTATGAGAGCTGCGAGTTGGTGGACGGCGTTCGCAGGTGCCGACCAACTCTGCAGGCTATTTGTGAAGCTTCTGGAGACCCACACTATGTGTCCTTGGACGGGCTGCGCTTTGATTTCCAGGAACCTGTACCTACATTCTGTCCCAATCCTGTGGCCTGGAACAAACCAACCTGACCCCTTTCTCCATCCAGGTGAAGAATGAGAGATGGTGGCCCAATAGCTATCACAAAGTCTCTGTTACCAAGCAAGTGGCCTTAACGGTCTATGGCAGCACCATCATCTTAAGACAAAACAAGCCCCAGATCTTGGTAAGTGCTGATTTGTCTGCATTTGTTCTTCAGTGAAACTCTCATATTGTGATTTTGAGGTCCTTTAACACATTAAACTAACTGTAAGTATGGTACAACTCTAATATGACACCATTCCCACAGGTCAATGGGGTTCTGACTAATCTCCCATACAGTTCAAACAGTCTGAATGGCTCCTTGGTCCAGGCCTATAAGCATGGTAGTTATATAATCATCGAGACCGGCTTTGGTCTCCGCGTGACCTATGACCTGTTTTACTACGTCGCTGTTACCATCCCTGGCACCTACCGCAACAAGACCTGCGGACTCTGTGGCAATTTTGACGGAGTCCCTTCAAATGACTTCAGCCTCCCAGGCGGCAATGTTACACAGGATGTGAATGTGTTCGGGAGTGCCTGGAAAGTGGACGTCCCTGAAGCCGTGTGTGAGGATGGATGTGAAGGCGACACGTGTCTGGACTGTGATCCCCGACTGAAAGCCATTTTTGAGAAGCCTCCCTACTGTGGAGTTCTGGTTGAACCCAATGGTCCGTTTGCTGCCTGTCATGCTGTGCTGAACCCTTCAGCTTATCTGAACGACTGTGTCTTTGATACATGTGCATCTGATGGCAACAACAGCATGGTTTGCGCTAGTGTGGAAAGATATGCTTTTAGTTGTCGCGCAGCCGGAGTCGTCATTCAAAGATGGAGGACGGACTCTTTCTGTCGTAAGTTTGTTCTTCTGGAGAAGTTTTTTCTTCATTTTTATGCTTCCTTATTTTATATTAAATAAATATCACAGCAAAACAAGGGGATTATGTCCCATACAGCTTAAAAAATTACCAAAATATATTTAAAACAATATAATTGACTGAAATGCACTACTGTTCAAACATTTTGAGTCGGTAAGAATTACTTTTATTCTGCAACAATCCATTAAACTGAAAAAGCTGTTCTTTTGAAACTTCTATTCATTAAACAATCCTAAAAAAATCTGTTTTCAACATTGGTAATGATAACAAATATTTCTTGAGTAGCAAATCAGCATATTAGAATGATTTCTGATGGATCACTGAAGACTGAAGACTGGAGTAATGATGCTGAAAATTACGCTTTGCCATCAGAGGAATAAACTGCATTTTAAAAATGCATACATTAGTTATTAGATGGCTATTTAAAATTTAAATAATTCTTCACAATATTACAGTTTTTACTGTATGTTTGATCAAATAAATTAAATTAAATATTTATTTATTTATTTTTAATCTCAGGCTAGATACGCACTCAAGACATTCTGAAATGAATGTTAACATATACTTTAAACAATATTTTTACATTTATATTTTCAGTATATACCAAAAAAATATCTAAAATATTCCTGGAAATATATATTCACAATATAAAACATCATATAAAAAAAAAATATGACATTTCAGAATTCTTTCCATTTTTATTTACTTTTTTTTTATAAATATTTATTATAAATTCATTTATAAGCTTATATATTTGGTACTATCTTAATTAACTAAAACAGACAATATTGACAATATTGTATATAAAATTTAAACTTATTTATTGAACTGTTGTATAAAATCAATATCACATTTGCAATCATGCAGATTATTTGGGAAAAAACAGCACTCTTGCTTGTGTGATATTGCTAAACTACCTGTATATCATAAGATTTAAAGGGTTAGTTCACCCAAAAATGAAAATTCTGTCATTAATTACTCACCCTCATGTCGTTCCAAACTCATAAGCTCTGCTCATCTTCGGAACACAAATTAAGATATTTTTGATGGAATCTGAGAGCTCTCTGACCCTCCATAGACAGCAAGGGTCCTTACACGATCAAGGTCCAGAAAGGTAGCAAGGAGATCGGTAAAATAATCCATGTCACATCAGGGGTTCAACCGTAATTTTATGAAGCTACGAGAATACTTTTTGTGCACAAAAAAAAAAAAAAAAGACTTTATTCAAATTCGTCTCCTCCGCGTCACCCTAGCGCCGTTTTGAAGAATATCCACTGAATGTAAACAGCATATGCTCCTGTGTCAGCTGTGCCAAACGGATAACATGTTTTCGCTCATTTCAAAGTGTTCGTACAATGTAGAAAACATATCCTTGTGGCGCAGCTGACACAGAAGAGCATATGCTGCTTGCGTTCATTGGATATTCTTCAAAATGGCGCTAGGGTGACGCAGAGGAGACAAATTTGAATAAAATCGTTTTTTTTTTTTCTTTTGCGCACAAAAATATTCTTGTAGCTTTGTAAAATTATGGTTGAACCCCTGATGTCACATGGATTATTTTAGCGATCTCCTTGCTATGTTTCTGGACCTTGATCGTGTAAGGACCCTTGCGTGTAAGTATGGAGGGTCTGAGAGCTCTCAGATTCCATCAATTATATCTTAATTTGTGTTCCGAAGATGAACGAAGGTCTTACGAGTTTGGAACGACATGAAGGTGAGTAATTAATGACAGAATTTTCATTTTTGGGTGAACTATCCCTTTAAATGTAAGATATGAAAGCAACAACAGCGTGGAGAGAGATTCTGTTTTATTATACGATTTCTCCTCCAATCACTGTAATTTTTGTCTTTGTCACTGTATTCCAGCAATGCCGTGTCCAGCTCACAGTCATTATGAGCTATGCGCAGACGTGTGCTCTGCTGCCTGTCCTGGTTTAACTGCGATAGTCCAGTGTCCTAAAACCTGCACAGAGGGCTGCGCTTGTGACAATGGTTATCTGTTTGATGGCCAGCAGTGCGTTGAACACCAGCAGTGTGGCTGCTATCAGCAGGGACGCACATATAATGTGAAGCTGTTTATTGTGGTGATGTTGTGCACATATTAGCTATAAACGTCTTAGGTGGCATTCTTTCCTTTTCTTGTATTGTTTGTGAATAAGTTTGTGTTTTCAGGCTGGTGAGGTGGTTTACCTGGACCAGTGTGAGCAGAAGTGTCAGTGTGATCCAGGGAAAGGACTTACTTGTGAAAAAGCCAACTGTCCTAAAGGCACACAGTGTTTACTTAGAGAGGGAATGTGGGGCTGCTTTTACCCAGGTTAAGATATACAAAAAACAAGAATATCGCAACAAATGGAACATCTGTAATCTTTTATCAAATGGCAGATTTTTTTGTTTCTTCTCGCTGCTTCTGTCTACAGATCCATGTTATTACCAGCATTGTCCAGAGGAAGAGACATGCCGCTCTGAGCATGGCAAGGCAGTGTGTGTGCCCCTATACAACAGCACATGCTGGGCTTGGGGTGATCCACACTACCACACCTTTGATGGCTATGAGTATGACTTCCAGGGCACATGTAAATACATCTTGTCTAGGACCTGTGGAAATCTGAACGGTCTGGAGCCCTTCTCTGTAACCCAGAGCAATGAAAACCGTGGCAACCCTGATGTGTCTTATGTGTGGGAGGTGGAAGTTACTGTATATGGCAGCACTTTTACTATGGTGAAACACCATACAGGACAGATCATGGTAATGAGTCACTACACATTTTTACCAATATTTTAAAGATACAAACTCACTCAGGGTCATCTACACTGTCACAGTATGATTTTTAATTCATTCAAGTTACATACATACCCCACCTTTAACCCCCCTCATCAGAACGCTCTGTTTGAATAGGCATGGTGAATTGTAAACTCGGAAGTAAACTCCCACTGCTATGATTGGCTAATAGCTGTGTATGTTTGACAGCCTACATCCTTCATAGATGAATACTGCTGTGATTTAGGTCAAAAACGCACGAGTACTCAGTACATATCAAACGATCTGTAAGAACAGATTCAAAGCAATAATGACCACATAATGAAAACAGTTACTCACACTTGTGTAGTGCGGCATTACTGTCGGATTCAATATACTTGGCACAGCATAGTCTTTTAGTTTCAATCTTTTTGAAAACCCTGCATCGAATTGTGCTTTGTTTGTAAACGAATCTGCAGTAAAATGAAGTGAACAAAGGACCAAGTTCTTACTGACGTGTCTGGAACTTCATTAAATTATCCACTATTTCCTAACGTTGGGATCAGAAGGAAGGCGATGCAAAGATTGTTTTTACACAACTTGGCACTGCACAGCGTCTTCTTGTATTTGGAGCCATCTTTATTGTTTGGTTTCTGCTTAGACATGTGTTTGCCTCTCTCGTTATTTACACTACGTGCATGAATCTGTGGGTGGGGCTAAACGGCCAGTGATGTACTAGTAGTTATTGATCATCTTCTGCAGAGGTGGTGTTTAGCCACACTATTACATAGAGTGGTACATTCCACAAGCTGTCATTTGGCAGACTGGCTTCAATATAATCTGTTTTTAGGCTAATGGGAAAGTTTTGAGTTCTGAAACTTACAGGATGTTTTTATAGTACAATGACCTCTTATATGTCAAAATATCAAGGGAATTTTGGTTTCTCAGTTCATGACCCCTTAAAATAATTTTCCCACAAATAATAAAAACATTGGTAATCATGAATCTAAAGATTAAACCTTAAAATAAAGTGTTACCAAAATGTCTTTACATTAAAAAAGCACTATCATTCTGTGTTTCTTCTGTCAGGTGGATGGTTTGTGGTTTTATCTTCCTCTCGATCTTCATGATGGCCGTGTGAAGGTGCGACAGAGTGGCTATGCTGCTCTGTTGGAAACTGACTTTGGTCTGCGTGTCTCTTTCATCTGGGGCAGGAGGGTTTATCTGCATCTGCCCAGTAGTTACTATGGAGTTGTGTGTGGCCTGTGTGGAAATTTCAATGGTAATGGTGTAGATGAACTGACAGATCCTGCTGGAAACCTTCTGCCAAGTCTGTACCAGTGGGCAAAGAGCTGGAGAACAGAAGACAGTGTCACATCTGTGTGTCATGATGGCTGTGAGACCGACTGCCCTGTTTGCCCTCCTGACCAACGTGCCCTCTACGAAACAGACGCTTTCTGTGGTGTCCTGACATCTACAGGCCAGAATGCGTTTAGTGCATGTCATGCTAAAGTGAACCCACAGGCGTTCCAGCAAGGCTGCGTGTACGATCTGTGCTTCAATAACGGAGACCGAGAACTACTCTGTCAAGCTCTGGAGACGTACGTCCATCAGTGTCGTCAAGAGGGTGTCGTCATTACAGATTGGAGAGAAAGATTTAATTGCTGTAAGTTTGTTTAAACTCTCATAGAGCACATGTTTGTATGCTTAACATTAACCATGGACGTCTTCTTATTCTTCAACAGCTATGAGTTGCCCGCCCAACAGTCATTATGAGGCCTGTGCGTCTCCGTGTCCAACAACATGTCCGTACCCAAATCAGCAGCCAAATTGCAGTGATACTTGTGTGGAAGCCTGTGAGTGTGACAGTGGATTTGTCCTCAGCGCTGGCGCTTGTGTGCCCACCAATCAATGTGGCTGCTTCTACGAAGGCGCCTATTACCAACTAGACCAAACTTTCTGGGCCGATGAGCAGTGTCGTCGGCTTTGCGTGTGTGACCGTAACTTAAGTGCTGTGGTGTGTCGTAATTCTCCTGTGCTGTCCGTGAGAGCTGCTCAGTTGTTAATGGAAGTCGCAGATGCCAGCCAGTGAGTCGCCCCGCCATATGCACAGGCTCAGTAGACCCGCATTACCGCACATTCGACGGACTCCATTTTGACTTCCAGGGCACGTGTGTGTATCAATTAGCAGCCCTGTGCATTAATAATACGAGTCTGGTACCTTTTAATGTGACAGTTAAGAATGATCATCGTTGGAGCAACGCAGTGAGCTTCACTCACACTGTCAGTGTGTCTGTGAATGGATTCACCATCACATTGACCAGAGAACATCCATATCGATTACTGGTGAGTACAGTCACACAATATACACTAATAGGGTTGAGGACCATTCTTGTTCAGATTCAGTTCTATTTGAAGAATCTAAAATATATATAAGAATATAATTTATATATACATACAGTATATATATATATATATATATAAAACTGAATGATGTTTGGTTCCACTAAGAATTCATACACTGGTCGGTGCAGATGTAGTGAATCAATTGTTATAGAATAATCAGTGTAGACTGATTCCCAAACCAATGACTTTGAGATGGTCCTTTTAGTGAATCCAATCCAAACGGAAGGACCAGTGTAGTTTGATTCCTAAATAATGACTTTGACTTTCTCCTTTTTAGTGAATCAAATCTACACAGAATGACCAATGTAGTCAAATTCCCAAACAAATGACTCTGAATTAGTTCTTTTAGTGAATCAAATGACCAGCGTAGTCCAATTCCCAAAGAAACAACTGAGTTGGTTCTTTTTAGTGAAGCAAATCTACACAGAATGATCTATGTAGTGAAATTCCCAAACAAATGACTCCGATCCGGTCCTTTTTAATTAATCAATTCCATACAGAACAACCAGTGTAGTCCGCTTTCCAGACAAATATTTCTGATCTGATTCTTTTTAGTGAATCAGATCAATATAACGCAAACAAAATGGTTTGATTCCTGAAACAGAGGCTCTCATGAGTCTATTCTTTTAAGTGAATCAACATTATTGGTTGTGTGACCAGTGTAGACCATATAATTCCATATAAAGCATATGTGTAAATAAAATAAAGCAATTAAATAGCTATTTCCCCCTAAATATTAAATTAATGGAAAAATTGAACTTTTCAAGTATCAGAGTCTGAATTAGAATTGGAACCGAAATTGTTCAATTCCTTGTGATTCCCAGGTCTACACACTATTTAAACAGTTTCAACTAAATAAGCACTTTGTAATAGTAACCAAATGTGTTTTCATTTCTCTGTAGTTTGATGGTCAGCTAGCAGAACTTCCCTTTTGGATTCAAGATGTATTTATAGTTTTGCGCAGCGGAAACATTGCTGTGGTGAAGACAAACTTTGGTCTCCAGGTGACCTTTGACTGGTCCAGTGTGGTGAGGGTCACTTTACATGACAACTACAGCGGTGCAGTTTGTGGCCTTTGTGGAAACTTCAATGGTGTTGTTCAGGATGACTTTACAATGCACAATGGTTTGATGGCAGCCAATGCCAGTAGTCTGGGACAGAGCTGGCAGGTTGCTGCAGCACCTGGCTGTTCCTCAGCTGGTTGCCTTGGTGCTGGATGCTCAACCTGCAATGCAACCCAGAGAGAGAACGCCCAGCGCTATTGTGAAATCATCACAAACCAGACCGGGCCTTTCAGAGAATGTCATAAGCAGATCGATCCTAGATCTTACTTGGAGGATTGCATATTCGACACCTGCCTTTTCCAAGGACATCAGGTTGTGTTGTGCGACGCAGTGGCAGCTTACGCATCCGCATGTCAGAGTCAAAATATCACGGTTCACCTGTGGAAAAATGCCACTTTCTGCCGTAAGAAACTTTATTTTTATTTTTTAGATTGTAACATTTAACAATCAAGACTTTGACTTTGATTTAAATTTACTTTAACTTGTTAAAGTGTTACTAAAATTTGACTTGGTACAATTGACAAATTAATAGTAACACTGCTCTTTAAAATTGTCACAATTATACTAATAGCTTTTAATGTTTAGAATTTTGAATGCAGAAATGCCAATTCAAAACCATTTTCGTCTTTAAGTTTTGGCACTTTTTGGTGCTTGTCTCTCTTTTTTTTTTTTTTTTAAATATATAGCTTTAATAGATGTAATGCATAAATAAACTTATTTCAGTTAGCATGATCTGTAGGATATTTTTCTTTAAGTCAGCAATACCGGACTGAAAAATGAATTCTGTCTCCTGATCTATTACAGCTCCATCCTGCCCACCCAACAGCCACTACAACCCCTGTGCTCCAGGCTGTACAGAGACCTGTGTCAACATCTCTGCGCACAACTGCAGCAGACCCTGTGCTGAGGCCTGCCAGTGTGATCAGGGTTACATCCTGAGTGGTCAAACCTGTGTGCCACAAGCAGAATGCGGCTGCTTCTATCGGGGACGCTATTACAACAGACACCAGATGTTTTATGCCCATGAGCAGTGCTTGGAGCGCTGTGTGTGTGGAGAAAATGGAACGGTTTCCTGCCAAGCTTCAAGTTGTAGTCCAGGGGAATCTTGCAGGGTGGTGGATGGAGTTTTAGGATGCCACCCTGTCAGTTATGGAAGATGTGTGGCCACTGGTGACCCTCACTACTTTTCTTTTGATGGCAGGAGGTTTGACTTTCAAGGTGCATGTGTTTATACGCTCGCTAAGGTATTTGATCAGGCTGAAGGACGGCTGGTGGATTTTTCTGTGGACTCCAAGAATGAGCAGATTGGAAACCGAAGCGTTTCTGTCGTCAAGACCTTGACTGTGACGGTTTACAACCTGACAATTAGCATCAGACGCGGTGAACACTTGAGAGTCATTGTAAGTCTTCATCTAGTTTTGCCTTTTTTTTTTTTTTTTTTTTTTTTTTTTTCAGCAAGGATTAAACTGATTGGAAGTAAATTTTGTTGCAGAAGATTACGGTCACTTATTTTGATTAAATTGTTCTTTTGAACTTTATTGAACAAGTCTTGATGTATATCGGTTTCCACAAAGATGTTAAGCTGCTCAGCTGTTGTCAGCATTGTTCATATTAGAAAAGACCACCATTTATCAATCTGCATATTGGATCATTTTTGAAGGATCTTGTGACAAGACTGGAGTAATTGCTACTGAAAATTCATCTTTGCCATCACAGGAACAAATTTTTTGTATTTCCCTATTATCAAATGTAGCCTTGGTGAGCATTTAAAAAAAAAAAAAAAAAAAACGAACTTTTGAACAGTGTAGTATAAAACTTAACTTATTTACGTTTAAGTTAGCAAGTAACCAATATGAGAAACACAATCATAAAATTTGCACATGCAGTTATAATTTTTCTGTTAAGATGAAATGTTGCTGTTGGTTCCCTTTCACAGGTGAACAATGAATTTGTCAACCTCCCTTCATCTTTTGGAACTCAAGTCACCATTAACCAGGTTGGTCAAAGCGTGAAAGTGCAAACCGACTTTGGCTTGAGAGTTCTGTATGCTGCCCGATACCACGCAGAAGTCTATGTACCCTCCAACTATCAAGGCAGCATGCGTGGCCTGTGTGGCAACTACAATGGCAAGCCTGCCGATGACTTCTTGTTGCCCAATGGCACACAAAGCGCCAGTGTCAATGCATTTGGACAGGCATGGGCATTGCCAGCCACTGGTGTTGAGTGTGGAGATGAAAGTTCCCCGCAGCAGTGCGATCAAACCAAAGCTAAGAAATACCGCAGAGGTGATGCATGTGGCCTCATGGCAGCTGCTGCTGGTCCCTTCAGTGCCTGTCATGATCAGGTGAATCCTGAGCAACATGTGATTAACTGTGTATTTGACATGTGTGTTATGGATGGAGACCGAGCGATGCTGTGTGAAAATCTTCAGGCTTATGCCATCATCTGCCAGCAAGCCGGGATACAAATCATGCCATGGAGAAATGGTTCCTTCTGCTGTAAGTTAACGCTTTTGACTTGTATGTATATAATATTTTAAACTGCATTTTACAATTATTTTTTTGCATTCTTTTAAGCGGCGGACTGTCCAGCCAACAGTCACTATACACAGTGCTCTAACAACTGTGCCAACACCTGTGCCAGCCTTAGTGGCTCCGTTAACAACTGCCCAGATCTTTGCATGGAAGGCTGTCAATGTGATGAAGGCTGGCTCTCAGATGGTGACGCGTGTGTGCGTGTGGGAGACTGTGGATGTGTCCATAATGGCAAATATTTAAAGGTGAGATTTAATGCTTCTCATACATTAAGTATTATGAGCTTATCTACTTTTCAAAGCTGCTTTTCCTCAGATTTTTCTAAAATTTAATTTGAGCTATTAGAATCTTCTACAGTTTGCATTGCAAGAATGCAATCTCTTCTCCACTTTTTCCACTTAGGTTGGCGAAGTCTTAGTAACTGACACCTGCGACAGGAAGTGTGTGTGTCGTGCCGCTGGGCTGCTGGAGTGTGTGAACCAAACCTGTTCCAGAGGAGAGATCTGTGACGTTCGGGATGGCCAAAGAGATTGTTACACTGATCAAGGCCACTGTGTATTTGATGCCAATGACCAGTTGCAGTCCTTTGATGGTGTAAAGGGGGCAGTGGAGCGGCCGGGAGCATATCAAATGGCGTTCTTGTGCAATCAAGAGTCTCCTGACTGGTTCCGTGTGGTGTTAGATGTACATGCATGTGCCAGGAATGATTCTGGTCATGTGACGATGGTCCATGTCTTCTTCCAGGACATGATGATCACAGTCAATCACAGGCACAGTTGGGTTAGTGGAAATTTTTTTTTTTTTTTTTTAATGTTATATAGTGCTTACATATACATACACATATATATATATATATATGTATGTGTACCAAAAAAAACAACTAAAGGTTGCTTCAAATCAAATATAAAAAGTGCTGTCGACCATTAAACTGCTGAGAATGTATTTCTCTCATTAAAACAGGTGAATGGAAAGAAAGTCTCGTATCCCATCATGCCTAAAGAGGGGGTGTCAATCTCATACCAAAATGAGGCTGTGATCATCACGTCTGCCATAACACTGACTTACTCTCTCAGTGAAAGCATCGTGTTATCCATAAGCAGAGACCTGACAGACAAAGTCTGTGGTGCCTGTGGCAACTTTAATGGAAACCCTGCAGATGATATGACCACTTCTGATGGGAGAAATTCCACTGTGATGTCTGTAGTTGCTGCATCCTGGCAGGCTGAAGACTTCTTTACATGGTAGGTATTTTATTGTATGCATGTAGTCGTCATAAAGACATTTATACAATATTTAATGGTGTTCCCATTATGGACATTGCAAAACAAATGCATAATCTGTTGAATGGCATCAGCTAACCTCTTCTCTTGTGCTTTTATTACAGCGTGTAACAATCCTGGGAAGATTTTTACCACAGATTTCAGTCTAATAAAAATTGTAAATTTACCTATTAGTCCTCGTGCTCTTATATCAGTCATTTTGCTAGCACAAAAATTCCTTTATAATGTAATGAATTGTATTTAAATATTGGTGTTTAGTATGACACCAACAGGTGTAAAACAACTGATTTCTACATGTTTTAGTCTGATCTTGTTACTTTTTACAAATTGAGATTAAAGTATACTTCTGAAACCTACTTCCAAAACATGTAGTATTTTTCATAAGTTAAATAGACATGCGCAAAGCCCCAGTAGATGGCATCAACCAATGATAAACCATGAGAGATTGATATCGTACGTGGAAAATGTTGTCATTTTAGGCCAAATTGCCTAAGCTTAAAATGTATTGTGAAAAGTGCTGGAAGTAAGATTGTGACGGAGGAATAAAATGCAGATTAAATGATTGAATATGCACTAATGACATAAGTCTGGTTAAGTCATCCAAATAAGACATGGCATGAATGAAATCAAAATGAAGTTCTGTGTCTTGCAGTCTTAATAATTGTGAGATCACAGATGATGGTTGTGCCGCTCTAGCTTCTGCTCTGACATCAAACCCCTCTCTCATGAGAGAACTGCATCTGTCAAGAAATAAATGAAGACCGATAGATGGATCAGTGCAGAAGCAGGAATGACCGGATATACAAGGGTACTAAGTTTTGATGAGGAAAAGTTGATGGCTTGCTTATTGAGCTACTTAAAGCACAAAATGTTTACTTGGTTCAATAGTAACCAAGTTTCAAAAGTAGACTAGGTATAAGGGCTTTAATTGCATTAACTTCTGCATTGTCATGATTAAACTGTGTAGTTGACCAGTCCTGAAAGTATAAAGGATGTCATTCTTCTCTCTGAAGGCTGAGAGGTTTTGGCATCTCACATAAAGGTTGTACTGCTTTGAGATCTAACCCCGGATCTGGTTTGAAATCTACTGAAGGATTTTCCAAAATAAAACCTTCAAAAGATATTTAATTGTACAAAAAGGTAACAGTTTTAAAAACACTCCTTTTAAACAATTTTAGTAATCCTGTTCTTACTTTGCATGTATATAGAATGTAATTTGTTAGATCTTTAATGTCCAAAAATTAAAATGTTTCAGAGGCTAACAAAAATCCTGTTAAGATGCTTAATTTCATTTCTTCTGGCCAATGTAAGGCTTGGCAACTAAATACATTTCAGAGATCTTGAATTTGAATGTGAATTGTTTGTTCCTTTCCACTTTTGTTAGATTATATTTATTTTAGCGAGCATTTTATTTTATATATTTTATCATGTATTTTGCATTACTACCAAATATAAAATGTGCTATCCTAATTTAAACTCTTTATTTTTATGTAACCCAGTTCATCACTGTGTGAAATTTACAGAACTAAGGATCGTGTTATTGAAGAGTATACAGCAATAAATCCTCCATTGAAAAGTGAATCTCCTTCACTCACACGAAACCTATCAAATTATAGTTTAGTCATTTTACAGGATATAGTTGTGATTTCCTCATCCTGTGGACATTGTAAAACAAAGACCTAGCATTCTGTCAAATGTAATATCAAAACTGGGAGGAAGGGATCCTGATTTTGCTAATACAAAGATTTCTTTCTAATGGAGGAATAGCAAATTGTATTTAATTGTACATTGGGGGTTTAGAATGATGACAAGTGTAAATGATTTCTACTTAGTTTGTTTTAGTCTGATTTTATTACTGCACTTTTACGATTTGAGATTATGCACATTAAAAATACACATCTGAAATCTAAATGTATAGGATTGTTTTCTTATTTTTCTAATTTTGTGTACGTCTAACTAGTTAGACATGTACACAAAACCCCAGCAGATGGCAGCAACCAACAGTTTCTTCCTTGAACATCTTGGTTTTTGCAACGCTGTATTAATGCATGCGAGCCACAACAGCACTTATGTTTTATTTTTCCGTTTTTATTTGAAACATTCCCAAACGCATATTCAAAACAATCTTGATGTGAGTAAATTCAAAGCAATCTGCCCGTAAAACAGACCTTCCCGAAAACTCTCCTCCAGATTCACAAACTCTTCGTAAACATCAGATTTGATTGTTAAACGTGTATGTGAATGAATTCCAATCATTCCTAAATAAAGCGCGCGTGCATGCTCATTCACTAAAAACACAACCCCAGCCATGAATGACAACTACGTAAGTCACGTGTCCAGGAACGCTGTGGAATATTCTGGACTCCTTTCTCAGGTTTGGCTCCAGTATATTTCATATATAAATGCACAAAAAAAAAAAAAAAAAAGACTAATAGGCCATATGCCTAACAATAAACATTCAAATGAACGTGTCCATCAAAGCATTTCTGCCAGGTGCTCATCTGAAAACGGCCAGCTGGTGGCGCTTGAGAACGCTTTGGTGGCACAGCGTTTTTCCAGCTGACAATTTGGTTGCTATGATGTGGAATATCCATGGCAGTAACGTTACTAGTATCTCATTTTTAAGAATCGGCCTATTACTGAATATAAAAATGCAGTAACCAGTAATATTGACTTCTCGGTTGTTCAGTTTTTGCACAAGTAGGATGGTTGGTCGGTGCAGCATTTGTCCCGCCCCTCCTCCATTGATTGGACGGCTTAAGTGACAGTGACGAGCGCTGAGTTTTACCCAAAGTTGAGCAGCTATCAACTATCAAGTCTTTGTCTCAGCTCCAAAAGGAAAGGAAAAAAAACAGAGCAAACGAACTTATAAAATATTATGATGGCAGTGCATCAAAACACAGTGTCGTCAGTTTGCCAAAAAGAACACGGAACGTTTTACGTACCATTAACACATGAGCAGGTGTACATTTTGAAAATACAAACGTTTTCATGAATTCGAAAGTTTATGTCAGAACGGCTTTATGAACGATTTACACAAAATTCGTTCTGCTCATGTTTAATGAACGAGGCGAGTCTGACGCTCTGCTACACCACTGAAGCCTTGGAGTTGAATGCGTCTTGTTTAAATATTGAGTGTCACGAGGATTAATAAATAATAATTATTTTATTTTTATGTGTAGGCCTACTATCAGTTTGTTGCAACTGGCATAGTTTTGCACAGGGAATGCCATAGAAAGTAAAATAAGTTACTACCTAACCTGTTCATCTCATTGCAGAATCATCTTTTCCATTTAAAAACATGAAATTCTTGGCAAAAGACTAATATATGAGCATGTTTTTTTTATTTCCAGACAATTTGGAATATCCGGTGTCACCACAAAAGATAAATGTGCCGTTGATTCTAAACATGGAAAGAAGTAACTCGCCCAGTGTCTCAGACAGTGAGGATTTCATCATTAGCCAGTGGATTCTGATGAAAAATTCAATTCATTTTATGCACTTATGTAGCCTTTTTGGTCACATTTCATTGCCTTCTGTATTAGGAATACTTCAGGTGTATTACAATTTGTGTACTTAAGTCTTAAGCACTATTCTAAGCCATTATGTAAATTGTCTACTGGCACTATTTCAACAAGAAAAAGTGCACTTATCTAACTGAAAAAAAAATATATAATAAAAATACAAAAGTATGGAATGTTAGACACTAAATGCACTCAACTGCCTTTCATTAGATCAGTGTTTCTCAACCCTGGTCCTGGGCGCCCCCCAACACAGCACATTTTGTATGTCTCCCTTATCTGACACACCCATTTCAGGTCCTGGAGTTTCTTCTAATGAGCTCATGAGTTAAATCAGGTGTGTTTGATTAGGGAGAAACACAAAATGTGCAGTGTTGGGGGGTGCCCAGGACCAGGGTTGAGAAACACTGCAATAGATGGTCAACGGCATGGGGCAACATAGCCTTAAACCTCACACACTAGATCAGGGTTCCTCAAATCTTACCATGCAGGTCCAATCCACTGCAGAGTTTAGCTCCACCCTGATCAAACTCACCTGTCTGTAATTTTCTAATGATTAGCATGTTCAGGTGTGTTTGATTAGGGTTACAGCTAAACTCTGCAGGAAAGTGGATCTTGTTGTCCAGATTTGAGGATCCCTGCACTAGATGGTTGAGTACATAGTGTGTTGTATAAGTGTATAATCATTTTGAATACATCTTTTGTTCCATATGCAAATTCTTGTCATTTGGTTTTGAAGTTAAGTTACTGTTAATTCTTAATTAATAATGCTAATAAGAACTGTAAATTTTTATTTTTATTCCAAGTTCATCAGAGAAAGTCAGACTCAGTGGTGGCTCCCAGTGTGACCTGTCGTGATGGTCATTCTTTAGATTTTCCACTGAATTTTCTTTGAAAATTCTCTTCATGCTCTCAGGTAAAAATGTTGACACTCTCTACTGGCTTTTTCACATATCAAATTTTTTAGAGCTTCACTTTGCTGACTAAAAATAAAATTAAAATTAAAAAAAAAATGTTGTTTGTTTGATTAATCCAGAGCATGACATCAGAATCTGAACGCAGTGATTTGTCAGTGACACCTCAGCCAGAATCTCATGATGTATTCACTTTGACGTACAGTTAAACCTCTGTTCAGTTCATTCAAAAGCTTATGTATTTGTGTGTTATATACAGCTGTAAGTACATGTACATGCTGTGATGAATCATAATAGTTATAAATCAATTTAAATGAATCTGAACCAATGAAGCTTCTTGAATGACCAATCAACATTGTAAAGCTTACAAAGCTAAATTAAGTTTATCTTGTTTCTGTATCAGATATCATATAACCTGACCTTCATAAGCCCCTTTCACACATACGGACTTTACTGAAAAATTAGAGGTAAACTGCACTGTGTAAAAAGTTGGGCAAACTTAAAGGTTTAAGGCAACCAGCTTCAGCAGATTTTTAAGTTTGCCCAACTTTTTTTTTTTTAAATAAACAGTGTGAAAAGTCTTTGATAAGATCTTGTCTCCTAAGTATTGTGCCTTGGGGTGCTCTGACTGATCAGCTACCAATCGCAATCGGCCAATAATCGCTTTGGGATGTTTGACGGTCTCTATAAAGGCCAATCTCATAAACCGATCTCAAGCTTTTTTCAACTTGCATTGCTTTTTGGCTAGGTTTAAAGGAAAAGAGCACTTTCAGGAAAACAAGGCAATAATAGATGGCACTCATGGAGGTAGGAAAACAAAGTTCTTTATGTACCGCAGGATTGCTTGTAATACAGATTTAAATGCAAAAGAAAAGGCAGTAGATCTGACTGTTTCTGTCAATGGTAAGTTTTAATTTGGAATGTTTGTGATAATGTAAGAAAAGTAGTGTTTTGCCACTTGCTTGAGCAACTTAATATATAAATCTAGAAGTAAATGGAAAAGTAAAACGCATTGAATGTGTTGCTTATATTTCTTGCATTTTAAACACATTTATGAAAGATTGTATTACTGTACTGTGTAAAAAAAAAATGGTGAAAAAGCATTTTCAGTAACAATGTTTGGATTTGAAATCAAAATAATGGATAAATGTTGTGTTTGTGGTAAACAGCCACAGATCAGTAGCGGACTCCTGTGTGAAAGCATGCACAGTCCGTGCTGCTTCTGTACTGCACATGGACTGCATACGCACTGCACATGGAGTATGTGTGAACCTGGCGTAGACCGCCTCACATACAGCTCACAAAATCAGCCATGTTCTGTCTGTAAGCTATTGTGGAACAATACGATTGTAAAAACAAATGCACTTGCATGATCAAACATTTAGGTGAGATAAATATATATTTTGAGACCTGTCTAAAAAAAAAATGCCCCTCAAATGAAAAAAATCACAAGTCACCTAAGAGAGGAATTCCCCCCTTTTTAAAAAAATGAAATTCAGATGATCCTGATTGGATCATCACTATAAATAATTCTACATGATTAAAAAGCTTTAGAACAGCTCTAAAAACATCGGTATCGGTGATCATATCGGCAGATATTGCTTTCTGTGATCAGTCTCAAAAATTCTGATTGGAGCACCCCTAATTGTGCCTGATCATTACCACATCTGTTTTGAAAGTAAAGTGTGTGTTATGGTTCTCTATGCAGGCTGAAGATTTGTGGTATCACTTATGAAGGCTGTGCAGCTCTGGTCGCAGCTATAAAATCAAACCCCTCACACCTGAAATTTTGTGAATTGAAACAAAGAATGGGCTGATGCGGAAACAGTTGATAGCTGGGTATAGGGGAGATTATGTAATAACTGAACATAATTAAAATGGCAGATTGGTGGCTTTTTTTTTTTAACTGTCATTGAACACTTGTTTAATGCATCTTTAATGGAAACAAATCCTGCTTCTAAGCTATTTCGGAATACAGAATGTGTAAAACTCTACACTATTTCTAAGGAAAAGTTATAATTATTACTCCTTACTTGCAAAATTAAACCTACAAAGTAGCCTACATTTCTTTTCTATGTCATCACTTAAATCTTCAGTATCAATTATATGTAGGTGAACTACCGTCATTTATCCTTGTAACAAAAACACAAAAATCATCTAAATTCTGGTCATTGCAAACGGGTAAAACTGTTGTTAAGTTCAATTTATTACATTTTTAATACTAGAGTTTGTAAATTAAATACGTTTGTGAAATACTTAAAATAAGTTGATCTCCCTTCGAAGAAATAAAGCCTGTTCACTCCCAGAACTAGGCCAGTATCGATAACTTTATTAGCGTCCACACAAACGGACGATTAGCCTACTTTGCTTTACAAGCATTGGCTTGTCTATTTGTCTCCTGTTCTGTGAGAGCTGTGTGTGAATGGCGGGGAGTGTTGTGGTGTTCTCTGTTTTTCTGAATATGTTTCTTCATTGCCCATTATTGTTTTGAATTATGCGATCAGGGAAGTCCTAAGCATGGGGCCTTGGTTGCAATGTGTTCATTGTCAAACTCCAAAATGAGTTTATTTTTAATCCTTTAAAAACGCCATTATTTTTAAAAAGTTAATTTTACTATATTGAGTATTTTATAAAACATTTTTTCATTAGATCAGATGACATTTAAAGCTGTCATATGGTCATGTTCAATTTTTTTTTGTGTTTTTCTTTTTTTTTTTTTTTTTTTTTTTTTACAGTCTATGGTCATGTTACAATGTGCCCCACCTATGGGGCATGTTGCCACATTTCACTTCTGTTCTTTTGGGGTAAATAAAGAAAAAAGTAGGCTATACACTGTAATTATGAAACAGAACCTCATATATGTACTAGACAAGTGTGAAATTGTTGTGGGGGCTACTCTGAACCCCATGTGGATTTACACAAAATGAGAAAGTCAAAAAGTATTAGGTTGTGCCCTGCTCTCGTCTAGTTATCGTTCTTCATGTGAACTGGCCTAATGCAACAACAATGTGGGAAAATAAAATGATCACTACCATAAATCTTGTAATGTCTCTTTTATAAGAGCTTTAGGCATATAAAATAAAACAAACAGAACGTCAACATACAACTTAAAAATTGTGGTTACACAAGTGCAGTAACAGTGGATTTAAACTTGTTCAACAGGTGGTGGATTAGGCCGTTCAAAGTGGAAAATCTTTGGTATATTGAATGTCACTGGAGCACAATGAACACATAAGGCTAGCAGTCTTTGAATGATAGTTTCATAGATGCGTCCAAGTCCATGTCCACAGAATACCTTTTGTTCCTACCTTTTGTTTATTGCACTACATGCATCTTACTCATTTTTTTCCCTCATAATTCATCTTTATTTAGATACATTTTTAAATACTCATTTTAATTGAGATATTTTATGAAAGTCAATTTAAATTACAGCTGTCTATCTAATGCATTTCTAACTGAAATGCTTTTTTTTTTTTTTTTCAGAACAGGTGAGTGTGTTAAGGAGTAAACCGCAATGGATCCTTTATTGGAAAGTGAATCTCCTGCACTCAAGTAAGCATACAAAAAAAAAAAAAAGTGTGAATACAGATTTGAGCAGTCTGGCAGGCTGAGGCCCAACAGTTTATTCTGAACAGATTATTTTTATTATTGTAAATGAAGTAAAACAGTCTTTGCACCGTTACAGGCAGAAACCATCAGACTCTGAAGTGACCAGCTGTGTGTCCATGAAGAGTGACTCATCAAAGGAACTGGATATTGAATTCAAAGGTGACAACACTTCTGAAGACCGGTACATTCATGGACAATCTTGTGTCGCTATCACTTCCTATCTCTCGTTAAAATGTCATATCAAAATAATACAAAAACAGATATTTAACATATAGCAAAATTACATATAGCATCAATTTTATTTTTCTGACATAAATATTTGTTACAAGTACTGCACAGTTTTCCAAAATGTTATTTATTGCATGAAGAAAATGTGCTTTACTTCAGTTTAAATCAACAGAGAAGATCAGATTCAGCACACTTGTGTTTTTAACCACTTGGTGGTCTATAAATATTCAGATTTATTTCAAAAATCTGTGCTGAACTGATTGCTCTGTTTTATTTATAATCATTTTCTATTTTCTAACTGTTTAATTCATTTTTAAATCATTTTAAACGTTTTTAAATTCCTTTTTTATTTGTGATTTTTATTTTTTTTAATATTTTTATGATTATCTTCCTTATGTAAAGCGCTTTGAATTACCATTGTGTTTGAAATGTGCTATATAAACGGGTGCACATAAGAGGTCCGCAGGTCTGCATGCGCGACCAAAATTAAAAATGCGCTGTGTAAATAAGATCTGACAGCGCATTTGCGTACCGACATGGTTGACAGCTGTTAATGCACAATTACCATTTTTAGATCGACAAACTGTACTGGATAAGATTTTTATTCAAACTGAAACCATAATCTAGGCTACCCGCTGGCGTTTTCAAAGCAAAACTGTGACAGCAGCGCTAAACCCCGGCCCGAAGCGCATAATACGCAACCCGCCAAAATAAAAGCTCGCTGATATTACGTTTGAAAACGATGAAAATTAAAATAATGATGATAAAAATAATAATAAAAATATTAGCATTTTTTGTTTACTATAAAATAATTGCATTTGTATGTAATACTCCCTTTTTATTTTAAAATAAAATAGTATTATATCACTTGATTTTAGTTTATTTTTAGTTAATAATTTGTTTTTATTAAAATAAAATAAAAAATAAAAAAAACGAAATGGAGTGCAATATTATCACCATTAATTTTTATTTTTTTATTTTTGTTATTTTATTGGTCACACTACATGCCATAGCCCGTGTGAGGACCAGAGGCGGACAAAGTACACAACTTCCTTCCTTGAGTGAAAGTACAGATACCACTGGTCAAATACTACTCCACTACAAGTGAAAGTTGTAAAGACAGATTTTTACTTAAGTGAAAGTACGGAAGTACATGTTTTAAAAGTACTTAAGTATCAAAAGTGAAAAGTAAATGCATTTTTTTTTATTGTTGTATATTTACAATACCTTATGCTACTAATGCAACCTACTGAATACACTGATTAGCTTGTATTATCTTTGGAATTAAGAGCGTTTATGTTACAAAACATATTAAAATGGAACAACTGAATGAAGATAATCATCTTTATTTTTATCTAACACTCCTACAGCTACATTGAACTCATTATAATACTTGTTTAAAAGTTACAAAGTTCTTTTTCAAAGAGATATTAAAGCCTATGATATGGTTCATTTTAGACAAACAAAGCAAACATTGAAAAGAAAACAAACTATAGGTTACTATAGTGAGATAATAGTAAATTTGTGGATACTGTGATTTTACTGCAAATACCATAGTTATGGTTACTATAGTAAAAACATGGTTAATTTTCCAAAGGGCTTTAATGAGTTAACACATGCCTTTTTAGAGCGCTTTTAGCTGTGCAGTAGCGCGGACGTTTACATTAGTTTAGCGGGGAAGATCCCGAGGTTGCCAGATTTGCGTAACAAGTATCAGACAAATGTCCATTCAAAGCTAGGCGGAAAACTGCAGGCTTAGAAATACTGTAAGACTTGGCAACACAGGAAGGTCCTGGCAGATCGCAGGCCGGATTTTCGCAGAAAAAAAGTTAAGTGAATCTGAAAATGCACTCATTGTAAAAACTGCTACATATAACGACTTTCTACTTGGGGACCTTGATATAAATGTAGTTGAGTAAAAAGTACGATATTTGTCTTTCAAATGTAGTGAAGTTAAAGTCGCAAGTTTCCAGAAAAAATAATACTCGAGTAAAGTACAGGTACTCAAAAAGTGTACTTAAGTACAATACTCAAGTAAATTTACTTTGTTACTGTCCACCTCTGGTGAGGACCAAACCAAATCTCCAGGTTCTCATATGAGAACCAGGCTGAAAAACTTATGTGCACCCCTGTATATAAATAAACTTGCCTTGCCTACTACTCTAGGTTAATAAAGCAGGAAAGAACGGACATAAGCGGTGGTGTGTCCATAAATGAGTACGATTCCCAGGAATCTACATACACAGTGCAGGTAAGACATTTAACACAGGTTTCATGGAGACAGTTGAGGAATAGTTAAAATAATCAAATAAAGGTCATGTTTTGTTTACTATCACAAGTCTTCAACGTACATACAGCGCATTTACGTGTTAGTGACGTGTGATTTGTTATTTAAATTTTGAAAAAATGTCAGTTTTTACATGGAGGAACAGAACAGCAAGGAAGCCCAACTCTCCTAAATGAGATCTATACTGAGCTCTACATCACAGATGCTGAAGAAATCATTAAAGAATGTGAGATCAGACAGATTGAAACAGCAGCTATGAAAGCAGTGACAGAGGACAGACCAATCAACTGCAATGACATTTTCACACTGTTACCTGGACAAAACCAGCCCATCAGAACTGTGCTGACTAAAGGATTCGCTGGCATTGGAAAAACAGTCTCTGTGCAGAAGTTCATTCTGGACTGGGCTGAAGGGAAAGCAAATCAGGATGTCCACCTCATATTTCCACTTCCTTTCAGAGAGCTTAATTTGATAAATGACAAAAAGCTCAGTCTTTTAGATCTTCTCCTGTTTTTTTCCCTGAAACTAAAGAAATTGACATTTTCAGTGATTAAATATAAAGTTTTGTTCATCTTTGATGGTCTAGACGAGTGCCGTTTTCCCTTAAATTTTCCCAGAAATGAGATTCTGCAGGATGCAACCGAAGAGACCTCATTAGATGTGCTGCTGACAAACCTCATTGCGGGGAATCTGCTTCCCTCTGCTCTCATCTGGATCACCTCCAGACCAGCATCAACTGATCTCATCTCCTCTGAGTGTGTCCATCGAGTGACAGAGGTAAGAGGCTTCAATGACCCTCAGAAGGTGCAATACTTTAGAAAGAGAATCAGTGATCAGAGTCTGGCTGAGAAAATCATTTCACACCTGAAGTCATCAAGGAGCCTCTACATCATGTGTCACATCCCAGTGTTCTGCTGGATCTCAGCCGCTGTTCTAGAGAAGATGTTGAGTCAAGCAGAGAGTGGAGAGATTCCCAAGACTCTCACTCTAATGTTCACACACTTCCTGATCATTCAGACCAAAATCAAACATGAGAAGGACTATGAGAAGACCGTGACCGATGAAGACATGATCCTCAGACTGGCAAAATTGGCTTTTCAGCAGCTTGTAAAACAAAATGCAATCTTCTATGAAGAAGATCTGAGAGAGTGTGGCATTGATGTGACAGAAGCATCAGTGTACTCTGGGTTGTGCACTCAGATCTTCAGAGAGGAGTTTGGGCTACATTCAGAGAAAATCTACTGCTTTGTTCACCTCAGCATTCAGGAACATCTGGCTGCTATGTATGTGCATTACACTTTCACAACACAGAAAATTAATGTTACACCAAATTACTGAACCATCTCACAAAGCAACATATACACAGATTCCAATATTTGACCTGCATCAGAAAGCTGTTGATGAGACCTTACAAAATAAAAATAGACCCTCGGCCTATTTCTTCGCTTCCTTCTGGGCTTCTCACTTGAGTCCAATCAGACTCTTTTAAAAGTTCTTCTGTCACAGACAGAAACCAGGTACCACAATTTAGAGAAAACAGTTGAATACATAAAGAAGATAGAGGAACATCCCACTCCAGATAAATTCATCAGTCTGTTCCACTGCCTTAATGATCTGGGTGACAGTTCACTAGTGGAACAAATTCAGCGTTATCTCAATCAAAGAGCTCTTACCACAGCCAAATTAACCCCTTTACAGTGGTCAGCTGTCGTGTTTGTTCTTCTGACTTCAGAGAACTTGGATGTGTTTGAATTGAAGGCATATGCCTGGAAAAACCAACTGTGCACACATGGTGCGAGTTCTTTTGCATCTTGTGCCTGTGGTTAAAGCATCCAAATCAGTTTGGTATGTCATAATGACAATGCATTTATACAATTCCACGATAAAAACTGTCTTGCTCTTTATTTTATATCAATTGATTTATTTTGAAATAAAGCCTTCTGTCAATTGTTATATTTCATAGACTTGCTCATTGTGAACTGACACCAAAGTGCTGTGATCCTCTGGCCAAAGCTCTTGCCTTTGAGCCTTCATGTCTAACAGAAATGAATTTGAATGGAAATGAATTGATGGATGCAGGAGTGAAGTTGCTCTCTGAAGGACTGGGAAATTCTAATTGCAAACTACAGATAATGGGGTAACGGTTCTTATTATTATGATGCATTAGTCTATATTGAAGGATATTCATAATATTAAAGCAAGTACTTAAATGTACATGCACTATATAGCCAAAAGTATTGGGACACCCCCTTCTAATGAACAGGTTTGACTACTTCAGTAATTTCCATGAGTACAAATCTTAATGTTTACGCATATAATTATATTCTAGGGAATTGTGTGCTTCTAATTTTAAAGCAACAGTTCGAACAGGACCCTTTTCTGTTCTAAAATGACAATGCCACTGTGTATAAGGCAAGGTTCAAAAAGGACTCCGTTTTGATTTTGTCATCTTTAATTTATGAACAGTAATTTTAGGGGTCAGGGAGTTAACATTACATTATATTACTGTAAGATTCATCAACATCCTTCAACAATTATTACTCATAATAGAATCATTGTTCTCTCTGCAGGCTGCATGATTGTGGTATCACAGAGGAAGGTTGTGCTGATCTTGCTTCAGCTCTGAGTTCAGACAACTCATGTTTGAGAGAGCTAAATTTGTCAGAAAATAAATTTGGAGACTCTGGAATTAAACGCCTCTGTTCTAAAATGAAGAATCCTCACTCCAAACTGGAAACACTTCGGTAAGATCATTTTACTATGTGTCATTCATATATCCATAAGACATATCCTGTGTGGACTCTTTTGGTTTAGACAAAATGAATACAGTGAATTTTATTTTAGATTCATATAAATGACTATGTTATTAATAAGGTAATGAAAACGGTTTTAAATATCAAATTTTCTGTGAAAATTAAGTATACTTCTTTTTTTTTTTTTTTTTTCCTTCTGCCTGCAGGCTGATTGATTGTGCCATCACAGACGAGGGTTGTGAAGCTCTGGCTTCAGCTATGACATCAAACCTCTCACATTTGAAAATATTGTATCTGTGTGATGAAAAAGTAACAAACACAGGAGTAAGACATCTTTCTGTTGCATTGAAGAATCCTGTCTGTGAACTGGAGACACTCGGGTACGAGGATTTTTACCACATTTTGCTTGCTCAACATCACAGTCAAACTGGTTATCATCAGTCTCAAACAAGCCATCTATGTACTTTCACTCTGATAATAAAGTTCCTAAAAGATGAGTGGATCTGTAGATTGAAAAATGTGTTCTCTCTGCAGGCTGTATGATTGTGACATCACATATGTGGGTTTAGTGGCTCTGTCTTCAGTCCTCACAGAGAATCCACGTTCGTCACATACTGATATGGATAGAAAAGTAAAACAATATATGTAAGTTACCAACTTTTAAATAAAACATGAATGTTTATTTTCCTTTTTTATAGGTAGTTGAACCACATTTGAATTTAAACAGTCATTGTGTTTATTTTTTTCTTCAGGTTACACAAATTCAAAGAGAACTCTGATCATGAACAGGGCTCATTGTAATCCTCCTTAAATTCAGACAAATATGAGTCTTGTGACTCATTGCACTAAATACATTATTTACATTAAATAATAGCCTAGATACATTACATATACACAGTTACATATACATATACACAGTTATTTGTTAATGTAACAAATTAAAAGATAAATAATTGCATTTTAACACATCTGACATTTATTTGAACTATTTTAGACATTGTGCAAGTATAGTAAATTTAATTTATAGTGAACAAAAGGTTGCTAATGATTAAATTGTGTTTGATGTTAAAAGTATAATGATTGTACAGTTTATTTAAAATATAAAATAAAAACAATAAAAATCTTCGACATCATGACATTTACATTTTTTACTTTCAAGTGGCTGAGAACTGTTTACAAGACAGTATCAGAGGCGGACTGGCCATCGGGAGCACCGGGAGAATTCCCGGTGGCTGGCACCCAATTTGGTCCGCTTCCCTACATATTTTTGTTGTTGTTGTTTTTGTTGCCTGCCGAATGTACTAAAGTGATTATTTCCGAATTCGCCATTCAATAATATTAATAAAAAAAAAAAAACGAATTAAAATAATAAATCATGAATCTGTTAGTCTTGACTGGCATCGGGCTTTGCCTCGCGCATCCGCGCGTCCGCCAGAAGGATGCAACTCACACGAGACTCGAGAATGGAGTGGAAGCGATCAGGTGGAGCAGAGAGGCAAAACTGTCCTGTTCAGGACTTCAAGTGTTGATACTTTTTATTTACATCTGTAAATGCTAGTCTACTTTTGTTGTATTGTAGTTTTGTATTTGTTTACCTATTTAAACATTAGACTTCTAGCAAATGTTAGCAATAGCAGTCAATTAATTACTGCAAAATTACCAACAGGACATAATTACTATTGTGAAGAGTAGGAATTTAGCAGACAATTATTCACATCGTTTTATAACAGGTTTAGAGGGGGCTAAGGCAGACAACAACACAACGAAAATTAACATGGTTGCTATAGTTAAACCATGGTAACCACAAATTAACAATGGTTTTACACAATAGTTCACAGTGGTATTTGTAGTAAAACTCTGGTTATACAATTGGTAATCAGTCTGTCAAAAAAAAAAAAAACATGGTTACTTTTACCATAGGCCTAATAATACCATGGTTCATTTTCCTTATAGCACAAAACATGACCCATGATAATGCAAAAACATATTCAGTGTTAAGATTTTTTCTATAAAGATATATTCAGGATGTAGCTATTATTGTACCAATTTTGACATTTAGGTAAGATAAAACAATAACATATGGTCCTAATGTAATACTTATTTTTTTCTAAAATAAAAGTATACTTTGTGCAAACAAATTATAATGATGTGGTTGTTTTGCAACAAGGAAATGTTGATGAAAAAGTAAACATACACATAAGAGAGAGAGAGATGTCAGGGAAAATGAAGAGACTAAAAAGGAAAATGGAAGTTCAAGTGATAATCTTGAATTATTTTGCACGGCCTCAGCCTAGGGATTTAAACTTGATGATGATGGTCATACAAAAAATATTGTTGTCCGTGGTTTCAAATTATGTTATGGGTTTATGGGATGGCCTGGATGAGTGTGAGATTTCCCGGCCTGAAATTTTGTCCCAGTCCGCCCCTGACAGTAGTCCATTGAACAAAACCTATTTGAAAGACTTGGTGTGCATAGAAAATATATAGAAAACTTCCCATTCATTTCATAGTCAAAATGTCCACATCCAGAACTCTCACCTTGTTATTTTAGTGTAAACAGAATTTATCATTAATTGCACTTAGTGTAACTATATATCACTTTTTCCAATTAATGTAACTGCCAAAAAATATTATTGTTCAGTTAAAGACAGCTCAGTGTTGATTCAGTTCTGTCCAATATGTAAAGTTCATCAATTATGAAATGAGTTCAATTGGGCAATATAGCATTGTTTACTAGTATGAAGCCTTATTAACAAGCCTTTGTAAAAAGAATAGTTAGCACACTTGTTTGTAAGGTAACAACCTTGACAGCTGTGCTGAATTAATGTTTGTGTTTGGCATGTGACAATTAAGCATACTACTCTGAAACATTTGTTGCTTATTGTATACTGTTTCACACACTATTCTTTAAAAAAATAGTAGGCTATGCAGTAAGCGAGTATGCAATTTTGAACACAGCCAATGTCTCATGCTGCACTCGAACGATCAAAACAACGCCTCCTTCAGGAATCAAGGTGAACAGCACAATACCGTGGTATTATTTAACTCGTGACAAAGCCCACACAACAGCTGGTAACAATCGCGTTACACTGTCATCCTGTGGAGTGGCCTGTAAACGTATGTATTTTTGCACGCATGTCATCTTTATTCAAATCAAACTGAGGTATGTGGAAAATTATGAAGAGGAAAATTATGGAAAATTATGTCAGCCGCTTGTAAACGACCAGGAATCGAAAACGAAACTTAGTTTTCAGAGAATCTATGGAGCACGTCTATTTTTTTAAAAGCATTATTATTACAGAAGCCAGCTGATTAAAGGTGAATCTTTAAAAGATTACGTTTATATAAATTGCAGAAACATGTTTTAATTTTAATTTTGGTTATTTTAAGACATTGTTATATTAAGCATCCTTCTATGTAATAGTATTGGTTTACTGCTGCGTAGGGGAAAACTGGGGCTAGTTGCACTCATAAATAGGACTGACTGCTTGTACATAAAAACTGGCTCCATGCATTGTAATGCTTTTTGTTGGTTGCATGCATTTGAGTGTTTAATAAAATTTAACTGTCACAATTGACTAGTGTCGAACTGACTTCAGAGAGAGTGCAGTGTGTGGTGTCAGTGATTTCTAAGATCAAAGCCGTCATAACTGACACAAATGGATCTGACGAGTTATCTAGGATTCGCAGGAGTAAATCTGCTCTCTGGTGCAATGGCGAGTCCTCGTTGTAAACTGGAAACATTGAGGTAAATCATAAGGATCTCTCTCTCTCTCTCTCTCTCTCTGTCATTTGCAGTAAAATTACCATGAAATGCCAACTTTATCAGTTCTACGTTTCAGGTTGGTCGTACTGCAGTCCTAGAAAAGTTCAATTGTGTGATTACTTTTGTCTTTGCAGGTTAAATGATTGTGGTATCACAGATGAAGGTTGTGGTGCTCTGGCTTCTGCTCTGACATCAAATCTCTCACATCTGAAAGAACTGGATCTGTCTGGAAATAAACTAGGAGAATTAGGAGTGATGTTTCTCTCCGCTGGACTTAAAAATAATTTGTCTAAACTTAGAACACTTAAGTAAGACCACTAAAATCTTTAAAAACGTGATATGTTGAATTATTGTTGCAAATAATCTGGTTCTCAAAAAGAATAAAATTTGTTTGTTTGTGTGGCCAAACTACAATGAAATTTTGGTTAACTGATACTTTAGAGAACATTGCGATTGATATATTGTAAATATAAAGCAGATGTTATCAATAATTTTAAGTTAGTAAATAACACATGCACATCATAGCTAAAAATATATATATTTATTTTTATATATTTTCTAAAAAGTTTTTTTTTAATTATTATTCTACTGTATACTAAAATAATTTAGAATAAATTTTAAAAAAAAATCATTTAAACTTAAAATCCAGATTTATGTTGCAACATGATTCTGTATATAATGATTATAGATATAATGGTTAACCACTACAATGAAATTATAGATTATACAGTCATATTTTGGGTCTTTTTAAGAATCTAGTTACATCTATGGAAATATAAAACGTTGTGTAAGTTGATAGTTTTATCTGAAATTGAAGTGACAGTGAGGAACATGTATTTTTACACTCTGCAGGTTGATTGGTTGTGGTGTAACATATGAAAGCTGTGGCACTCTGGCTTCAGCTCTGGCATCAAACACCTCACACCTGAGAGAACTGGACCTGTCACAGAATAGCATAGATGATTTAGAAATGATGATGCTCTCTGCTGGACTGAGGAATCCTTCATGCAAACTGGAGAAATTGAAGTAAGATCTTTTTAAAGATTCTGAGTATCAAAAAAGAAAGAAAGAAAGAAAAACAAACAAACAAACAAAAAACACTGAAGATTTGAGCCTAGAAACTCACCCATGTGAGTTTGTGATGACATATTTGGTGGACCAAGTGTAATAATTTAAGCAAAATATTTCAACCTTTGAGAAACCCAAATCATTCTAATGTCAATAAACATGATATCTATTTTGATTATGACCCTGTAGTAACATGTACGGTTTTTTGTTTTTTTTCTGCAGGTTGTTGAGTTGTGGTTTAACAGAGGACGGTTGTAATGCTCTGGCTTCAGCTCTGGGATCAGACTCCTCACACCTGAGAGAGCTGGATCTGTCTGAGAATAGCTTAAGTTATTTCCATACGATGCTGCTCTCTGCAGTAATAAGGAATCCTTGCTGGAAACTGGAAACATTAAAGTAAGATCATGAGTTGAAGTGTCAAACTTGAGATGTAAAAAAAATAAATCCAAGAAAATCTCAAAATATCTAAAAAAAAAAATAAATACAATTTTAATTTGAACAGCGGTGTGTAGATTTTATATACCCATTGTATATTGAAGCATTGTTGTTTGCGATTTGGGGCAGCCACTGGAGATCACAGCTTCAAAGATCAGTGTGTCTTGAACTAAAAAAGGAAAAATTGTATTGTTTTTCTGCAGATTGGTGAGCTGTAGTTTCACAGATGAAGGTTGTGCTGCTCTGTTATCAGCTCTGAGATCAAACCCCTCATATCTGAGAGAACTGGATCTGTCAAAGAATAACCTAAGTTACTTAGATATGATGCTGCTCTCTGCTGCAATGGAGAATCCTTACTGGAAACTGGAAACATTGAAGTAAGATCATTTCTTTGAGTGAAGCATTTGATCCATACTAGCATCCACGTATTTTATAATATCTAGATTATGGTCTTGTATGGTAAATTCTGTGTCTGACAATCTGTTTTATACACCATAGTGACATACTAATGAGTGGTTTCTTCAAAATTCTCTGAAATGAGCTGTGTGTCCTAAACAGAGTGATGGTATTTGACTGTTCCTCAGGTTAAAAGATTGTGGTATCGAAGATGAAGGTTTTGCAGCTCTAGCTTCAGGTCTGAGATCAAACCCCTCGCACCTGATAGAGCTGGATCTGTCTGGAAATAAAGTAGGAGACTTTGGGGTACAGATGCTCTCTGCTGCGCTGGAGATTCCTTACTGTAAACTTGAAACACTCAAGTAAGATGAATTTGAGTGTCAAATAGAAGCCAGTGTCATTCAGTATTGTAGTTAGAGCAAAGCAATTTTAATCTGTGAAAGACAACAGTGAAAATGTGAACAATGTGTTATTGTTTTCTCTGCAGGTTGGTGAGTTGTGATATTACAGATAACAGCTGTGTTGTACTGGTATCAGCTCTGAGATCCAACCCCTCACACTTTAGAAACCTGGATCTGTCTGAGAATAAACTTGGAAATTTAGGAATAAAGCTACTCTCCGATGCACTGAAGAATCCTTACTGTAAACTGGAGACATTGAAGTAAGATCATTGCTCTGAGTATTGCAACTGAATTGGGTCTCAAAAGACGTATTTTTGAGTTTGTTGTTCTTTTTTAATCATTGTGACATCTAAGCATGCATGATGTTAGATTGTAATCCCACTTTGATCAGGATGTTCCCTCTGAACTCTAAGGAATAAGGAAGCTTATCCTTAATACTTATGGAATACTGTCTACAACTATGAGGAATGTGTGTCATGCTGAGAAAATTAAAAGAGTAATTTTTCTCTTTCCAGATTGAATGACTGTGATCTCACAGATGAAGGTTATGTTTCACTGGCTTTTCCTCTGATATTAAACTTCACAAACTTGAGAGAGCTGGATCTTTCTGAAAATAAACTTGGAGATTCTGGAGTCAAGCTTCTTTTTGCTGGACCAGAGAGTCATCTATCTAAACTTGCAACATTTAAGTAAGATCCTAATTTTCAGTGCTAATACTCATTAAGACCTATTTTTTAAGCCATTTTAATTGTGATTTCTATTTTAAGTTATTCTAGAAGGTCAGCATCACAGGTCTGTGTCTTAAACTGAAGAATTGGAGATTGTGTTTTGTTTTACTGTAGGTTGGTGAATTGTGGTATCACAGATGAAGGTTGTGCTGCTCTGGCTTCTGCTCTGACATCAAACCCTTCACACCTGAAAGAGCTGGATCTGTCTGGAAATAAACTAAAAGGTTCAGGAGTACAGATGTTCTCAAGTGGACTGGAGAATTATTACTGCCAACTGGAAACACTGAAGTAAGGCCATAATATTTATTTAGCCAAGTACTATTTAGTTTATAATCACTCACAATTCTGGGTGATACTTATTGGTTTTGTGCTGTAAGTCTGGTTTTTATATATAGTACTCTACACATATAAGGTTGCATCAGTATGCAACCTTATATGTGTAGAGTACTATATATAAAAAGTGATTTAAGTTTATCTTTAATGAAGATGTTCTCTCTGCAGGCTGGTGAGTTGTGGTATCACAGATGAAGGTTCTGCAGCTCTTTCTTCAGCTTTGACATCAAACCCCACACACCTGAGACGGCTGGATCTGTCTAAAAATAAACTATCAGACTCAGGAATTAACCTGCTCTCTACTGGACTGGGCAATCCTCTTTGTAAACTGGAGATGCTTGGGTATCTTTCTACAGTTTTTCTTATTAAATATATATACTAGTAAATTAGTTATATTACTGTTGTGAGCATGCATGAATGGTGTATTGACTAGTTTTGAGGCAAACCCATTACAACATTCTATAAAAAGATTGTTTCACTTAAGATTGTTCACTTATGAACCATGGTTGTAGTCTGTTTTATAAGGAACCCATTCTCCTATAGAATAAACAGACAGAGTGAAAAGTGTGTTATTGTTTTCTCTGCAGGCTGCATGATTGTGATGTCACAGATGAAGGATGTGCTGCTCTGGCTTCAGCTCTCAGATCAAACCCCTCATATCTGAGAGAACTGGACCTGTCTGATAATAAACTAGGAGATTTAGGAGTGAAGCTTCTGAGTACTGGACTGGAGGACTGTAAACTGGAGATACTTAAGTAAAATATTTCTAACAGTCACAAATGAAACTTATCTGGACCAGGGGTGTCAAACTCAATTCCTGGAGGGCCGGAGCCCTGCATAGTTTTGTTCCAACCCTGCTCCAACTCACATACCATGTAGATTTCAAATAAGCCGGAAGGACTTGATTAGTTGGATCAGGTGTGTTTAATTAGGGTTGAATCTAAACTCTGCAGGGCTCCGGCCCTCCAGGAACTGAGTTT
This sequence comes from Onychostoma macrolepis, assembly GCF_012432095.1. Taxonomy (NCBI): domain Eukaryota; kingdom Metazoa; phylum Chordata; class Actinopteri; order Cypriniformes; family Cyprinidae; genus Onychostoma; species Onychostoma macrolepis. Next base: position 23,936,251 of record NC_081169.1, on the reverse strand, counting down.
GACACCCCTGATCTAGACGATGTAGAACTACTGTATCTAGAAACTATCCTTTAATCAGACTTGTTTTTAGACCTAAACACACCCACCAATTTACTTGATTTGTTTTCCTCTCATGTTTATGACCTCCTGATTTCTCTTTGTTTTGGAAATTTTGTGATCATTTAATTCATGACCAAAAGAAACATATATACACAGTTTTTTTTTTTTTTTTTTTGGAGATAAGTGGCCTAGTGGTAGTGCTCATGCATGACTTTGAATCCAGCTTCTGTCATCTCCTGGTCCTGGTCCACCTCTTCTTCCTGGCCTTTCTCTGCTATACCCGTAAATAAATGTAACAAAAGGCCCAAAAAGTCCTAATGTTAATGTTCTTTTGAAATTGTCTATTATAGTACAACCACAAAAAAAGCAAAGCACTTAGAAATATATAAGTGCAACAATAAAGAACATTTTACAAAATTTAGGTTTTAGTCATTCTTTACAGAATAAGGGAGTGAAGAGTTTCTTACTGTTCTCTCTTTTACAGATTGAAACATTGTGGTTTCACATATGAAGGATGTGCGGCTCTGGCTGCTCTTCTGGGATCAGATCAATCGCATCTGAAATATGTGGATCTGTCTGTTAATATACTTGAGGATCTAGGAGTGCAGCTGCTTTCTGCTGTGTTTTACTAAGCATTTTTGATGTAAAGTGGAAATATTCAGGTAAGATCATGTCATCACGACTGATATTCCAATAAGGCATATTGGCTATTTGTGGGTATTTACTTATTTTCTAACTTCATTCAGTTTAGTGTTTATATGTGGACCACATTAGCAGATTTGAGTAACTTGAAATAAATGCCCTGAATTGATAATAGCAGTAATATTACATAGCAAGTGTCTCATTGGTTTTTACTTGATGCCTTTTTTTCCCCACACAAGAAATGATTGGACCATAAAGACTGCAGTGTCTCTCATTTTGCTGCTTTTTTAGTCATATAGTGTTTTGATGCCCCTACTGAAGTCACATGGAAGAGTGACTGTTCAGAGGACACAATGGACTAAATGTAAATCATGTACCAGCAGAGGGCAACATACATTTCATAAAGGCAAACACTAATAGTGATTTGAGAATCATCTGAGCAGTTATCCGTCTTTACCAGTGGTGAGGCCATAAATCTGCAAATGAGTGGACCTGGCTAAAATATGTTGGACCTCTATTCTGTGTACAGCTATATTGCCTTGTCAACATCTCTAAAAGCTTGGCCTTTAAAACACAACTTTTACTTTTTAAAATGATTTTAGCACTTTCTCCTTTTTTGTGCACTTTAGCTCATCATGTACAGTATGTACACTATTCATTCATTCATTCATTTAGTAAATGTGAATTTGACTCATTGTGGAGCTTAAATGTTGTATTTCACATTGATTCCACATTGGTCCGTTTTTTTTTTTTTTTTTTGGAATCAACAAACCTGACTGTTTTTTAACAATTTGGCTCAATTAAACAACAGTAGTAAGGGAATAAAGTTCTGCTCTCTGTAATCAAGTTATACTAGGCAACACAATGTCTCTGAAAATACATTACCATTACCTGTATATAACAGTGATTAATGCATTATTTTAAATGACTGATCCAGACATTTACCCATTAAAGAAAAATTTTGGAAAAATTCAGTGTCATTATGAATCCACATAGTTCAAAATGTTCCTCAGGTTGGTGATAAATATTGATTATTGAATCAATTATTGAATATTGATCGGTCTGATCATTTTAGTCCAGAGTGTTGAGTCTTCCTTTGCTGAGGAAGAGAAAAGTGCATTAGAGAAAATCAAGGATTGTTTTTGTGAAAGAGTCTGGAATCACACATTGGTTCTGTTTGCTGTTGGAGATGAACTATAGGAACTATAGGATGTTGAAGAGCAGAGGAGAACAGAGAAGAGAAAAGAAGGATTGAGAATCATCAGCAGCTGAAATATGTAACGGAAAAAGAGAGGGTTGAAACACCTAAAAAGTATTAAGTCGACAAGACATTGTTCAGAAATGACCTCTGGATTGGAGTCTCTCGACTCTATTCCTGATTTTGATGGAGAACCTGATTCAGAATACATGTCCAATCTAGCTTTGTCTGTATTATATGGTTCTGCAATGCCACACAAATCATGAGTAAAGACAATAATTATTTCTAAATAGATTTATTTAATATTCTGAAACCATATTATGTGCCACTGTAATCGACAAACCTGTGAATAATGCATGTGTTGTTTTCTTCCAGTATATAGGCCTAAATACGGTTGTTAAACAGAATCTGTCCAAGACCCAGATTGTATTTTGAGTTAATCACTTACTTTACTAACTTTACAAACCACCACTTGAGTACAAATAACGTGAAGAGTGTCAACATAATTCACTCATTTTAAACCTAATTTACATTTCCTCAGCATTCACCATTAAGACAGTACAATGTCAAAAAGTATCAAAAGCTAAATTCTTTACAAATCACCTTATGAGATGGGGGATGTTATATTGCTATATTTAGTTCAACAGAGATGTTATTTTATTATTTTTTTTATTATTATTATTGTGTGCAGGGTTGGGTATCTTTTTGTGTTTCTTTGGTTGCTTAGCAGTAGTCTAACAGGTATTTATGCTAGCCAGTACAGCCATTGTTTCTTAAAATTAGTGCCTCTATTGCTTTGAATTCTAATTTGAGTTTTTTCCAGACATGTTCTTCTCATTTTCAAACCTTAAATATATTAGAACTGTTGTTGTTGTTTTAACTCTCACACAGCAGTTCTCTATTTTGTTTCTTTACTGACAGCAGACCCTCCCTGTATCTGTCTCCATCTGCAGTTGATTTTTATTTTATTTTGTTTATTTATTAGTTTTTAAATGTCTTAGAAATACTTCCAGTTGAAAGATGCCTCATACTGGTTCTTCACTGAAGGGTTTTTTTAAACTTTAGGAGGAGCTAGAACTGGAAAAACCTGTTAGATTAGATATTTGAACACCATTTAAAATTTGTTGTACCTTCTACACTACACTTTAAAGAAAGTGTTAGCACAGAAGAAACACCATAAGTAGCTAGATGTGTATTTATTCTAGTGCACTGCATATTATAATTGTTACCTGTAGTTTTTACTAACTTATCTCCCTCTGTTTCAACAATCCATTACAAGAATTTTTTACATTGCTAGGATGTTTTTCTGAAGTTTATTGTGTATAAGGACTATCTTACAACTGTTTAACACTAATTTACACCATTAATATAATTAAATGTTTTAAAATAGCCTACTACTTTTGTCCCTATTCAACCTTTTTTTTTTTTTTTTTACATCACACTTTGTTGTTAATTATTGCTACACCCCTGACTTTCAGTTGTGTCACAAAGCATACACTTTCATAAAATTGTCTTTTATTGTTTGGATGAACGGGAACAGTTGGAGGCGGAGTCTAGAGTGCGTGAGCTCAAGGTTGAATTCCAAACGGCTTTTTTCTACCTGGTCTCATGGCATTTTCGTACCTGGGTGCACTTTTTAGCGTGACACGAAATACGTACCAATAAGTACATATCACTGCAGTTTTCAAAATAAATGAACACTTTCACGCAAATTTGCAGAGTTGCGATTAATAAAGCGTAATTTTCGCACAATTACTTGAAGAATGTCATGCTATGACTTCAAAACAATATTAATATGCTGGGAGATTTGAAAACTGATGCTTTTGAATGTTAGCATCGCACACATCCAGCTTCATATCTATGTGTTTTCATAATTTATAAGTTTGTTCGGTAGCTCACGGAGTACAGAGACGGATTTAGGGGACGAGAAACACCGGTTCAAATCCCGTGTAACTATGGTTTGACAAAGCAGTTAAAATCTGCATAAAAGGAAGTTCAAATGGCACAGTTGCATCAGTTGATGCATTTTTATATCAGTTTTGCATGTCAACACTATCGGGTAGGTTTAGGGTTGGATTTGGTGTAGGGCATATTTCCAACACAATAGAGCATTAACCTTTAACGACAGTCCCCGGATATTTGAATTCTGAACCGCCGCAATACGTATCTGAAGCAATGTAATAAAAAAACAGCAATACTTACCAATATCTACGTAATAAAAACGTGCCAGGGTTCACATATTGAACCTGTGTTTTAGCGCCACTGAGTGGACATTTCTATTTGAAACTGTGGCGAAACGTGCAGCAAGGTACGTAAAACGGTGTCGCACAAAAAGTGCACAGAGGTACATATTTTTATGAGACCAGAGCTGTGTCCGAAATCGCTCACTCGTTCACTCATTCACTAATCCCTATATAGTGTAAGGCAGTTGAGTGCACTATATTAGAAAGGAGTGAACTAAATGAAGTGAATGGATTCGGACGGTGACGTGTACACTGCGCGTGAGACTTGGCTGTTGCAAAAACATCTTAGATGTACTTTTATATTTCATGTACCTCATTTTAGAAAATAATATTAATAGCAATAACACTTAAAATGACTATTGTAATCAGCTTTGTGGTTTCATTGATGGTATATTATTCATTTGTTCTGTAATATGGTCATAATCATTAAATACTATTAAAATATTGTCAACAAAAATAAACTCACATTAGCACATATTAATAATTGTATGTATTTATTGTTTGTATTATCTTGAAACTCTCCCGAGCAGCATTTTTGCACTCAAATAAGATGACCGTAGAGCGCCCTCAGGCGACCGTTAATTTGACATCAGAATGAATACACTACCAACGAACATTTTTAAAAATCCACCAAATTCATCATTTTTGCAAATTAAACGGCATCTCTCGTTCAAACTCGCTCGCTCCCGCTTGCTCTAACAGCTCGTCGGTTCTCCGCATTGGATTGTGGGAAATAGTGCTTCAGCGAGTGTACATCGGTTGTACACTCGAAATCAGAATGCATTCTGGGTAAAAAGTAGTGAACGAATGTAGGGAATGAAGTCGTTCACTCAGAATTCGGCCAGCACTACAAAATGGCTGACACCCGATATAGTGCACTATATAGTGGATAGGGAGTGGTTTCGGACACAGCTCAGGTTGGCTTTTTTTGCACACTTGAAGGGCACAGTTGGGGTTTATTTTGACTTTACATACAAACTTAAGTAGAATAAGCTAATTAAATTTGTCTTTATTTTCATGTAGCCTAATACAAAATATTTTCGTCAGTGATAGAAATATGATGAGACTGTATTGTAAGCAAGTTTAAGCAAGTTTAGTTTGAAAACGTTTAATAGTAAATAAGACACAATTAGACAGTATTTGAATAAAATAATAACAATAAGAAGAAATATTAATTTGCAACAACTGTTGGAGCCTGAATGCTGCACGCATGCGCAGCGTTGTCAATGTAACATTTTGTCCGTCATTCCCTTCGCCAAGGGAGTTCCAAACGTTTATTGGAGACAGTAATGCTCTAGTCTACACCCTTCAAAGAACACACTTCAAGGGATCTGCCCTTAGAAGGGAGTAGGGCATAGGGATGCTCACTTCCGTTTTGGTATTGTTTCTTATTCTTATTGTTCTTATTGTTATTATTTTATTCAAATACTGTCTAATTGTGTCTTATTTACTATTAAATCCTATTGGAAAAATGCCCAAAACACACTACAAAAAGGAATTTTGTAATGGTTTTACTGGAAAAAGCTAATTGTTTATAATGGTATTTTAATGGAAACCTTTGGAATTTCTGTGATGGTTTCTATTGGGCTTCTATTGTTTGTTTGTTTTTTAGCAGGGTGAGAATTGTTTAATGTATTCTCGGAAAAATGTGCATCTGGTCATAAATGTTGTCATTTTTAAGTAATTTATCATGATATGGTAATTCGAGGGAAATGACTGAGTAAATTGAGGTAATACGCTGAAATGTACCAAATGAGATCAAAGACTATTTAAAAAAGGGACTTTGCCGGAGATGGAGACTAGATCCATCCAGCGCTATGTTAAGGCCATTATCTCACGAGTCTGCGGTCTGAGTGGCCATATACAAACAAGTAAAATGTTATTTCTTTATAGATTATATAACAACAACTTGAAAAACAAATCCCAACCTCTTCAAATATGAGCGTCACAAAATTCAGTTTCAGGACTTATTCAATTGACACCTTATATCAGATTTTCAAAGTGTTAGATTTACAGTTAGTGGGAGTGGAATTACATAAACAACAGACATATATAGAATTAAAACTCCAACATTTTTTGTAAATTAACTGATTATAATAATAAAAATTATTATTATTAATAGCATATTATTAGTAGTAATTTTTAATTATTATTATATAATAATAATAATAATTATAATTATTATTAATAATAATATATGTACTCTTATTTCAGGGTGGGTCCCAACATCCTGCATCATATACAAGAATTAACAGGACTGTGCCTATTCTGAAGGCATACTTTGACGTTGAGAAGGACACCAAGCCAGATTTCCGTTTAAAGAGGGAAGCCTTGAATTATTTACTACCATTATATACTATACTACCATATACTACCATTGAATGTCTGATCTTTCTCTTTTGGCTTGCCTGCGGAACATCATACAGAGTTGTTGCTCGTGCTTTCAGTGTGCCAATGACAACTGTACATAGGGCATGCCACTTCATCTGTAATGCCCTAATCAAACATCTTCCAGTTGTCATTAGGTGTCCAACAGAAGCTGAAGTGAAGGAGATTTCGAAGGTTTCGAGAGGTTAAGCAGGCATGCTGCTTTTAGGAGGGCAGCAGGAGCCATCGATGGCTGCCATATTAGAATACGCGCTCCAGGAAAAGGTTTAGGCCAGTGCTACTTTAATAGAAAACTTTACCCATTAATTAATCTCCAGGCAATTTGTGACCCAGAACAAAGTTTTTGGACATATTTGTTGGCTTCCCAGGGTCTGTGCATGATTCCAGGGTCTTGAAAAACAGTCCTGTATATGTCTCAAGGTCATACCCTCCACCTGGCTTTTTTCTCCTTGGAGATAGTGGCTACCCCTGCTTAAAGGAGCCAATTTGCCTCATGAAACCATTCAAGGAACCACGTCAAGGCATTGTTGAAGCACACTCATTCTAATAAACTTTCTAACAGTAGGGGTGTCCAAACCTGTTCCTCGAGGGCCACTATCCTGGGCTGTGTCTGAATTTGCATACTCTCGAGTAGTAGCTTATTTTGAATGAATAATTACTTTGTGACCACCAAAAAAGTATGTTCTATATGGTATGAATGGGAATAGCATGAATGTAATCTGAACGTACTACATTAGCCATGTCATTGTCATGTGACCGACCAACGTCAGTTGTGTCATGTCACTGCTATTTATAAATCCTCTCCCGTGGCCTTACAGGACAGTAAAATGTACATTATATGCAGATGGATATAATTTGATGTTTTTTGACTGCTATATAAAAGGGAACTATGCAATTTCAGATACAGCCCTGCAGATTTTAGCTCAAACCCTAATTAAACAAACCTGAACCAACTTATCAAGGTCACGAGAATCAATAAAAACTTCCTGGCAAGTGTGATGGAGCTGGCTGAACTTACTAGACAGTAGCCCTCCAGGAGCAGGACTGACACCTCCTTATTGAGACATGTGAAAATATACCTTGTATATATTCTTTAGGTTCTCCCTTTTTTTTTTTTTTTTTTTTTGCTGCTTGTAGGTGGGTAAGTTTGCCTTCCAATCCCAGCTCTTTAATGAGTGTCCTGAAAACAGCATACACAGACATCATGCATTTGCTTTTAAAATCGCCCCATATGTGTGTGTGTGTGTGTATAGGCAGCCTATGTATAGTCCTGTGTATATGTGCTTGTGTGTGTCTATAGCAAAAGAGGGAAGGAAGGGAAACTTTATTGTTATTTTGAGAACTAGAAACAGATAGGTAATGGTTTAGTTTTATCTTCAGGACAAAAATTATTGGTATTCTGGTATATCCAGTCCTGACTTGTTTACCTGAAACTTGTTTCCTAAAGTGAATGACGACTTAGACTGACAATACACATTATATTGGCAGCGATACATAATCGTGAATTCACCAGGCTGTCACTTCTAGTTGACGTGTGTGGACTCAAATGCCGTAGCATGATCAATCATAAAATCAGTACTAACCGTTTCGCAAGTAAATCTATGTCCTACCTTTTCTTCATAAAATCAATCCATGGCGATGGACGTCGTTGGAGATGTTTAATTCACAATCATTCTGGGTTGCGTTTCCCAAAAGCATCTTAAGCTTAAGTACATAGTAGACCCATTGAAACCAATGGAGCTACGATCAATTTAGGCTTACAATGCTTTTGGGAAACACAGCCCTGAGCATTATTCCTGCTTGCTGGCATTCACATCAATCCACAAGTCGTTCTTTTAGGTCGTTTATTTCAATCAAGTCAATATAAAAGCAATTATGCTGTCTAGCATTCTTTTACGTTACTGAGCATAGCAAATAAATTGGTTGCAAAACGGTATCCACTCACGTTTAACTTTTAGACTGATTGTTACAGTCAAAAAAAAAAAAAAAAGTAATACAGTCACATTACTATATGTTCACTAGATTTTATACTGGTGTTACTACAGTATAACGATTTTGTAAATGGTGATCAGCAACCAAATATTGATAATGTGGAAGTTACTGCCTTTTGCCTTGGTGTGACTTCTCACTTTTTGCAGAGTACAGTAGTACTAGAGTACAGTAACTTCAAAAGAGGGGTAAAAATCAAGTTTGAGCTCATAATTTTTTATGTAGATCATTTTCATTACTAAAACATCTAATTGACAAATTTCCAGTGTCCTACCTATAATTAATTTGGCTGGACAAGTAAAAAACTTTAAAGTCATTTTTCTCAATTTCACACTAGCGAGTTAAGGCAGCAATAATATTTTGAGATTACTTCACGCACCTTCAGTCTTGGAGTTAGTCGAGTGTGAGTTAAGCAAACTTAAACCATGTTGTAGAGATGCTGCCAGTGCAAACTCAGAACACAGGTACTTAAAAAATGGAAGTAGCAAACCAATGTGTACAGACAGATAGATAGACAAACCAATGTGTACATTTAAAGGCAGATGTGGTCAGTTTTGAACACAGGTATTGCATATTGATAAAAGTCTAATCTAAAAAAGAACATATCTAAACACAGGTAAATCTTTGAAATCTGTTCTATAACTATTGTTGTTTTCAAAAGTACATACACTGAAAAGAAAAAAATTCTCACTCAAATTTCACAATTACAAATAAACAGCATGCAATACACTGAATTAAACATGAAAGCTTGAAGTAGAAAAAATGATATATATGTTTTTGAAAAATGTCCTTCAAAATTACAACTTTTCTACAGTGTATTTAACAATAAAGTCTTCTCTGAACACAAGAGCATTACTGTATATGATAAAGGTGTTCTGAATAGAGCGGTCATTAATTTGTCGTATTTCAGATCGATGCAATCAGAGAAAGCAGATTCACCGGCGCCCAGTTGTGTGTCCATAAACAGTGGTCTGTCAATAGAGCTTCCAGTGTTCTTCAAGGGTGTAGACACCTCTGAACACACACTGTAAAAAATTTCCACCTATTTCAACTTAAAAACGTAAGTTTTGTAGTTGCCTTAAATTTTTAAGTATATACAAATTACAAATACAAGTCATTTCAACTCACTTTGTAAAATCCTGACTGGCGCTGAACTGCTCTCTGTAAGTTTATTGGACTTTTCCGTATTAGTTGTTTCAACTAATCATGTCAAGTTAAAAAAAAAAAAGTACCTCAACAATGGTGACCATTAAAAAAAACAAAACAAAACAAAAACAATCATGCAGCAATGCATGCTGGGATCCATGGATGAGTTTTGTACTGTGCTAGTACCCAGCATGCATTGCAGCATGAATTTTCTTTTTTTTCTTGTTTCATAATGGTCACCATTGTTGAGGTTCACAAGCTGATTCTTGATGTCTGTGTGAGTCTAGTTGCTACCATAGATTAAAACGTTTTGTGGACAAACTGTTTGGAAAGTCGTTTCTATTAACTGACTGTCACAGAACCACTGGCTCTTAGAATCACTTTTACTATAATCAATACAACATCCATTTAATCAGAGATTAGACACACAATGAGATCAGTTAGCTAACAGATGATTGTCATTATAAACATATAACAACCAACTACTGATCATTTCACTGGGCTTTCAAGTTATAACAAATATGTTTCAGGAACACATGGTTACAACAGCCAGAGAAAAAGAGGAGGGAAGAAAAAACTAAAACAGAAGTCAAGGGTCAAGAGCCCAACTAAAGCAGACACTGATCTCTAACATGGTTACTTCAAATGAAACAATAAATCAACATCTAAACCTTAGTTAATTCTCAATATTATTCAACATCTTATTAATTCTCAATAAGATCTTCTGTAGATGTCTGACAGAAATAAAGTCAGTCTGGTTATTAATAAGTGGAGCTGGTGATGCTGTTTGTGGGGTTGTTTAATCAGATCTTGAGAGATTTAATGTATTTTATTTCAGTTGATTTCATCTAAGGCTGTGACTAAAGTTAGTTGTTCTTGTGTTTCTTTTTCTTCAGTGATTATGTTTGTTAACAGCAAGTGTTCATCACTAATGCTCAATTATTACTCAATTAATCACTTAATTGCAATGTATATCTTATTTTAGTGAACTCAACTGAAATAAGTTCAGAGCACTCATAATTGTTAGTTTTAAAAACTTAAATGGTTTAAGGCAATAAGTTTACTCAAACAGTTTGAGTTAACCTAACTTGTCGGGTTTTACAGTGCACAAAAATAAGTCGAGCAAACTTTTAAGTTGGCTCAACTTTTTTTTTTACAGTGTGCCAGTAAGTTAGAACTTAAAATGTTAAGTTCACTGAATTAAATTGGTCTCCTTGAATTTCAATAACATTAAACTGACTTAAAAAATCAAGTTGAATCTAGCATAACTTACAAAAAAAAGTTGAAATTGCTTAAATTATTTTTATGAGTTAAAGTAACTTTAAAACATAAGTTGTCATGACTTGTTCATCATATCATTTTTTACAGTGCAGGTGTGTTTCACAATAAAGATTCATTAACATTTCTATAATGTAAACCCAAGGAATCTTTTAATATTGAAGCTTGATCTGTGTATAGTAATGACTGTCCATATACTGAAGTCTGTAATGTGCTCAGGTCACATGCAAGAATATAATTTAAGAGTTGTGATGGGATAAAGCCAGCACTCCGTGAGTGCAGTTATTCACACATATAAATACATGTAAATTAAAATTGACCATTGATTAGTTTTTTAACAATAACTTTCTTAAAAACTATGTCTGCATGTGTATAAATCTGTTTGTGCTTGCTAATTTGTGTGTTTTCTAACTTATGTTGAAGCACTGACTGTCAACATGCTGAAGTCCACAACAAACTTATATCAGACCTGTATACAATGTTTCACTGTTTATGTGAGGGAATAGAAAAGCAGGGAAACCCAACACTTCTCAGTGAGATCTACACTAAGCTACAGAAGGCAGAGGTGGAGAGATCAATGATGAGCATGAGGTCCGATTGATTGAAAAAGCATCCAGGAAAGCTGCAACAGAAGATATCCCAATCAAGCTGAATTATATTTTCACACCGTTACTTGGACAAAAGCAACCCATCAGAACTGTGCTGACTAAAGGAGTCGCTGGCATTGGAAAAACAGTCTCTGTGCAGAAGTTAATTCTTGACTGGGCTTCAGGGAAAGTGAATCAGGACATCCACCTCATATTTCCACTTCCTTTTAGAGAGCTAAATTTATTGAAGAACCAAACATTCAATCTTCAAGATCCTTTTCAACTTTACATGGGCACAAAACAACTTGAAATCTCTCCAAATGAAGGTAAAATCATTTTCATCTTTGATGGTTTGGATGAGTGTCATCTGTCTCTGGATTTTCAGAGAAATGTGAAGTTGTGTGATGTGACAAAATCAGTCTCTGGACGTGCTGCTGACAAACCTCATTGCGGGGAATCTGCCTCCCTCTGCTCTCATCTGGATCACCTCCAGACCAGCAGCAGCTGATCTCATCTCCTCTGAGTGTGTCCATCGACTGACAGAGGTACGAGGCTTCAATGACCCTCAGAAGGAGGAATATTTCAGGAAGAGATTCAAAGATCAGAGTCTGGGCCAATAGAATCATCTCACACTTGAAGTCATCAAGGAGCCTCTACATCATGTGTCACATCCCAGTGTTCTGCTGGATCTCAGCCACTGTTCTTGAGAAGATGTTGAGAGAAACAGAGAGTGGAGAGATTCCCAAGACTCTCACTCAAATGTACACACACTTCCTGATCATTCAGATGAGAACTATGCATGAGAAGGCCTTTAAAATGAAAGTGAAAGATGAAGACATGATCCTCAAACTGGGGAAACTGGCTTTTAGGCACCTTATGAAAGGCAATGCAATCTTCTATGAAGAAGATCTGAGAGAGTGTGGCATTGATGTGAGAGAAGCATCAGTGTAGTCGGGGTTGTGCGCTCAGATCTTCAGAGTGGAGTTTGGTCTGTGTGAGAGGAAAGTCTACTGCTTTGTTCATCTGAGCATTCAGGAACATCTAGCAGCTGTGTATGTGATGTTTTCATTCAATTTGAAAAACCTAGTTCTCTCTGAATATCAGTCCTTAAAACATGACATTCAGTACCCAGCATGTTTCACAATCTATGAGAGGCATGTGGAAGCAGCATTGCAAAATAAGAATGGCCATCTAGGCCTCTTCCATCGCTTCCTTCTGGGTCTCTCGTTAGAGCTCAGTTAGTAAAAAGTATATATGTGCTTAGATTTGACTAAACATATTTTCTTGTACATAAAGGGCCTTGTTTTGAATTTGCATATACAGATATGTGTATTTGACTAGGACTTCATTCATTCTGTTTCCTTGTTATATTAAAGGACCAACACTTTAATAAATCAGTTTGAGAGTATCTTTAGTATATATTGATGATCCAAGTCTCTGATGATCATATAAAAATCAAATAAATAATACTGTTTTTCTGTAATATTTCCCGTTTTATAATTGTTTATATGAGCATTCTTATTTTATTAGTTCATTTTAATTTCATAATTTTTTTTTTTCAGGCTTGGCTGTTATAGTCTGTCAGAGAATTGCTGTGCTGATCTGGCATCAGTATTAAACTTCAATAATCTGCAGAGTTCAGGTGTGTAGCTCCTTTCTGCTGGACTGAGAAATCCTCACTGCAAACTAGAAACATTGTGGTAAGTCCTTCATGTTCTCAAAACTACCACAGTTAAACTGTGTCTAAAGTGTTATTAGCATTTTTACATACTGTATCATGCACTGTATTCCTGGAGCTGGAATGTGAGCAAGCAAAACTGTATGGCGCAGTTTATGGCGGTGTGGTCTCACACACGAAAGCTGCGCCGCTCTGGCTTCGGACCTAAATTCAAACCCTTCACATCTGAGAGAGCTGGATCTGTCTGAAAATAACCTAAGAGATCAAGGCTTGATGCTTTTCTCTGACGGTCTAAAAAATCCTCAGTGTAAACTTGAGACACTGAAGTAAGTTCTTCAAGCTACAAATAAAAAAGTAAATTAACTGGTCTGATGTCTTGGTATTAAAAAAAATAATAATAAAAAATTAGTTCAGTTAAGAAGCTAGTTATAAATGTGGTTGTTCTGAGAGCCACCATTGTCTGCTATCAAAGTAGTATTACAACAGCAGGTAATGCAGAGGATTGTTATTAGATTTGATGCTTTACCAGGAAAATTAGCACATTAAATTGCAGTAAAACATAAAATATTTTTGTCTTGTTTTATAAATGTATTTTTTCAATTACATTAATTACATGTTACATGATTTGTTTAGTGTTACATAATTCTAAATCTATCCAACTGATGGTGGAGTAACGTTAGGACGATTCTAAGGGACCGACGATTGGGGGTTAGGGGACGAGGGGAAACGTGATTTCTACCGAGGGGAACGCTAGAGCCCTGCATTCCCTGGGCTTCGATCGGGCCAATTTTCACTTCATAGTTCAGACGCGGGCCGGGCCTCGGGCCTGTTTTAGGCTTCTCCTTATTTTTATATTTTAGACATCCATGAATTAGTGATGAAAAAAAATAGTTTAGAGTCCCACAGCAGCAGAGAGAGCGCGCCGTCAGTGCAGCCTTCAAATGCACGCAATAGGCTGAAGCTTGCTGCAAAGCCCCAGCAAAAGTAATTACCATGAATGTGTCGGGGGGGAAATAGTAAGGAGATATTTTAATTATTTACTAATAAACTAGTGTTTTCTGTGTCAGTGTCGCAAAGATGAAGATGGAGGTGGAGTTCAATTAGTAGATGACATCGTTGATGACTGCACTCTCCTGATTGGTCCACTGTTTGGAGTTAAAAGGCAGAGCTGAGATGTCTGGAGTGTGGAGGCTTGGAGCAAGAGTGCCTTCTGCTGACTTTTTCTTGTGTGTTTGTGGTTAATTTGTTTTTGTTGATGAAAAGTGGTGACAGCTTCTTAGTCCTCTTGTGGGAGGTTTTATTTAACCCTAACATGTGAGTTTTGTACTTTTTCTGTAAGACCAAGATTTGTTTTGTTTCTTCTTTTTTTGTCTTTGTGGGATGCTGTAGGGAAGTGGTTGTCATTTATTTTTGTCTACCCTTTTTCTCCTGTTTAAGGATAGCCAGGGAGATAGTGTAATATTTTGTATTTTATTTATTTTATTTTTTTATTTGTTAGATTAGGTAGTTTGCTTTTGGGAGTTAGTATGTTTTGTTTATTATGTTGGCCTTGACCCTTCCTGAAGCTCTGTGTGCTTCCCTGTGTTCAATAAATTGCAATGTCTTGCATTGAAGTTGGTGTGGCGTGTGAGTCAGTAGAAGGGGGAAAGCTCCCTCCATTCCTCCACCACTTTCTTTATTACTCCTTCCCATCCCTAGACTGGGGAGGTATGTAATATGATCCTGACTCGCCGTCTCCTCTTTTGAAGCGCTCCTGTTCAAGACGAGACGTCGCATCATTGTTTTTTTTATTTTATAAAATTATTTTATTTATTTTATAAAAAGTTTTTTTTTTTTAATATTGTGAGTGCACACAAATAAAAGTAGACCCTTTACAATTCCGAATGATGCATTACTCTTACCTTTATGAGCAAAAATTATGGCGTAAGTTGTTTCCATTGAAAAAAATGCAATTGATTGCACTGGTGCCTCCATGTCCTGTGCTTTAACTTCCGTTCTCCGCACAAACTACTGGATGCAGCGCACATTTATCGTATTTATTTATTTATTTATTTTGACTCAATCTTTATTAACCAATTGACAAATGCTGTGCTAGGAAAATAAGATTGTCAATATAAAGAATGTTTTCTTTTTTTAAAGTTGCATTTGAAGAGAGTTCAACTAAGAACTGACAGATGGGCTGCTCAGTGGATTTGTTGCTGTAGTAAAGCTGTACCAGGGACTGATAAACAATGCTTTAGTTCATAAATCATTATCACAATTCAACTTTTTCTAATGTACGTGATCTGTTGGTTTTGGTGGTTTAAAGTCTGTCCAACACATTAGGTGATGGAACTATTTTCTGAATGTGTTTGAGATTCTTTCCCAGCAGATGGCCACATGTCATTAAATGGAGAACACTTCTCTCTGCAATTCTCTCTGTTAAATGATCTTTACCATTTAATGTTATGTTATGCCTTTATACCCCAATATAGTTGTTTATAATGAAAATGCATATAGTTAAACCTAATAAAGTTTTTGTGCTTAGTTTACATTGTAATTATATAATATATTCTAGATTTTGCAAATTGATAAGGCTGCAATGTGCAATTTTTTCCAACTTGTAATTAATCTATACGGGACGCCTAACTTTACTTCAGTATATTACAGTTAAATCCTAATGTAATCATGACAAACTATATATCATTGGAAAGGTCTAAGTCTCCTAAATAGATATATTACC
Source organism: Onychostoma macrolepis (assembly GCF_012432095.1). Classification (NCBI taxonomy): domain Eukaryota; kingdom Metazoa; phylum Chordata; class Actinopteri; order Cypriniformes; family Cyprinidae; genus Onychostoma; species Onychostoma macrolepis. The sequence continues at coordinate 23,920,341 of NC_081169.1, read as the reverse complement.
ATTTTTGTTGTTACAAATTATGTAGGAACAGTAATAGATTCATTTATGACAAGAGTGCGCCAAGAGTCTACGATAAATCTATATCATAACAGGAGTTCTGACCTTTGTCACAAAAAGTCTTTATTTCCTTGCCTTTTTCCCTATCACATGTTTTATCAATCATCATAAGTTATATACCATTTGAAAGCTTAAAATCTCAAAATTCATCCTGTGAAAACCATTTTGAAATCGGACATTGCGTTACCATAGAAATGGTACTTCAAAATGTTTTAGCGGTCTCCTCCCCCTTAGCGGGGGTGTCATATTACAAAATATATTATGGTCTTTTAGAATAAAAACTTTTTATAATCTTGGCAAAATGCATATCGTTGGAAAGGTCTGAGTCTCAAGATTCCATATTTGGTGATTATTTTGTTATAGATGTAAGATTGAGAGAGAAATCGATAGAATTGTGACAGAAATGCATCAAAAAAAAAAAAAAAATTCAATGGAGTTTGAATGGCACCCAGTGGCTGTTTTTGGTATAACGCCTAAACAAAACTGCATATGAACCTCATTTTTTTTTATATCAACTTCAAATTTGGAACACAACTTATGTACACATATGGCTTTAATTTTATAGCAATTTTGGATTTTTAACTATTTTTTTTTTAATATTTATTTTATATAAAATAAAAGAAAAATTGTATAATAATTTTTTTACAGTAAATTTAAACTTCTATAACTTTTTAATACTTTAATTTTACTAAATGATTTAACTTCTATAGTAATCTGCTAATTGTCTTCTTTAAAAAGAGACCAACCTTAGGTCTGTATTCAAAAGCGTTCATGAATTATAATAATTTAAGTTTGTATAGTGCACTTTCTCGTGAATTTTCAAAAATGGGGGTGACAGTTAAGGGGTTAAAAGGTTATCCGTGTGTATTTCAGCATTTCTTTATTTAAAATATTTATGTTTAAATTAATATGTGTTTTTTTAGGGAAACCCCATGTGTTTTGCTGTCAATTCAAATTGTGTGAATCTAACTGAAAATGTTTAGCTTAATCTTCTTTCCAGGAGAAAACAAGGGGCTTCATTTATAAAGCGTGTGTAAGCACAGATTTGATCTTAGAGTGTGCGTACGCTTAAATCCACGCCAGCGCTCATATTTATAAAAACGGTCTTTGACGTGGAAAAGTGCTTAGCGTCACGTCAAGGTCAGAGCAGACGTACGCACTTTTTATTGTCGGAGTAATGCAGAATTTTTCAAATGTAAGCTGTTCTTGCAGGTCGCTGTTCTAAATTATGATGATTGGTGATATTTTATATGTTAATGATATTAATTAGGAGTCGTTTACAAGGCAGAGAGCTGAAACCATTCAATTGCGCACAAGTTCAAGATAATTTGCAATTCATAGATTTCACATCTGAAACAGGCGCGTACGCTCGTTTTCTGTTCTATGAATCGCACGTACGCATTTCTGAGAAACGATCGTAAGATCAAAGTTAGGACGGTTTCTGCGCAACATTTTATAAATGAGGCCCAAGGTGTTTTTGCAATGTAGCAATTGTTTGTACTTGTGTACACCCATTGACTTGTTGTTTGGATAAGACGTAGGCAAATCAGAAAGTGAAAACATTTACAGTAGCCTACTCTGTAGCTACTCAGGTTGCACAAGAGGGTCAGTATAAAAGGTAGGTCGTGGTTATTGGTATAGTCTACGTATTGGTTAATGTTTTGAAATTCTTCGAGCTGAAAACCGCAAAGAAATTGGCTACTTATTACTTAATCTCATATCGCCAAATGTTTACTGAATGACTTTAATTCGCAGGTGATCACAGGTGCTTTACAACAAACATGATTGAACAGGTACGCGCAATAAATACCGAGTAATTTGTTTCAGGCCAATTTAAGCCAAATAGCTGTATATAAAAAAAAAATTGTTTAATAGGCTACTGTAAGTAGTTTAATAAGAAGCCTTGCATTGCCTAACAAAAAAAAAAAAAGCTGAAACTGGTTTGTCAAGGATCCTCGTGATCTTTGTGAGGGTGAGTGATGATGGAAGAGCTGTAAATGAAGAGGCATAAATGTTAGAAGCGTTAGTTTGGCTGGATTGGTGAAAATATCTGTTTTTTTATTAGCTTGATATCAAACATTCGTTTGTCACTTTTTTTTATCAAGGTGTTTTGAATTTGATTTTCATCTTTTGTTTCCTTAACCTGCAAAAAGCAATTGGTTCAGCCAGACTAACATATTAGGCTAGATGTGAATTGAATGTTGTTTATATAGCCTATACTGAAATAAGACAATCATTGAGTTATTATTTGTATTATTATTTATTTATTTGCTTTATTTTTGTTTTACTTTCAGTTATGAAGACTCGGTATCAGTTTATCTAAACAAATAGGCTACATACAATGACGTAGCCTACATAACTAGCTGGACTACATGTTTTACCTTTTACTCTGACAAAAACAACACTTGTTTTGAGAGATAAGTTTGCTTAAAAACAAAAAGGAATCTGAATGTTTACAGTAGGCTACGTGACTACTGTCCAGTATTTTGCATTACTTACATTTGTCGCTATTTTATGTTGTTTCATATAGGCTGGTATAGTCTGTTGAATGATTTGGGTTTCTGGCCATATTGTGACTATGTGGTTTACTTGTTAGTATTACTTTTATTTGGTTTATTTGCAGAATCATTGTAGCTGGAATGAGTTCTGAAAATGTGACCGAATACTGAGGCCCACAAGTAAGTAAGCTAGTAATGAATGAATGCTTGGCTTATTGTGTGGGTGTAAACCCTCAATTAATACTTTGTATTAATACTTTTAATTAATAGCCTACATTGTAATGGCCAAATTTGTTTCTTACTTCGTGTAATATTCAGTCTTTAGTCTGGTAGCTAAAGCTAATCAACATTTCTATTTTCCTGAAGCACAATCCAGAAGGGGAGATCAGATTTAACAAGACCTGGTCATTAGGAGTCATCCTTCAATGGATCAACTCAAGGTTGAAAAGCCCAGGTAAATGATCATAATCAAACTCCCTTTTAACTAGTTTTAAAAACTTTATCCGTCTTTAGGATTATGTAACAAAAATAAAGTCAAAATATTTTATATCCCTCAATTACACATTTATTTTTTTAATGTCTACTCTCTCTCTCACAATTACACCTAGTTCATTATGCAGCTCTTAGTTCTGAATGACAGGGAGATCCACTGAATTATTGTTGTAATGTCTCTGTTTCACTGTAGCTCAGAGCAGCAAGGGAGATCAGCATCTCCATGCCCCAGCCATGAGTCCATGAGGAGTGAACGGTCAATGGGTCATCCAGAGGATTTAAAAGAATCCAGGTAAATTATTATATTAATAATAATAATGTTTTCCTCTCTATCCCTTTTGAGTTTTATGCAACATCATTTAAATCAAGATTTTAAAAAAGAAAAAAGAAGTCCCAATTCTGTCTTACAATTGTGAATGTATATCTCATGCTTGTGACTATTTCACAGATGTGACTATTAAATCCACTTTATTAATGTTGTTTCTGATTCACTGCAGATCAAAGCAGCATGGAAGATCAGCATCTCCATGTCCCAGCCATGCATCCATGAGGAGTGCTCAGTCAATGGGTCATCCAGAGGATTTAAAAGAATCCAGGTACACTAATAATAATTAGGTTTTCCTCACTATCACTTTTCAGTTTTTAGTTTTATGCAATGTCATTTAAAACAATACATTTTAAAAAAAGAGGGAAGATTCTCTTCATGTCCCAACCAAAAGTCTATAAGGAGTGATCAGTCTGTGAGTTGTCCACTGGATTTAAAAGAATCTAGGTAAAATATCAACATGATTAAATCCTCATTTATATTACTTTTGAGTCTTTAGTTATATCATGAGTGGGAAATAAGGCTCCTCTATCTTGCTGGTTATTGTATTTAGTCATTTTTAATCTGTTTATTTGTAATTAATTTACATTTTATGAGTATTAAAATCTCCTTAATTAAATAATATATATTTAAATGATTAAATGGTCTGCTAGTGGTTTAAAATGTATAATAAAATGTATTATTTATTTTCCAGTGCTGCCTCACCCCTTGATAAAATTGGAGAAGCAGTCCAATCAAATCTGAGGAGCAGATTTCAGTGTTTGTGTGAAGGGATATCAAGACAGAGTGTCCTCATACCTCTCAACGAGATCTACACTGAGGTCTACATCACAGAAGGTGGATGTGGAGAGATCAATAATGAACATGATATCAGATGGATTGAAACTGCATTCAGGAGAGGAACAACAGATAATACGGCAATCAACTTGAATGACATCTTCAAACTTTTACCTGGACAAAAACAGCCCATCAGAACTGTGCTGACTAAAGGAGTCGCTGGCATTGGAAAAACAGTCTCTGTGCAGAAGTTCATTCTGGACTGGGCTGAAGGGAAATCAAATCAGGACATTCGCCTCATATTTCCACTTCCTTTCAGAGAGCTCAATTTGATAAAGGACCAAACATTCAGTCTTCAAGATCTTCTGCAACTTTTCATGGGCACAAAACAACTTGAATTTTCTTCAAATGAAAGTAAAATCATTTTCATCTTCGATGGATTGGATGAGTGTCGTCTGTCTCTGGATTTTCAGAGAAACGTGAGGTTGTGTGATGTGACTGAATCAGCCTCTGTAGACGTGCTGCTGACAAACCTCATTGCTGGGAATCTGCTTCCCTCTGCTCTCATCTGGATCACCTCCAGACCAGCAGCAGCTGATCTCATTCCCTCTGAGTGTGTCCATCGAGTGACAGAGGTGCAAGGCTTCAATGACCCTCAGAAGGAGGAATACTTCAGGAAGAGAATCAGTGATCAGGTCCTGTCCGACAGAATCATCTCACACTTGAAGTCATCAAGGAGCCTCTACATCATGTGTCACATCCCAGTGTTCTGCTGGATCTCAGCCACTGTTCTTGAGGAGATGTTGAGAGAAACAGAGAGTGGCGAGATTCCCAAGACTCTCACTCAAATGTACACACACTTCCTGATCATTCAAATGAGAACTATGCATGAGAAGGCCTATGATAAGAACATTAAAGATATACACATGGTTCTCAAACTGGGTAAACTAGCTTTTCAGCAGCTGGAGAAACATAATCTGATCTTCTACGAGGAAGATCTTAAAGAATGTGGCATTGACGTACAAGAAGCGTCTGTGTACTCAGGATTGTGCACTCAGATCTTCAGAGAAGAATCAGGGCTGTTTCAGGGGAAAGTCTACTGTTTTGTTCATTTGAGTGTTCAGGAACATCTTGCAGCTTTATATGTGTACCTCTCATTTGTGAATCAAAATATAAATATGATAGACCAACCTAGTCTTCTACCCAGTGTTCTGACTTGTGTTATACAAGGTTCAATATCAATGTCTGACCTCTATCAGAGAGCTGTAAAGAAAGCTCTGCAGAGTACAAGTGGACATCTGGACCTTTTCCTTCGCTTCTTTCTGGGATTCTCACTGGAGTCCAATCAGACTCTCTTACGAGGCCTGCTGACGCAGACAGAAAACAGTTCTGAGAGCAAAGAGAGAATAGTTAATTACATAAAGCAGAAGATCAAAGAGAATCCTCCAGAGAAATCAATCAATCTGTTCCACTGCCTGAATGAACTGAACGATCATTCACTAGTGGAGGAAATCCAGCATTACCTAAAATCAGGGTCAGAAAAAAAGACCACACTGACAGCCTCACAGTGGTCAGCTATGGTCTTTGTATTGCTGACCTCAGGGCAAAAACTAGATGTGTTTGATTTAAAGAAGTACGTTTGGACACATGTCTTGCCAGATGAAAGTCTTCAAAGGCTACAACCAGTGCTTAAAGCATCCAGAACCGCAAAGTATGTCATGCCAATAATAATTGTTAAAGTTTATGTATAATAAAAAAATTGATATAGTATAATATAATGGAATGTCTTCCTTTTTAGTCTTTATATTTATCTCATGTTGTTATGCACAAGATTTTTGTGCATTGTTATTACAGTTAATCTAGAAGTTCAATTAATCTTAATTAAAACAGTATAATCTAAAAGATTTGTGTAATTCCAGAATTAATCTACTCAATAATGTCTATACATGCACATGCTGGGAATTGTTTTTTTCTTGCAGTCTTGGTGATCATAACCTAACAAGAAGAAGCTATATCACTTTAGTTTCTGTTCTTACATCAAAAACCTCATGTCTGAGAGAGCTGAACCTGGCTCAGAGTAATGTAAGTGATTCAGGACTTAGGTTACTCTGTGATGGCCTGCAAAATCCTCAATGTCGTTTGGAAACACTGAAGTAAGTTTCTCTTCATTTTGTTTTTTATTTTCCTCATTTTTTTTATTTTTTTCATTTTCACAAATTTGGTTTATTTACCTAATTTCTTTATTGCAAAAATGAAATAACAATGAAGTAGTAAATATAGTTTGTGCTTAACAAGACAAAATACACAGTTAAGTGCAATCTATGAAAGATCTTAATAGGCAAGTAATCATGTAAATTTACCTTGTTTCAAGGCCCGCATATCATCTGAAAAAAAAAACAATTATTGTAAAACTGATATTGAGAAGAAGTCTTTCTTTTTCTTTTTCTTTTTTTTTTTTGCAGACTGGAGTTTTGTGATGTTTCTGATAAGGGTTGTGATTGTCTGGCTTTGGCCCTGAGATCAAACCCCTCACATCTAAAAGAGCTGGATCTGTCTGGAAATAAACTCACTAACTCCGGATTGAAGATTATTTCTGCTGAATTACAGAATCCCCTCTGTAAACTTGAGAAATTGTGGTAAGATTACTTCTAAATTATACTAAAACATATTTTGACATTTAGTTTTGTTTTGTTGCCATACATAAATATGTGTCCATTAACCTAGATCTGATGCCATTTCCTCTGCAGGATGAGACTTTGTCGTATCACAGGATATGGTTGTGCATCTCTGGCTTTAGTTCTGAGATCAAACCCCTCATATTTGATGGGGCTAAATCTGTCTGGGAATACATTAGGAGATTCAGGAATGAAGAATCTCGCTGAAGGACTAGAGAACCCTCACTGTAAACTGGAGATATTGAGGTAAGGTTATCTCACAGAAACTAATAATAGATGTATTGAGAGTCATAACTGACACACACAGATACATTTAATGAATACTGTATGCTGTATATTTTCTGCAGGTTGAGGGATTGTGGTATCACAGATGAAGGTTGTGCTGCTCTGGCTTCAGCTCTGAGATCAAACCCCTCACACTTGAGAGAGCTGGATCTGTCTGGAAATAAATTTGGAGACACTGGATTGCAGACATTATGTGTTGATCTGGAGAATTCTGACTGTAATCTTGAGATGCTCAGGCAAGATCATCACTCATCACATTTGTCAAAAAAAAGTCCTTTGTTTCAAAGCTAGAGACAGATTATTTTAATTCTCTCAGCAGGTTAGACCATTGTGAATTCACTAATGAGGGCTGTGCAGCTCTGGGTTCAGCTTTGAAATCAAACCCTTCCCATCTGAGAGAACTGGATCTAGGTTGGAATAAACTAGGTGACTCAGGTGTGCAAGCACTTTTTGATGCTTTGAAGGATCCAAACTGTAAATTGGAAGTTTTGCGGTAAGTTAAAGTCAAAATCATGCTGAAAATGCAATTCATCATATCAGCACAGACAGAGCCATAATTTATGTTAAACTTTTTTAACAGTGTATATAAAGTGCGAATGTGGTGCTTTAATGAAAATACCTACTACATCTAATGATCATGTTATTTAGCAAGATCACAAGAGAGCTTTAAGGAGAATTTAGTTTATTTGATACAACTTTATGTATTTTTACCAAAAAATCCCAATGTGTATAAAAACCAACAATAGCATTAAGATTTGTTTCTCTCTCTCTCTCTCTCTCTCTCTCTACAGACTGAGGAATTGCACAATTGCAGAGGAAGGTTGTGCTGCTCTGGCTTCAACATTGACATCAAACCCTTCACACCTGAGAGAGCTGGATCTTTCTCAAAATAAACTAAGAAGCTTATGGGTAAGAATGCTCTCTACCGCTCTGGAGAAGCCGGATTGCAAACTCGAGATACTGCGGTAAGATCATTATTTTTGCTCTATATTTTCTCTGATAGGGTGACTGAAACAATCCTCCTTAATCACAATTTGTCTTTGCAGTTTTGAATATTGTGATCTCACAGATGACGGTTGTGCTGTTCTGGCATCAGCTTTGAGATCGAACCCCTCACACCTCAGAGAACTAGATCTGTTCATGAACAATCTAGGAGATTCAAGAATACAGCAGTTCTCTGCTATGAAGAATGACCCCAACTATAAACTCCAAAAACTACAGTATGGACACCATCATTTTTAGAGACCAGTATTTAAAGAAATACACTTTTTTTTTTTTATTCTTCTGCACTGAAATTATCATTATATATATATATATATATATATATGAAAATGTAAAGAGATTGATTATGAGACCTTTCACTCCAGCTTTTTTAAGTCTTTGTACTTTAGACTGAGTTTTATTTAATATTGAGTTAGCCTAGTAGTAGTTCTCTAGTGACTCTCACCTCTGTCAGTTTTCCACATCTTCATGCCACAAGGACATAAGCAACAAACTGGACAATATATCCATGAGTTGTATTTAAGTCCTCCTAGCTAGCTAGATGCCATTGCACTTTGATTTGATTTTATTAACTAATTTGATTGTTTACTTTTTATTTTTTTTTACTTTTTTGCAATTTTGTAAGGTTCTCTCAAAATATGAATTGTCTTTTGTGTCTGTTAATTTCTCTATGTAACAGCTAAACTGATATGTGCAGAATGCAATTGTATTAAAATTAATGTAGCTTATACAAAGTTGTAGGTTGACTTGATTGCACAGACACTGAACTGAACTGAGCGTTGTTCTGACCCTTATTGTCCTGCATGCTGGCAAATGTAGTGGAAGGATTGCTTTGAATAATTGCTTATGAAACCGGCGAGCATTCAACAGTATAAAATTCCACCCGTTTCAAACCTAAAATACGTTTTTAATAATAATATGTGTACATTTTTAGTCCCGTTGCAGAACGCTGCGGTGATTCGGTAACTACTGCCACCTAGTGTCTGCACGCTGTCAGCGCAGTTTCATTCCCCCTCTTCCTTTTTTCCTCAAAAAACGAACACATAATCAGGAAAATCTAAATTGAAAGGACCTACTGAAGACTGCTTAAATTAAACTGCCAACAGTCTACAGGAGGTTAATGGAGAGGCCGGAAGAGGAATTTACTTCTGGGAAATATCCTACCACTTTGGTCCACAAAAAATAATTAAATATATAATAATATATAATACCAAACTTTATACTTTAAAATTGGACGTTTAATTCAACGTGTTACTTTATTTAAATGATTTGTGAAATTCCCAGCAATTTCTGGTTTCTAATTGTTTACAACCAATGTGTTTCAGTGTAGACATCGCTTGAGACAACTAGAGGGAGCTGTTTATCAATCTGTAAGAGTTCTAAAATTTAATTCTATTTTACGCAAGTGCAACTTCACTCTAACGTGACAACAACAAAGACAACAGCCCCATACAATAAGTAATCATTTATCTGTTTTCATGATGCTGATATTTAGGTTTAGATCTCAGTAAATTTGTGTCATTTGAATCTAGGTTTAACGTTAGACATGACTGAGGATGACACATACTCCCATGTTTATTGGTTGCAAAGGATTAGCAGGATAAACTGTGTAAACATCTGAGGATGAGCAGGTTATATTATTATTACATGTATGGATGCATATGTGTTGTATATGACAGGTGCATGTTGGCAACCTTAAGCAGATGCGAGTTAAGGAATGTAAAGTTCAAAGGTCATGTGGGATAGATAGATAGATAGATAGATAGATAGATAGATAGATAGATAGATAGATAGATAAAGATATATTTGTTGTTGCAGAATATTAATAATAGGTAAGCAATATCTAAGCATGAGCACTGGTCAAGTTAGTCTGGGAAGCGTCATACAAACACACACTCAGATTAATGCATGCCTTATCATTGCTCAGTAAAATGATTATTCAAAATGTGTTTTTTCCTGAGGCTCTTGGTTTGCATCTGTTTCCTCATCTCTGCTAATCAGGACCTATAAATGTATATTGAAGTATTGAATGTGTGTGTGTGTATTTATATTATATTATATATATATATATATATATATATATATATATATATATACGTGTGTGTGTGTATCATATAGACTGTGTATTACTGCATTACAGCATCCACTGTGACCAACATGTCTGCAGCAATAAAGTGTTTTCAAAATTTCTTATTCACCAGTGAAGATCATGCTTCATTCAGCATGCACGAGACTTGAAGGTAAATTTCAAGGTAACATCACTGTTATTTCCAAACAAGAAATAATTTTGTCAATAAATCAAAAGTGTGAAAATATTTAAGAAGTATAAGTAATATATTCTGGACACATGAAATCCTATCTGTGAAATTAGCATTAGCAAAACAAAGGGTTCAGTAATTTTTTCACCCAAAAATTAATTTAATGAAGTTTCAGCACAAAATGAAAATGAGAGTTGAGATGTAGTGGAATGACATTTGTTCATAACAGTTCATGAGGTAAAAAAAGGACCTCCTGTGATGTTTGTAAATACACTGATGGAAATAGTTTGTAGACAGATTAAGTAAACTTGTAAGCAGTGTTGGGGGTTATAAGTAACATGAGTTATTTTTCAAGTAACTAGAAAAGTAACGCATTACTTTTTAATTTGGAAGGAAATATCTGAGTTACTTTTTCAAATAAGTAACACCAGTTACTTTGTTTCCCATGTAGTGACTGACAGCTCTCGTGTTGCCATGTTGAGAGAAGCCAGAAGTAAGTGCAGAGGCGTTGTGTGTGCAGTGTGAACATGATGTTACTGTAGTTCTAGAGCAGGGGTAGGCAATGTCGGTCCTGGAATGCCGCTGTCCTGTAGAGTTTAGCTCCGACCCTAATCAAACACACCTGAACAAGCTAATCAAGGTCTTCAGAATTACTAGGGCTACAGGCAGGTGAGGGTTTTTTCAGGGTTGAAAGCTAAACTCTGCAGGACATCGGCACTCCAGGACCGACGTTGCCTACCCCTGTTCTAGACCGATGTATTTACTCATTTTACCTGAACAAAAACAGATTCAGTATTCCTCAAAATGAAGAAAAACCTTCAAATGCAAGCTCTGAATATTAAACAAATATGTTAAATAAGACAAATATCATTTATGTATTTAATCTCATTTTTTTAACCAACATCTTTTTGCTTCTTACCTTTGATGATCCAATTCAACCATCCTAATAAGCAAAAATGACACATTGGTGTTTCATTTTTGTTATTGCTGAATAGTGTTGAATAGTTTTTTTCTCTTGCGTCATATTCTTCATGCAATTAGTTTGAGCTGCGCCCTCTACTGTACAGACATGAATTTACATTTCCTTCAGCCTGAGGCTCATTCACTTCACATTTGGTGTGAAAGGGCTTTTACATTTTTAAAAGAACATTTTATATATAAAAAAAAAACCCCAGCAAGCCCAGCCCAGATTTTAAAAAATAATGCAAACGTAACATAACGCATTACTTTCCATAAAAAGTAGCTTAACTAGGTAACGTAATAACGCAATAACTTTCCCCAACACTGCTTGTAAGCATGTCTTAAAAGTGTTTTAAGGGATATTCACTGGGTGCATTCGGAGTTACAAGTGTTGTTTGTGCAAGTGTGAGTTTATCTTCAGGCCCTATAGGCTATATATGAAAGTGTGTGGTCTGTGCCGTGTTTTCTTAAGGTGGATAGTTGATATAAGCTTCCATGTTGTGCAAAGCTGCGGTTAAGGATGAACGATTTGATTGACAGCTGAATGGTTAAGGACTGATGATCAAGGCTTCAAATGTCTTTCTGCAGCCAATCATTGACTAAAATGATAAAGTCCTCTGTTGTACAATGACACTTTCTTACTTTTTAAATGTTATATTTTATTTGTCCATTCAATAGGCCTAGTGGCTGTAAGAATTTAATTGTTTGTATTTGCGAATATGTGGTGCGATGTGAGCTCTTCAGCTGCATGAGGGGTCAAGTAATGTGGTCACGTCGCATTCCAGTCAGACACACTTGCCACGCGACAGCAGCAACACGATCCTCGGAGCGGAACACTAGCCTATATACACCCACCAACACACAATAGTTTAACTGCCCTCCGCGCGTTTCATTATATTACAGCTACACCTCTGTGTGTTTTGTGTTGTCACTTAAACGCCTCCATCTTCCACCAACGCAATGTCTTTCTTTCTCACAATTCCTCGCCTGTCTGAACTTCTCCTAATCAAAGTGACATTTTATTCTGTAGCTCGTAAAATGATGATCGCTTTATTTCAGAGTTTGCTGGTTGTGTGTGTGTGTGTGTGTGTGTGTGTGTGTGTTACTGTGTCCAGTAGGTGGCGTTGTGAGCCGGACACTTAATTGTTATACTTCAAATAGCATACTAAAATATTAGTTACATTATTTCCGATGCTTAAGTATATTTGTATTTTTTTTTATCCACAGTGTATCAGTACACAACAAATGAGGCAAAACAAGACAGAAACTTCCATTTAGCATAGAAAATATGCATCTTCCAATACAATAAATAAATAAAATGTCTTTCTCTTTACATACACATTTCCATGTATCAAACATTTGAAAAATAACTGAACAATAACTGAAAATAACTTTTACTTGTCCCCAAAATACTTTTTCTTGCAAAATGTAATTAAATATGCAAAATTAATATGTAAGATAATAACAGGATGCCATTCACTGAATTAATGTGATAAGGTCACATGACAGCATTTATTATGGAATAATGCCTACTGTTTTTATGTTACTGTTTTAGCAGCCATCATACAGTATATGCTGTGTAGTGTTCAGTGAGTGGCATGCTATTTTGAACATAGTCATATTCATATATTGAAGTTTACTTTAAACCAGGGCTATGTTCAGAATAGCATAATACTTTTACTACTTTTGTGAATGCATTGAAACCAGCGTTGTATTTATCACAACACACTGCACCGAATACTGGGTCCCACAATGTACCAGTGTTTCTTGCTATTAAACAAAAATAATGAATATACAGTGTTAACAGCACAGTACTCGGTAAAAAGTAAACTAGTCTTCCATTATAAACACAGCAAAGATTCTAAACCCTCAGGAACACACAAATCTGAGTATAGCTGTTGTGTGTGAGCTAAGATCGTATCTACTGAGGAAATTTTGAAATGTATTCAGAGTAAGTTAATGAGAGAAAAATGAAAGGGGGAAAAAAAGGATAAATCACAGCAATATTTGAAGATATTTTGCAGCTGCAGCTATAGTTTACAGTGTACAGTTACTCAAGCTTCACAACCATAGAAACACATTAACTATTACACCGGGCAGAGCAGCATTCCGGCATACTCTCTCTACCTTATACATGATGTATTACTTCAGGCCTATTAGAGATCACGATAACAGGGCTTCCTTAATTAGAGAGGCACACACAGCCTGCTTAAACGTTAACTTTATCTCTTTTGCATATTCTCCCAATGTCTAACACCTACACCAACTTTATAAAGAGACAGGTATGATTTATTATTTGTTTATGCTCAAACATATAAGCATAGCTGTTGCTTCTGAATTAGTTGGCCTCACAATAGTGTTGGGGGTAACTCATTACAAGTAACGTGAGTTGCGTAATCAGATTACTTTTTTTTCAAGTAACCTAACTAGTAAAGTAATGCATTACTTTTAAATTTACAATGAAATATATGCATTACTTTGTCAAATAAGTAAAGCCAGTTACTTTGTTTTCCCATTGATTCATTGACACCTTTCCTGTCCCCATGTTGAGAGAAAATGGGAGTGACATGCAGACGAAGAGGCATTTTCTTCAGCTGGAGGCTTCTTAATTTAATTTTTTGGTGTGAAAAAAAGTTTTTTGCTATTAAAAAACAAATAAGCAAACCCACCCCAGGTGACAAAAAGTAAAGCAAAAGTAATGTAATACATTACTTTCCATAAAAAGCAGCTAAGTAATGCAATTAGTTACTTTTTTTACGGAGTAACGCAATATTGTAATGCATTACTTTTAAAAGTAACTTTCCCCAGCACGGATAGCTATTTGAAATTGAGCTGTGATCCCAGGAGTTGTAGAAAAGTTTAGTTCTATTCTGTTAGCCAAAGGGAAACCCATTAGTTTGACAGCATAATCTGAAGTAGTAATACTAATACTTTTTTACTAATACTCATAATACTTTTTATATTATGGCTGATAAAGTGTAAATGTGTTCTTGGTTATAATAGAAGTGGTGCAAGGAACAGCTAGAAGACTGCAGATAATGAATAACCATTAATAGCCATCATGTGTGTGGTTAACCTAACTATAATTTGGGTGTGTTTGAATTACCCTCAGAGATCAGCTAGATCTTGTACTTATAACATATTTTCTGTTTGATTAAAAAAAAAATGCAAAAGTTTTCTTTTAGGTATAGGGTTTGTCATATAGTGTCTTTTATTTTAACACCTGTTCTTCTGTATTTGTGTGAATATTATAGTGGTATGCTGTTAATGTTACACCTCACTGTCTACCTAGTTAACCAGAATCAGAATCAGAATCAGAAAGAGCTTTATTGACAAGTGTGTTTACACACACAAGGAATTTGTTTTGGAGCTTCCAGTACAGAAAGTAAAAACATAGTGCAGACACCATATAATTAAGGTAATAAAAAATTAAGGTAATAAAAAACACTAATAATGAAGAGAATAGACAATAAATTATAAATAACAATAGTAATAACAATAAAATATACAGAAAAGAAACATGTCCATAGACAGAACTGTGAATGTGCATGTGTCCTATGTACAGATGAAGGTTTAATGAGTTATTTACAGATGTACACTGGGGTGTGTTATGTGCTGTTAAGGTGGGGTATGGCCAGGGGGGAAAAACTGTTCTTGTGTCTGGCTGTTTTGTTGCTCAGTGATCTGTAGCGCTGGCCAGAGGGCAACAGTTCAAAGAGAGAGTGAGCTGGGTGTGAGGGGTCCAGAGTGGCTTTCTTAGCCCTTTTCCTCACTCTGGAGATATAAAGATCTTGGAGGTTGGGTAGAGGGGCACCGATAATCCCCTCAGCAGTCCTGACTGTCCGATGTAGTCTTCTGATGTCTGTGTCGGTAGCTGAACCAAACCAAACCAGAGGCTTTTTTCAGGAATTTGTTAAAAATCACTCTAGAATTACCCATGATGATATACTTTTTATGTACGTTTCTTTTTATCTTTTTTTTTTTTTTTTTTTTTAGGCAGGTTGAAATGAAATGATCCCACATAACCGCATACTGTATAACATTCAAAAATGTACCATCCTTTGGTTTCCAATATCTGGATGCTGGAATGATTACATCCAAATGTGAACACACCTTTATCCACTCCATCTTGGCAAACAGACTGCGAAGGTACCAAGACCATAGGCAATCAGTACCAGCTGGCTTGTAGTGTCCCTTTCATTGTATAGAGTGATGCAAAATTTTCTGAGCCAACCTGAAAGTAAGCATCACTCTGGTTCCCTCAACAAAAACTCAATAGGACTTTTCTATTGGCTTTTGAATATTTGCGGATAATAATCTAACCAAAGTTTATGATTCTTACACGTTTTGTTCATCATGGCAATCTTCATAAATAAATACAATTTTCATGAATTATGAAAATACAAATGCAAAAATGTACCTGTTTGGATGTTGTTTAATGTCCCTGACAACCTCTTTAGTCCCTTTTAGAGACTTGTTAGCATTACTGATTAATTTTATGTTGTAGAGTAAAACATGAAAATATCTTAAGCTTGCAGTTAATTTTACACAAAAATTATTTTGGCATTTAACCAAAAATCAAAAAACAAAAAGACATTGGCGTCAAGATTATGGAACCACAAGTGCTAAAATGCAAACTTGTTTCTGGGTTTTGGTCTAAAAAAATAAAATAAAATAAAATATGATCACTGCAGCACTCTATTTTCAATTGAACTGAATGTCCAAAACACTTGTATTGAATGGGAGGTTAAATGGGAGCAAGCAATTGTTTAATCTAAGACAAAATATGCAAACATATGTATGTTTTATGCATAATATTGAATTGCAGTTTACAAATTAGGTCATTGTTATTCTTTTACCCACAACCTGTCGGTTGTTAAACACATCCTCCCAAATTCCCTTTTCGTCAACCCCAGCCATGTATCATCTACTTTTCGTTGTTCTTTCACCTGTATCCGTTATTTTCCAGGCTCCTGTACCTCTCAAGGTGCTCTTTCCTGTCAACCTCTCAATCTGGAGGCCATCTGCAGGGGGCTTAACCGTGTCATTAGAGATAGACCACTCACTCTACCTTCTCCATGGCTAACTCAAGGCCCAAACTTTCCCTGCCGTCCCCAGCTCCCTGAGGGCAGAGCAGAGAGTAAGAGGCTGGGCAGAGGGGAGGGATAGAGGGGTGTAAGTATCCCATGTTAGACCCCCATGGGGGTCTCAGACCTGCGGGGCGGATCGGGGAGGAAGTCTCCCTCGAGACCGGCCGGCCCTCTCTTTTGTCTCACAGTGGCGGGAGAATGGAGAAGACGTACCGAAGAGAAACAGAGGGAGGGAAAGTGATAGGGGAAGGAGGGAAGGAAAGCGGGACAGCTGTGGGAATGACAGGTTAGTGCTAACGCCGTAGCACGAGAAGATTTGGGACTCACAACGTTGATACTTGTAATGCATCAGTTCACAATTAAAGAGACAATTATTCTGTTACGGTGAGCTATTATTTTCTATAGAAGACATATGCGAACTGTATTTGATCCAGGTGTCTTAAAACTAGTGACATATGCTGTGTTTGTGTATTAATTAGCGTTGTAACATCAAGGTGGTGACAAATGTTAATTCAAGGGACGAACCTTAATGTTTTCTTTTACAATTTGAAAGTACCAAAAACTTTAAAAAAGAAAACATTTATTTTGAAAAAAGTGTGATTTTAATGAATTCAGTCATAATCCTGCATCTAATATAAAACCCTTTCAATCACAATGAATAAAAAACACTATATACAAATTCATGACTTAATATCACAAAGCTATCAAAATACATGTATATAATATATAACCCGTAGAAGTGAAGAGTTGTTGTGTTTCTTGTAAATATGGGGCAAGTTGGGTTATCAATCCTCAAAAATGGCTAAAAAAGGCAGTTTTTTTTCCAACAAAATCCTTAAAAAATGTCTCTAGGAACATTGTTTAGGAACCCAGGTGAAGTTCCATCCCCCTTGTGAGTCTCTGCGTGTGAAAGCTTGTCCTTGAGGGAAACTGTGCGTCTTTACACTGTTTTGTGGACTTAGTGACATGCTAAATGCCAAGTCTGTCCTGCTACGGGACATACGAGGTGTGGAGAAAAGTTGACTGTCGCCCCCTGGTGGACTGGAGGAACCACAGGCTGGTGTGTTGTAGTATGGACCAGGGCTTACGTCCTGGGGACGATATGGAGTGGAGGCGGCTCGTGGGGGTGTGAAGTGTTGCGCGGTGGTCATTGCTGATGGAGAGCTGACCAGTGACCCTGTAGATGTGATGGTGTACAGAGCTGAGGGGTCTAGGGTTGAATAATCAGAACCCAAGCTCTGAGACGTGCTGTATCCACTGGAGGTTTCCAGACTGCAGTTGCTTGATGAGTCTACTATGCTGCTGTATTCGCCGCGTGTCTCAGCATTAGGGCTGAAGCCGACTGCATTATCTACATTTGTCGTACTGTAAGGATCTTCTGTAGGAAGTGGACAGTTGAAAGAAGGGGTGTTGAAACTGTGTTCTGGGTCAACGGTGTTCTCGTCCTGCAGGCCTAGAGTCTCTAGTATCCATGAGTCTAGAGGTGGAGTGGCCGCCAGATCTTCAGCAGAGCAGAACTCCAAAGAGAGATTGCGGCAGGTCCGCTTTCCCTCACCGTTATGAAGCAACTGGCTCAGGTTCCGGAAATCACCATTTGTTCTCTTTCGATGTCTTGAACCATCGGGAACCTTGCAGTTAGAAAGGAGTTTCTGCAATTTGTGGAAACAAGAATGTAAAAGTTGATTATAAATGTATTTTGAGGAAAGACCTGACATGAGCAACAGTACAGGGCCGTTCACGCCCAGAACAAAACTATATTAGCATCCACACCAATGCATGATAGTGGATTCTGATTGGCTGTCAGTGTATAGTTATCATCCTTGGTGTGAATGGCCCTTAAAGGATTAGTTCACCCAAAAATTCAAATTCTGTCATTAATTACTCACCCTCATGTTGTTCCAAAACTCATAAGACCTTCATTCATCTTTGGAACACAAATTAAGATATTTTTGATGAAATCTGAGAGCTTTCTGACCCTGCATAGACAACAATACATCTACAAATTCAAGGCCCAGAAAGGTAGTAAGTAGTGATGGGTCGTTCTTGAACGATTCATTCATTTTGAACGAATCTTTAATGTGACTCAGGGAGTCATTCGTTCAGTTGTGCATGCGCAACATCCTATAAGTTCTGTACTGGAATTAGTTCACCTGTTTCGAATCTTCGGGTTTTTGAGTCATTCGTTCATCACGTGACAGCCCCATAAGCTTAACCAATGCAGTCTGAGCCGGAAAGAGAATTGATTAGTTCATCTCTCGAGTCTTCAGGTTTTTCGAGTCATTAGTTGATTGATTAGATGAACTAATCAATTCTCTTTCCGGCTCAGACTGCATTGGTTAAAGCTCATGAGGCTGTCACGTGATGAACGAACGACTCAAACCCGAAGACTTGTCAGATAAGAGGTGAGGTGAGCTAATCATAGACTAAAAACCCAGGTAAACAATGAATGAATCTTTACTGTTTCTTATAGCATTATAGTTTTGTATTGTTTGTAGTGTGATCAACGTTTGCGTAAGTAGTAGATGTGTTAGGGAAGTAACACGTAACATTTTAATTATATTTTGCTAAAATGAATGAAATGACTCGAAAAAAGATTTGTTCATTTTGCTGAACGAGATTCAAAGGTCTGAGTCGGTAAAATGATCCGAACTTCCCATCACTAGTAGTAAGGACATCGTTAAAATAGTCCATGTGACATCAGTGGTTCAACTGTAATTTTTACGAAGCTACAAGAATACTTTTTGTGCACAGAGAAAACAAAAATAGCGACTTTATTCAACAATTCCTCTCTTCCCTGTCAGTCTTCGATGCGCAGTTATGATAATACCATGATGGCGGATGTGTGTGCTTTCCTCTGAAGAGAAACAATTGTTGAATAAAGTCTTTTTTTTTTCTCTGTGCAAAAAAAAGTATTCTTGTAGTTTCGTAAAAAAAAAACAGTTGAACCACTGATGTCACATGAACTATTTTAACTTACTACCTTTCTGGGCCTTAAACGTGTCAGTTGCATTGCTGTCTATGGGGGGTCAGAAAGCTCGGATTTCATCAAAAATATCTTAATTTGTGTTCCGAAGATGAACGAAGGTCTTACGGGTTTGGAACGACAGAATTTCCATGTTTGGGTGAACTATCCCTTTAAGTAGTATGATATGTCTGTCCATCCATCCATCCATTTTCACTTGTCAGACAGATAGATAGATTGTGAGATTTCTTACCTTAGTTTTTTCCTCTAAAGACTTCACATATGATGAGTTTAAAAACTCTTTGAGCTTGTTGTTCTCTTCTTGCAGTCTGGCCAGCTCTTCTTCTCTTTGCATAAGGGTGTCTTGGAGCTTTATGGGAAAAATGTTACCACAATCATTAACAATATGTCGACAACTTTGGTTGAGTAATAACTATATTATAATCTATTTCTGAACTATTTAAATACCTGTTTATTTCGTTGAAGTTGAGGTGACAGTTGATCAGGCCAGTTGGACCTATGTCCCAGTACATGCTCAGACACAGGCAATGCATCTAAAACAAACAGTAAATTTGAAACACAGGTCATTATCCTGATTAGTAATGGTCTAGCAATGTGAAATAAAGAAGAAGAAAAAACACATCAATGAAATAAATAGGCTACTTTTAAAAACAAAAGAAAGAGCCCAAAAGAACTAACACTTTGGAGGTGGCCAGATACTCCACAGTCCATTGCTACTTTAACAAAACGTGAAGAAAAAATCCCAGATGGAAAAATTCCAGTTTGTCAAGGCGGGAAGCCTCTCGCGCCGCTGATCCCGGCATATTGCAGGACTTACCCCGCCGCGGCGGCTCGTGCTGGCGGGCAGCGTTGTCCAGGGGACCGGCGTCCCAGAGGGAGACGAGCGTTGCTGTGGAAACGTCAACACTACAGTCAGCTGACGTCGAGGCGGAGTAGTCGTAGCGCTGCCCTCCTGCAAAGCTCAGATCTTGGCAGGACAGCATGGTGCTCTACAAAATCCATAATAACAGGGCGAGACAGTTATTTAACATTGTATTATTTTGAATGAAAAAACTGAGTATTTAAGCATGTCATGAACACGTTAAAAATAGACACAAACACCAAAAAAGTCATTCAAACTAGGCATTATGTGACATAAATTGCTTCATTACGTCTTGCAAGCAACTTTTCCTTCAGGAACTGAAAAAAAATAAATTAAATATCTGTTTTAGCTATTCAGCTTATGGAGTTATGACATGTCAATTTCTCAAATCTGTTGAAGTTCATCTTGCGCAATCAGTTTGTCTTCTGGCGCCCCGAGGATCTAAACTTTTTAAATAACTTTTGTGTTATTACCTGCGATATAAAATGTTTCGTAAATCGTAAACAGTGACAGTATTTTTGTTTTGTCCATGCATCAGTAGCCTACAGATCCTAGCGGAAAGCTCTCGAGCAACGTGCACTACTGTTGCTATGGTTACTCAGTCTAACTTGACTTCTAGAGCGCGTTGACTAACTAATTTAACTTCTATGGTTGCTAAACTGTTGTTTGAAAACGCTGATGAAACATATAGGTTATGCTAATTGTTTTTACACTCTTTACTCAACAAGTGGTGCCAAAGTTACAACAGTTCTTTGCATTTTTTATTTAATCTTTTTATTTAATATGTGCTTAATAGGCTAACTGATTAATCCAGTTTAATTTCTTTAAAAAAAAAACATTAAACAATTGAAATGGCAAATTATTCTGTCATGATAAATGAATGGAAAAGGATGTTATTGACGAAAACGTGCAACTGCAAAAACTCGCGTTATCAATAATTTATTGAAACTGACATCCATTCCATGTTTATGTCCCACAGTACCCACGTGTTGCACTGACTGCAACAACCTACTCTCCTTTTAATGGCTTATCATTAGCGCTGACATTGCTTTTGTGTACTTATTATGCATGTCAAAAAACTGTCAATGTATCAGACACATCTAAACATCAAGATGTTCGCACATTGCACTCGGAGACCCAATAAAACTCCACTTCACAGGTGCGCGTAAAGCCAGCGCACCATGAGCATTCACAAGTTATAAAATGTTTTAAATTTAACAGGTGAATAAATAATCATTAGCACTTACCAATTCTTGGGGTAGGATCACACGGGTAGGTGCGAGCTCTCCAAAGACCTAGAGAAGCATGTGCGCAAAACTTCATTCAAACTGCTTTGACACTCGCTCTCCAGAGCGCAGCAGCAACCTGATTCGGTGTGAAGCTGTCAAATTGATGAGGGTTTTAGAATGACGCGTTCAACGGTTGGATCTCAGATGCGCAATGAGCGAGTGCTCGAGCAGAAGGCAGTGCGCGTGGTTTGTTCACCTTAAAAGAGGCGTGATTGTACTAATACACGGTTTTATTGCTTTGGGATGGAGAGGTAGAGGGTTCCTCTGCGCATCTGGCTGCTGCGCGCTGTCCAATGGGTTAATGTATAATTGCTCAACTGATAGTTTAGAAGCATGATGAATTAATTTAACCAAACGAGCTAAAGGACATGTTCATGACCCCCTCTCACAGAGTTAAATGAAAGGTGCATACCACAGAGTGACACATTAACATACTTTTGAGCATTTCTGTCAGCCTGTGTTTTTTTCCAAAGAGCTGAAAGATTATAATTTTAATGCTCACGTGGGTTTGTGTACTTTGCACTTGATTGGAAAGACATCACCAAATGAAGTTATGGCTAGAAAAATAGATTTGCTGATGATACTGAATATTGAGATTTATATAAATAGTGAAATTGATTGACCAGATTTTTGTGCTTTAAACTCTGAGGTCTTCATTTCAGCCTTATAAATCAGTGTATTTTGGTTGCAAAATGTGATTTGAGGGGGGGGGGGGGGGCATGCAAAATTAACTAGTGATAAATACTTTTAAAACATGGTGTGATGTGATTGAACTGGATATGGGCAGTTTAATTGAAAAATTGGTTAATTACAATGTCTATAGTAATTGTTATCAGCTTCATATAAAAACAATAGAAGTCTAGTTACGTCCCCATTTAGACGTATAGGGGCCTGTGGGCACTAATTGCAGGGTTTTAGAATGACTTTGAGCAGGTTTCGGGAGCAGCTTTGCCTGTGTGTAGAAAGGAGCTGGAGGCGGAGGCAGGAGAGGAGGGATATGGTGATAGTGTTTATTTCACTACACTATAACTGCCAATTAAACGGGCTGAAAGCTCTGTCATTTCATCAGAAACCTCTGTCCAGTCTCACTCACTCTCTCTGTCCGCTCTCACCTGATGCCAGAGATACAGAAACCCAGTAACTCAGATTCTGCAGAACTGTGCACTAATCTTTGTATGTGCAACTTTTCCTAAACAGTCCTAAACTGCAAACACTTCATGAGCAATCAATGCATATATAGTTCCAAACAAAATCTATACAAGGTTAAATTAAATTAAATGCATTAAATTAATCAAAAATGGCCGTAAAGAAATTCAGTATGTTAAGGATTTCTATTTTAGGGGGGGGGGTTGTTGTTGTTTTTGTTTGTTTTTTTACTTTTATTCATCAAAAAAAAAAAAAAAAAAAAAAATATATATATATATATATATATATCTATCAAGGTTTCCACAAAATTATTAACTGTTTTCAACTTTGATAATAATAGAAAATGTTTCTTGAGCAGCAAATCAGAATGATTTCTGAAGGATCATGTGACACTGAAGACTGGAGTAATGATGCTGAAAATTCTGCTTTGAATCAGGAATAAATTACACTTCAAACCATATTAATATAGAAAACAGGTCTTTTAAATTGTAATAATATTTTACAATATTACTGTATTTTGATCAAATAAATACACCCTTGGTGAGCATTAGAAACTTTCAAAATCATCTTACAGACCGCAAACTTTTAAATGGTAGTGTACAGTAAGTGCAGTGAACCTGCATCACAATAACGGTTGATCATTTTGATCATATTTCATATGAATGCTGCTTCAGGACATGAACTGTGAGGTGTCAAATATCCTATAAACTGATGAAGTAACATCAGTGTACACCTGAATGAAGTCATGACTTGGAAAGAGCACTCGTCAATGCATATCTAAAATTATAATACAAACCACAGAATATATTAGTATATATTAGTGTGTGGCAGAATATGCGGGAGTCTATTGAAGAAAGCCCGCTCTGGAGGAGTGTGAAATGCGTGTGTGTGCTGGTGCACCCCTCTATGTGCTAACTAAACTCAGAGGTGGCAGCTTGGGTAATTAAGAGCGGAGCTGTTGTCAGGTGCCTCATTATGACATGAATGGCAGTTTGTCACTCTCCTCCTACCTCTATTAAACAGCCTCTGTCCTTTGCTGTCAGCTGCTCTGACTGTTTATCAATCTGTCTGCTGGCAGAGCTGATTATTTTCAGGTCTGATGTTCTGTCTGTTGACAGGTCTGATTTTACAGCTCTGTTTCTGTAGATTGTTTTTTGGTTGCTTGCCAATCTAAGAGCGAATATGACAGTTTGAGAACAGACTGAAAGTTTTTTTTTTTTTTGAATGAACACTAACTTATTTTTGTTTGTTTTTTGCATGAATTATGTCTGATGAGCTAAACTATCAACTTTGCTGAAGTATCAGACTGAATGAGAAAACACTTTACGCTTTTCTTACGCTGCTAACAAGGCTAATGAATGTTTGAAAAAACTATAATAAAATGACCACTACATGTCAGAAAGAAAACATCATTTTTTTGTTATAAGAATAATCCAAATGCTGTTTTTTCTCTCTATCTCTCTCTCTACATTTGGATGCATTTGGATACATTTGGATTATTCTTATAAGGAAGATTTATGCACTGGAAATGGATGCATAATGTAGGATATTTAGTAAAAATATGAAGCTCTGAATACATGAACATAAATACATGCATAAAAGCCCATAAAGCATCCAGCTACAAGAAAATTGTCATTGTATATCATTGTATATATTTTCTGAGCATTTGTCTCACAAAATATATAGCATAATATGTAGCATTTAAAAAACACTTTTTTTAGGGTTGTAGTATGTGTGTGTGTGTGTGTGTGTGTGTGTGTGTGTTTGTATACCTGTTTTTCTATTCAGGTGGGGACTTAAACCTGAATACATACAGACTCATGGGGACTCGTGTCACGTTGGGGACCTAAATTGAGGTCCTCACGGGTAAACAAGCTAATAAATCACACAGAATTAAGTTTTTTGAAAATCTAAAAATGCAGAACGTTTCCTGTAAGGGGTAGGTTTAGGTGTAGGGTTGGTGTAGGGCAATAGAATATATATGGTCTGTACAGTAGAAAAAGCATTACGCCTATGGAGAGTCCCCACAAGGATAGCAAACCAGACATGTGTGGATGTGAATGTTTGCTGTCGCTTTGGATAGAAGTGTCTGCT
The DNA here is from genome assembly GCF_012432095.1 of Onychostoma macrolepis. NCBI lineage: Eukaryota > Metazoa > Chordata > Actinopteri > Cypriniformes > Cyprinidae > Onychostoma > Onychostoma macrolepis. Next base: position 23,895,548 of record NC_081169.1, on the reverse strand, counting down.
AAATGAATGTTAATGTATAAGAGGTGCATGTATAGGAGCAAAGAGTGTGTGTGGGTGTGTATGACCCCTGCTGACACACTGCAGACAGTGGGAGTGAAGAGGAGGGTCAGGCGGCTTAAGAAATCAAAAGACTTTAGCCTAGCATGCAAAACCAATTCTGGCTCAATCAGACACATCAAAGACCCTTAAGTTTATACTGAACAGATACGCACTGAAATTCACTTCACTAAACTCTCATATAATAATTCAGATCTTTCCATCCACGCACACACCATCTGACCCCCCCCCTGTACACACCCCTCACTCCCTCCCTCTTTCAGCAGTTGGAGAATTAATTGCCTTCTCTCAGGGTCGGTGATGGCGGTACAGGTGGAGATACCTGGGCGTCTAACCCCTCTGCCCCCGGCCCAGCTGTCTCTGGGTCCCCGGCCCTTTTTTCCTGTGCAGCTCCCCACCGAGGGCTCTAATAACCAGCCACTGCTGCTCAGGATTTGTTGGCCAACAAACTGGACTCATGGGGACTTGCAACCTGTTAGATATGTTAAGTGGTCGCTAAACTGGTTAAAGGCTTAATGCTTGTTTGTGTGTGCATTTGTTTGTAAGTGTTGGGACCCTTATACATAAAGGCTGAGTCTTGAAACTCACCAAAATATTAAAAGCTATTAAAAATGTGCAAGGGAAGAATATCATGGTATTACAAAGTTTGGTTACACTTTATTTTAAGGCACATCCTTGTTACAGTATAATTATACATTTAAGTACTGGGTAATATTAATTAACTACATGTACTTATGTGGTTGTGGTTAGGATTAGGGTTTGGCTGAGGGTTACTTGAATGTAACTATGCATAATTTATTGTTATTATAATAGTAAGTACATGTAACATGTGTAACAAGGACACCTTAAAATAAAGTGTTACCCAAAGGTTTTGTATATGTACCATAGTATTTGACGTTAATTTGAAGTGTTTGAAGTTAAGTTTTTCCTAAAACTAGTCTTGGATGAATTCCATAAGAAATAATGAGATCTATGACTTTTGATTGCAGACTTTGGTATGTTTGCTAATCTGAGCAAATTTAGTCACTTTTTAAAATGATTTCTGAAAGAAATCACTTATATGTTCACAAAGGCTGCATAATGGCTGTAAAAACAGTTATATTTTGAAATATTATTACAATTCAAAAGAACTTTTCTATTTTAATATTTTAATATTGTAAAATATAATTTATTAATCTGATGCAAAGCTGAATTTTAGGCAGCCATTATTCCAGTCTTCAGTGTCACACGATCCTTCAGAAATCATTCTATTATGCTGTTTGTTTGTTTGTTTGTTTGTTTGTTTGTTTTGCTCAAGAACCAGTTGTGCTGCTACATATTTTTGTGGAAACCATGATACTTTTTTTCAGGGTCCTTTGATTAATTAAAAGTTTAAAAGAACAGCATTTATTTAAAATAAAAAACTAAATATTTTGGTAACATTACGATTTGTTTTATTGTCATGTTTGATCAATGTAATGCATTCTTGCTGAATAAAACCATTAATTTCCAAAAATAAAAAATAAATACTGAGCATAAATTTTACTAAGCATAAACTTTTAAACAGTAGTGAATATTTTAGTTTATTTTATAATGATAAACTATTGTGTAAAATATCTTTAAGCTAGTCTTTTCTCTTTTTTAGGCTATATTCGTTCTTTGGGATTTTGGGACTGGTCGTCATGTAATGTTTTTAGTCTATTTTCTTGTGTTGGTGTGACATTATTGAGATGACCTCTAGATAAGATATATTTGAGATTACTAGGTATTTGTCCACAGAAGAAAAAACTAAGAAACAGGAAACGGTCTCTATTTGCCCTCCATTTAATATCACTGCTGTCTAGAAGAAACAATTAAGATGTTTAAGAGGCCTCACTTGTGTTTTTGTGATTATTCTTCCAAGTGTGATGGAGTTCAGCAAATCAGTTTGTTTCTAAAGTGCTGTTTCGATCTAAAACTCTCCGTACAGTAAGTAAGAGCAGTGCCTTGTTTCCTCTGAGCTAAGGGTCCTCAGACCTCTGGAACACTGACGGGCCAATTAACTGAGAATCACACATCAATGTAAAGTCAAAACAAAGTCAACAGAGCCCTTGACTTCTTCACAGGGGTCCACCATCTCATTATTACCAGCCCCCTCCCTCAGAGAAAATTGCCCCCTTCCATCGAGATTACGCTCCATACGCGTGTCAAAGCAGACTCGGTGTGCTGTTAGCGTGCTGCGATGCTAAGCCTCTTTTACCTGAACAATGGTCTCCAGCCAAGCACACGCTGCCAATTAAGCCCAGGGCTCTCTTTCCGCCTGCCGCGGCTGCCCATGTTCCGGCCCGATCTCGAACGCCCCTTCCCTCACTACAGGCACATGTAGGGCAGCCCTAAGCAGGGGTCCTTTTGTGTGGAGTGAGCAAAGCCATATTGGTTTCGGCGGGATACACACAGCCCCCCTCTCGGGCCGAACCTGACGCCATGTAGATAAAAGTACCGCCGACAGTGTCTGTGCCGCAGCGTCTCTTTGCCCCGCTAACATCCGTCTAATGGTACACCCTCTGTTCCCTTTGCCAGGCCTGACTTCATCTGTGGTGTGTCCACTCCATTTTGAAGTACTTCTAGATTTTAGAAGTTGGTGCCAGATTAGTTGTTTTAACCAGTTCAGAAGATGATTTATAAAAGTTTGCAGTCTTGCTTGTGTGCTGGAGAAATGGGATTTGCATATCGCTGAGTTTTTAAATTAATAAGTAAAGTAACAAGTTACTTTTTGTATGTATACCACAATACCTGAAATACTTGAATATGTGTGTTTGCATCAGAGATGACTTAAAGGAATAGTTCACCCAAAAAATGAAAAGTTTTCTGAAAATAAATTTGTCATTAAGACATTTTAAATATCAAATATTTACGCATAAATGTAAAAAACAAGAACACTTTGGAACAAGAACATTTTGGTTTTAGGACAACTTTGATGAAAGATCCACTTTTTGATCTACTTCAAATGTTGACTAGTGTAGTCCTCTTCAGAGTCCTCTATCCATAATAATGCTTTCTCCAGTGAAAAAGTCGTCTCATCTGAATCAGGAGAGAAATATGCACAGATCAAGCAGATCAAGTTTATAAGCGAAGACAGCCTAAAACAAATAATTGGTTCGATTTTGAGTGGACAACAGAGGATGGACTTGTATTTTAATTGTAAGCAATGGTTTAAAGTTAAAATGCCTTAATGATGGATTTGCTTCTAACAAACACACAGCTTTTCACTTTACATGATGTTAACTGATGCATCACATACTGTATATTAGGTCATGCCACATAAAAAGAAACAATGTAACATTTACTTAGTTAATTTGTTACTTTTTATTAGGAGTAATGGATTCTAACTTTTTCTAACATTTGTTTTCTGGTTCTTGGTGCATTTTATCATGGAAATAAATACATTCCACTAAGGCTTCCCTAGTAATGCAATATAATACCCAATATTCTGAGGGTATAATAGACTAAAGCTCTTGCACAAACTTGTGACGCATTTGCAGACATTAACTGCCTTTTGGCAACTGAAATAAAATGATTCATAAATTGTAATCTGAGATTTCAGTCTATCTGAGTAACAAATGCATTTCAGCCGACAAACTTGTTTTGCTGGTGCTGAGCAATATATTGACTTGTACAATGCATTTATTAAAGGTTAAACACATTATACAGACAATGAGGCTGAAGCCTTCCAATTAAACACATTTAGCCTTAAAGAGTCAAATTACTAATTTCAAACAAGATATACACCACGACCGTTAAAAAGCTTGGGGTCAGTCTTTTTTTAACGGAAATTAATACGTTTATTATGCAAGAATGCATTAAATTGATTAAAAGTGACATTAAAGACATTTATAATGTTACAAAAGATTATTTCACTATAAATGGTGTTCTTTTGAATCTTCTAATAATCAAAGAAAAATATTAAGCAGCACTGTTTTTAACACTGATAATAATAAGAAATGTTTCTTGAGCAATAAATCATCGTATTATGATTTCTGAAGGATCATGTGACATTGAAGACTGAAGTAATGGCTGCTGAAAATTCTGCTTTGCATTATAGAAATAAATTACATTTTAAAATATATTTTAACAGAAAACAGTTATTTGAAATCGTAATAATATTTCACAATATTACTGATTTAATAAATGCAGTCTTGGTGAGCATAAAATGCGTCTTTCTTTCTAAAAACATAATAAAAATCTTACAGATCTCAAACTTTTGAATGGTAATATACAGGACACCCTTCAACTTTTTAGACTCAAAATGCAAAACATGCATTTCTAACCCACTTTTACCAACTCATTTCACTTTTCTTGCATAACTCTATCCCTCTTGGCTTCCGGCAGGTATAGATGTGTGTAGGCCGGGTGTTTAAGTGTGGAATGTGAGCATTACCGAAACGCAACCCGCCCCTGTACACTGCCTCTGATTATGTGCTTGTGTTTCAATTCTTCTCTTTATTCTAATGAAACTATTAGATGATCAATGAAAAGACAGATTATGGTGGAATGCCTAATACCTTCCCCCAGTCTGGCACCTACAGCATAAACTTCACAGAGAACACACCTGATCTCAGGTGTCACCCAGCGCCCGACAACACCTCCGCTCGCCCACTCAGTTCCCCTCGAACACAATGGGCCTGCCGCCTAACCATGACCTAATCCTCTCCTCGGCCTCTGATTGGCCGCTGGGCTGATCATGTGATGTAGTTAAGAGAGAAGGTTGCAGGTTGAAATTTTTGCTAGACAAAGTGTTCCACAGGAGCAGCGGAGCGTGAGGAATAGAAAAGTTCCTGGAGGACTTGATAGGCAGCAGAGCACGACCGGAGTGATGTCTTTGTCTTTAATCCACTACTGAGGGTGTGTGCCAGTGTGTGTGTGTGTTCGGGTTATGGTGTTCCCCTTCTAGGGTCATTCGCCTGGGCGTTTAGTCAAAAATATGTGGATGTAGGTCAGCCAAAGATATAATACTAAAAAAATGAAGGAGCATAATGTTCTGAATGTTGAAAAACAACAGAGGGAACACTGAATGGTTGGAAAAATGAGCGATATCATTCATTCAGTTCATATCACTTCAGCTGCAAACACACTGGAGTTTAGCAGGTGTTGAAGGCCTCATTTGTACTGGCCTCACAAAATGGTTTGTCATGTTATGAAGGAACCAGGTTGACGTGTGCTTTTGGGAAGGGAGTAATTTGTCAAAAGTTTGTAAGTGGCTTCAGAGTTAAACTAGATACCCACGAGCAGAATTGTGTGTTGCCTGAAGCTACAAAGTCCGTTATGAATTTTTCTATTAACGTAAAAACAAAACAAAAAAGTGGACATTCTTACAGAGAATAAGCTGCAATAGTGTGTTTTTGTAGGCCAAAACAAGGAAATATGTTTGCATTTTAGCACTTCCAGTTCAACTGTCCTAAAGTCAATGGGTTTTTTTAATGGGTTTTTGGGTAAAAACACATCAACATCCCTTTTGATCTTTTGAAGCTTTTACTTAATTGTCTTTAAAAAGGCGATTGCTAACAAGTGGCTAAATGGGACCCAATCTTTTAGGGATTTTTTATTTTTTAAATACAGACTGAAAGAGTTCTTGGACGCTTAGCGGTCATAACACTTAAGTTATGTAACTGTGGTATAGCCAAACTTTAACTTTTTACTTCTGATGATTATAGTAAAGTTCAAAATTCATAAAAGTATTAAATATTTAATATATAAAGTATATATATATATATATATATATATATATATTAATATGATGTACAAAACGTGCAATAACCCAAAAGCCAATGGAATCCTTCAAAAATACATCCTCACTGAAGCACTCTGATGTCCTACAGTATATCCTGAGAGTAGGTTGTATTAAGTACATACAGCTGAATTCATTTCAAGACCACTTAATTCACTTGATTTATTTTGTTTTGTGACTGCAGTCCTGGTTCTCTGTAGGGATTCATAACAGTCAAGCAACTGTTCTAATCCCAAAAAGAATCTTATGAACTCTCAAACCTGCCCACAAATCAGGTCAGAACAACAGAGGTGAAAGTTTGGTACAAGAAACGTGAAAACGAAAGCAGCAGTTGCTTACTGTAATGTTTAGTGTGAATGGAGTGATGCTGAACAAGACAATGAGTTTGTCGTTGCAACCGTCAGGCAACGAGCTAGCCGTTAGATTACCATGCCAACAGAGAAACATAAGCATGCAGAAGCTTATGATTATTTGAATGAATGTACCAATAATTCAAACACATAAAACGCTGTAAAAAAATTAATCCGTAAAATAACAGAAAAAAAATACTAGCAGCTCATTACACACGACATTATCCATTAATTTTACAGACATTTCTGTTAACACTAAAACACAATGCAATGAAGTGTAAAATTCAAAATACTAGTAAAACACCTGTAAAAAATAAATATGGAATAATTGCTTCAAATTATACAGTTTGTTGTGCCCTATTTGTACAGGTTTTTTTTTAGAATGTTAAGTTTCTAACACACACTGAGAAAAATGATTTTGTGGTGAAGTAAATACTACATAAAAACAAATGTAATTTCTTTATTAAATAATTTAGTTCGTAAAATCAACAAAAAAAGTAAATTCTATATTATTACTCAGTTTAAGCTTGTAGAAATTAAAGTTTGAATTTATAAGTATATTTTACTTGTTTATGTTTACAAGGATTTAAGTTATGATCCTGTTTTTCCCATCATGCACTGGGGCATGAATAATTAAAAAGGTAAACTTTTTCACTGTTTTCGAGTTGTATTTACACTATTTTATGGTTGCTTTTGTTGTTAGGTTTAGTAACTTACTGTTTTGAGACATCTGGAGTTCATTTTCTACTGAAAAATGACCCATTCATACTCAGACACTATCCACTGATTGTTACCGTCATTGTGTGTTGTGTCCCAAGTATTGAGGTCTATGTGTTCATTTTGGATAATAATTATATTGTGTGGATGTATTATCTTAAAAAGATAACACAATGTCTATTTGTTTACTTGCATCTTTGTAAGTAAACCATGCTTTAATAGCATGTTTTTTTTTTTCCCCAGTGCTGCGCTAAATAAATTGTATAAACCATGACTGATGTAGCAGTGCAGTAAACAGACCAATAACTGAAGATCTAAAATAAGTTCAAATGTTATTTTAGTTCAACTCAATTAATTATATTTTAAATTAGTTAAAATGTTAAGTTAACACAACTTGAAATTACTTAGTAGATTATATCATGTTGCATGTTTTAAGTAAAGAATGTTGAGTGAACTCAAATATTTAAGTTCATATAACAAAGATTATCTTGTTTATTTTAAGTAAAATTGTTCCAAGTTGGGCTTACTTAAAAAGTGTGATGCAAAAATGGTGCATATATATTTTAAGTAAATCTAAAACATCAGTTTTACCAGTGCACATTATAGAGCCAACATATAATGTTTTTGGTGCCAAAATGTCCACAAATTAAAAGTGTGCTCGTGCTACTGTTCTTTAAAATAAATTTCACTTGGTTTGATATTTTGTTGCATGGTATTTTTAAATGTGGCTTAAGTGTCCAAATACTTTTGAGGTCACTGTATGACCATTATTTTCTTAGTGTGAAAAACTTTTCTTTTTTTACTATAAAGACTCTTCTTTAACTATTAAGAACCTTTTGGTGAATGGAAAGGTACCATGGATATTAAGATTCTTCATGGAACCTTTATTTTTATTTTTAAGAGTGTATTTTGTGACAAATGATATAGTTGCAAACTGCCATATTGCTGTCTTTTACAAATCCCTCAAGATCTAGATTTTTTTCATAAACTATTTCAACTTTAAAGAATAACCTTTTCACCCTAATGGGGAGGACTTGCACTACTTCAGAGGTTCGTTTTATTGAGGTTAACCTTTTAACAACCCTTGCCATTTGAGCAACTTGTTGAAGAGTCTGTTTTTCCTGAATGGCCATACGCACCGTCTTGGGACGTCAGCACTTGGGATGATCGCCTGCCATTTATCTGATCTCCGGGAGTGTCTCTTAGACCTAATGACAGAGAAATCCCACAATCAGGTAATCTGACATGACACAAAAGATTTCAGACTGCATGTATTGAAAGTCTTAGAGAAAACATGATCACTTAATTGATAGCTTGTAAATCCCACACACTTGAACTGATCACTGAACATTAAAGCAAAACAAATGATGCAGAATGTGTCTTGACAGGGGGAGGATGAAGGTTTCGCTGTCTCATCTTTCTAATCTTCCAACAGCATCCCTTTTGGCTCAGCCAGATTCTCTTTCTCTCTCTTCTCCATCTTTTTCAGAGCTCTGAACCCTCTGAACGTTTGTCTTGAGTGTAAATGCAATGCTGGAGAACTGGAACTGAGATTTCACACGTGGCGTCCACAGTTAATGAAAGGTAAACGACAAGTGCTTTTAAACAACGACTCCTCTATGATTCTGTGAGGACTCCACCCTGATGTTTGAAATATGAAACTAACTCTCAAGAGTTAGGTTACACCTATTATGGATCATACGTTTCATTGATTTGTTGACATAACAGAATAATGTTTTGAGATGTGAAGGGTTTGGAATAAAGCGTGGGATTAATAATGTTTCAAAGGTTGTCTAAATGATGATTTAAAAGGTTCTACATTTAATAGACTTCCTAGTAAACTGGCTTTGGTTAAACGCGAGATGACATATCAGACTAATTGTTGAGAATTCAGATGACTTATGGGTATTGAAAGTCTTGACTGTTTAAAGTGGCATCTTTTATTTAGAGAGGAGGATCAAGTAAATGTAGTGGGGGAGGTATTATAAGTCTTAACCATCTTTTCTAACCATGGAATATATATATTTTTTTTGCACTCTTATAAAATAAAGGTTATTCTATATGGCATCAATGCAAAAACACCCTTTTGAAACCTTTATTTTTTGTATTTTCCTATAACCAAATTAAAGTTTCTTTTTTGAATGTATATATTTATATTCTTGGAACAATTACAGCTCAGTCTGAGTGAATAACTATCATTCATCCTTTAATATTTGTCTTGAAAGCTGAGGTTATCCTCCCTGTTAAACAAAAGTTGCACTTTTTTTCTTGCCATTTACTCTACCGTTCAAAAGTTTCAAGTCGGTAAGATTTTTAAATGTTTTTGAAAGTTTCTTATTCTCACCAAGGCTGCAAATATTTGATCAAATATAATAAAACAGTACTATTGTGCAGTTATATTACAATTTATAATAACTGTTTTCTAATATGATGTATTCCTGATGACAAAGCTGAATTTTGAGCAGCCATTACTCCAGTCTTCAGTGCCACAAGATCCTGCTTAATATTTTGTGGAAACAGTGATACAGTACATTTTTAGGATTCTTTGGTAAATAGAAGATTAAATAGAATAGCATTTATTTGAAACTGAACCTTTTTTTACTCTCAATTTTATAAATTCTTGCTGAGTGAAAGTTGAAAAAAGCCAAATGGTAGTGTAAATACACTGATTTAATAATATAATCAAAGAATGAGGAAATGCTTTGCATTAATGTATATGCATTTATGATTGTTTTGTGTGTTTTTAGAGAACTATTCTGCTTTACTGACCTCAGGTGACCTCAATTTATAGTTTTATATGCGTGTGTTGGGAAGTAGAAAGGGAGGGGAGAAAGTTGAGAGAGTTCAGACTTTTGGGGGTCTTTTGAGGGGGTCTGTACCCCTTTTGTCTGAACATGCAAACACACAACTTGTGTAGTTGCATGAGTTTTCTTGCACAAAAGTTCTTATTTACATTTTTTTCTTTCATTTTACCAGAGTTGTGTGTGTGAATCCTAAAGCTTTGTACACATATAAAACAAAAACAAATGTTTTTTATACTCCTAATATGTCACTTTTTAGCAAACTGATTCTTAGGGAATCGTGAAGTTAAATAAACCCTGTTCGTGACTGAAAGAAAGATAGGTACATAGAAAGCGGGACACAGGGAGTTTGTGTGTGTGGCTCTTTGCCGGCTGTCAGCGTCGCTCGGATGATGACCCTATTGTCCAATCAGAGCTCCTGATTGTTGTGCACTTCTTGCTTCGAGGGGGCCCTGGCATGGAACCCAGCTGCACCCCCATTAGCCCAAGAAATAACCCACTCTTCAGTCCATAATGAGACCCAAAACCAGTCCAAATCTCAACCATCCCAACTGGAGCACCTTCACAGTGTTGAGCAACCTTCAGTCTGTCATAAGTCCTAGTTTGCAACATCTTCAAAACAAAACAACCAGGCCTAAAATTTCAACAAGAACGCTTGAAATTGTATAATATGTAAGGCAGAAGTTTCAAAATAATGCATAGCATAGTTTTAAGACTGTTTCATACAATTATGGTGGCTCAATCTCCATTATTGTTTCAACTTGATTAAGAAGCCAGATATAAACACTGTATTGGTATATTTGTAGACATAAAGGTCCTAAATTAAATTTGTGGGGTTCAGTGTGAGCATACTCTTGTTATTGTGTAGGCAAACTTGGACAATAGTATGTCCATTCGAACATTGTGTGTGTGTGTGTGTCGCAATTGTGTGTATGTTTGTTTTTAGGGCTTGGACCCTAAAATTTGTTGTGTGTGTTTCTGTGTGTCTTGGACGCCAAGTGTGCCAGATTTAAAAGGGTTAGATCTGGACAGGGGCCAAGCCTGAAGGGGTGACATGAGAAAGAGAAGGACAAAAAAAGATTCAAAGGAGGAAAAAGGAACCAATCCAGAAATTACAAGCCTTTTACAAACCTTATGGGAAGCGTTCCTGACACATGCAGGCGTACACACACTCACATAACATGAATGAAATGCCATTAGTGTGAGGTAGCAGTGATATGGCGCCATCTGCTGGTGGAAACAAGTTCTGCATCCAACACCCTGACAAAACAAGAGTATAAAATTTGTTTAGAAATGTTTGTTGCAATTTAGTAGACATTATATTATATCGGTAGACTGTGTCAACTTATAATATCATAGAAAGAGAATACTTTTCTCGTCATGTTGCCACATTTTAGGTTACGAATTATGGGGGGTTTTTAGGGAATCGGAAAACCCTAATTTAACCCCTAATCTCGAAGGCTGGAGTGTTGTTGTTTATTTTTGTTTTTTTACATAAATGTGATATACTGTACGTTTCAGAAGAACAAATTAACAGGCTAACAAAAAAAGCACAATATGATCTTTACAGGACGTCGACCTAATAAAAACACTTTTATTATACACCTATAAGTGTAAAGTATATTTTAAAAAGTGTTTGTTTAAAAAGTTTTTGATATTTGACGTTTGCCACAATAATTCACACATTTCGACAAATTTCAATCCTCTAAATATCTAACCGTGTTATCTTTGTAACCACTAGAGGGCGCCAAAAGCCATTTTCTAAACTGAAAGGTGAATGAATTGCAGTGTGTCTAGGCTATATTTATAAACCTAATTGCCTCATAGTGGTTTGTAATTAGCAAATATACCACAGGACATTAATTCTGATTTACAAAATATTTTTATTGTATTTTGTATTCTTTTTTTACATTATTAAATTGGAATTTTAAGTGACCTCCAAATCTTTAGAATTTGCTATAAAACAGGTATATAACGGAGTTGCCACAGAAAGCATTTATTGATGTATTGAATGAAACAGCAATGTGTTTTACATCCAAGTTTGTGTGGGCATGTGTGCGTGTGAGCGAGACTCAGAGAGAATGATTGGCAGCGCTGAGGGCTTTAACACACTTCATAAATTATACCGTGTGTCAGTAAAGCTGTTTACAGCTGATTGTGACTGTGATTCAGAGAGCTGCCCTGCGGCCTTTCACTGTTTGCAATGCAAATCAGTTCCACCAGTAAAGAGCTAACAGGAAGCCTGCTCATAGACCATCTAAAGCTGACGCACATGTTGATTTAAGATACGCTAATACACACACACATATATAAACTCCTGACTGGCCTTTGCACGGGTACAAATCAGTCACATTGGCAAAACTGCTTTTTCAACATTTGCTAAAGAAAATCTAATCTAATAGCGCTATAATCATAATCATATTGACTGTTAATCACTCTTGTGGGAAACTTTATTTATTACTCTTCTCTTCACTCTCAGGCCCACCGTCGATCATATGCACATCTTTATCCTGAAATTCTACTCAAAATTCCCCTCACACGTTGTGAGTTATCTGATTGGCTCTGCAGCCACACACTGTGGCCCTTCAATGTTTTTGAGGAGCCCTAGTGGGTTTCTGGGAAAGAGGAAGCATTACTGTTTTCCTTGTCAGCCGATGTTTACTCAACAATGAGCGCAATCACATGCTTCAACGGCTCGACGAACCTCAGGACCCAGACTGCACCTTTAGCTCCCTCTCTTCTCATTCACTTCTTCTCGTTCCTTGATTCCAGGGTCATCATATGAAACAGTGCCTTTTCAAATTAATGACCTTTGTAAGATTTGAAACATTCTGTCAGATTTTTTTTTAAAGGAAATTAATACTTTTATTGGACAAGGATGCATTAAAGGGTTAGTTCACCCAAAAAAGAAAATTAGCCCATGTTTTACTCACCCTCAAGGCATGCTATAGGTGCACATGACTTTCTTCTTTCAGACGAATCCAATCGGAGTTATATTAAAAATTGTCCTTGCTCTTCCAAGCTTTAGAATGGCAGTAGGTGGGTGTATTTATTCAACAGTCCAAAAGTAGTCAAATAAAGCGCATTCATCCATAATAAAAACGTGCCTCACATGGCTCCGGGGGGTGAATAAAGGCCTCTTGTAGCGAATCGATGCATTTTTGTAAGAAAAATATCCATATTTAAAACGTCATAAAAACACTTTTCTCTCACTTCCGATAACTGAAGAAAGTTATATAAACCTAGGATGCTTTGAGGGTGAGTAAAACATGGGATAATTTTCATCTTTGGGTGAACTAACCCTTTAAATTGATTTGTTACGAAATATTTCTATTTGAAATAAATGCTGTTTTCCATTAATTAAAGAATCCTGAAAAAAAAGTTTCCAGCATAAACTGATTTCAACATTGATAATAGTAAGAAATATTTCTTGAGCATCAAATAGGAATATTAGAATGATTTCTAAAAGATCATGTGACACTGAAGTTCAGGTTTGCATCACAAAAAAATGAATAAAATTTTAAAATACATTAAAACATAAAAGTTATTTTACAATGTAATAATATTTCACAGTATTACTATTTTTACAGTATTTTTGATCAAATAAATGCCGCTTTAGTGAACATAAGAGACTTATGTATCTACATATACCCCAAACTTTCGAACACTTTTCCCCATCAAAATTTGGAAGTATAGGACTTCAAGACTAGAAACAATCACTGTATTTTTTCTTTAGAAAAATATCTGTACGAACACATTGTGAAGTTGGCATCAGCTAATATTTATATAAATGACACAAATGGCACATGTTTTGTTGAACAATTCTCAGATTTTTTTCATCCTCTTTTTCTCCCGTCTTCACCCTTTGACTCCCTTCACTCCATCCTCACCTCTCTCTGTGTGTCTTTCTCTCAGTCTGGGCCGTAACCCGAGGCACTGCTCTGGCTTTTCGTCCCCTCAGAATAAATGTGGGGAAACTTTAGATTTGGCCCTCTGGTGAGAGCGTAACCCCAATTTCCTCCCAGAGAAGCAGAGAGATGGAGTGGGGAGGTGGGTGGACGGGAAGTTTACCTTAAACTGGGGTAACCACTGCCCGTTTCCAGGGTGACGAGCGTCATCATCATTTCTCTCACTCTCTCGTTCTGTTTCTCTCTGTCTGTGAGGTGGACTCAGTCCCCAGTGGTTTGGAGCAAGTGATTATGAGCTCAGATTGGGAAAAAGTGTGTCACGCTAATCGCTTGCTTCTTTTTCCCTTTCTAGCAATGTCATATGACTATTCCCCTGAAATGCTGTCTTACTATTGACACTCTTACCACATTTATCCTTCATTCTGTTCTTTCTCTTTTCTCCTTTCTTATAACTGTTAGCAAAACATGCATCAGTATTTGTGCAATGCTAATGTCATTTATTATTATTTTCAAGGATCTCTATACCAACTGGTTTGTTTGGGAGCTGGATTTTAGTATTTTTAACTAGCAAATAATAATGTAAAAAAAGTTCTTAAAATCAGTCAATGCAATTTACAATTTCTCTGCATAAGGCTAATAATATGCAAAAAATAAATAAATAATATATATATATATATATATATATATATATATATATATATATATATATATATATATATATATTTCAATGTTTTTTAAGAAGTCTCTTATGCTCACCATAATCAAAAATACAGTAAAATATTGTGAAATATTATTAGCATTTATAACAACTGTTTTGTATTTTAATATATTTTAAAAAGTAATTTATTCTGACGATGACATAGATGAATTTTCAGCATAATTTCTCAGTCTTCTGTGTCACATGATCTTTCAGAAATTATTCTAATATGCTAATTTGCTGCTCAAGAAACATTTATTATTATTTTCAATGAAAACTGTATTTGCTGCATAATATTTTTGTGGAAATGATACATTTTCTTAAAGTCTTAACTGTTATACTTTTGATCAATTTAATGCTAAATGAAAGTTTTCCCTTCAAAAAATAAATAATAAATAATTGCATATTTTCAAAATAATATTCCCAATGAATAAGAAATTTAACTATTTCATTTGACTTTGAGTTTTTACTTTCTAAATGTTCTTTGGATTTATTTTTTTATTTATTTTTTGCTAAATCACTAAATGCATTGTCATTGACATAATCTGTTTACCCTTGTTGCAAGTGAAGCCATATTTAATCCGGGTTGTATTGTCTTTTACCTTGTGTAGTTTTGTTCATGTTTTTCGAAGAGGAGGTCATGCCACACAACCTGTCCATATTGGCATGCTTTGAGTTTCAGTTACGCAAAACAAAAAAACACAAGTGTTTTCTCCACATGTTTATAGTTGCATTTTATTGTTCTGCATCGAGTGTTGTTTTTGTTCTTCTATCCATGACCCTTACAGAACAGACATGCGTGCCGCCAGAAGAGCACCATTGCTCTACAGCATGACGTTTTCTTGTATCTTAAGCTTGGGACAGGTGCACAGAACCCTGCAGCCGGCCAAATGACAAGTCCCATCATACAAAGGTATTAAGTAGAGAGTGGGAATTTCTCTGCTTCTCAGGGTCTTCTCACACAAAAATGGAAAAACACACACATGGTTTTTCTCTCAGTGGCTAAAACAACAGCCTGAGAAAACTATCTCGCTGTATCTGCGGACTGAAAAAAAAGAGCCTTCTTTCTCTCATTTTCGGCACCCTCGCACCCTGTTTCGTCTTCTGTCCGGACTTCTCATCCGATCAGGTTTCCCTCCCGGAGTCGCTCTGCACAGCTGCGCACTTCTTTTAATCCACCTCTTTCGCACACACACCGCTATCGTCGGTATTTTAAAGGATCGCCAGGAAAACACAGAGCATATTTTAAGAGAGAATCCCATAGATGCAATCCAGGAATTTTGAAACACCAATTGAAATCAAGGGGGAAAAAACCTCTGTGATTGTAAACACATGGGCGGAATTACCATAGAAACTAGCTTGTTGCATTAGCGCTAACATCCTGTCAGTTGCCACAATTACAGTGAACTTTAAAAAAAATTGCCTCAAAAGTGACTCAAATATACCGCTGAGACCTTTGCTACAGAGTGCATCCAAACGACAAGCTCTTAATAGTTTTTAAAGCTGAGGTTATGTCCGAATGAGTGTGTCCGGCTAGGCTATCAAGCGTAGCACATAAAACATAATGGCCTGCCTGCAGGAAACTAAATATAGATGGTGTTTTGATTACGTGAAAATTGACATTTCAAAGGAGATTAGGATCAGACCACTAAAACAACACAGCGAAGAGCCGGGAGGCAGAAGCCGAGAGAGAAAGCCACCTTTACACGCTTAGCGTAGCACGTAACTACACGGCCACATGCTCACTTTTTCCAGCTCGGGCTACTGTGAGGTGAGTGTGTTTGTGTGCGGGAACGTCACTCCGGTGACTAGCTTGGCTACACTTAGCCTTCCATTCACGCGAACGCTAAGTGGTTGACCCCATGACCCCTGTCTCCTTGGAGCGCACGGAAGTCCTTTCTTCGCTACGGCAGGTGGGATGGGTGACATCACCATCGGAGAGGGTCCCGTTAATGACGAGCAGAGGGATTGGCTGTTTTTTCCGACATTATTCTGACATTACTCCCACATTATTGTTGTATTAGTAGTGTCATTATTAGGCCAGGTGTGTTTTCACAGTGAGTAAACCCTTCGTCGCTCTGAATAGACACTATGTGGGCCAAGATTGAGATGGGACAGGGCGCCGCGCTGCCGACACGAGAGTCTTCTTACACACATATGTACCATGAACCTACAAAAGTCAAACTGAGTTCACAAATGATGAATCTAAGATGCATAACGGTTGATTTCTTTTCATTTTAGTCATTGTTTTTTGTCTTGATGAAAAATATCCTTTGTCATATTCATTTATTGTAATCTTACTAAAATAACAATTCATTTCAGTTGATGAAAATTACATTTTACTTAATGAGAATTATGAGAAAATCAAAACGACATTTTATATAATTTGAACATATTAACATTTAACAAAATCCTGACTTCATTGCTTATGATTAAATAAAGCCATAATCTAGAATCATATATTTTCTAGATTTTTCTAGATATTATACTTTTCTTGTCATATTTTGGTCAACAGTATGTTTTTATTAATATTTTTATGTGCATTTATGCAATGTATTTAGCATATTTAGTAAACCATTAAAATGTTTTTATTTACATTTTTCATTATGGTCCATCTTGTCTTCATTATTGTATGGTGACACATTTATGCATGTACTCCAGTATTATATGTTCATTATATGAACAAAATATGCATATGAACAATATACATTATATACAATATTGTTTTAGTCATAGTTTTTGTGTTGATGAAAATATCCTTTGTATTTAGTGAATGTTTTGTCATTTCATATTCATTCATTTTAATTTCAAAATAGCAATTTCAGATGACAAATCTTAATTATGTTACATAATTTATATAATCTTATTTATAATTTATATATTATACAAAATCCTGACTTGATTATAATTAAATAAAACTTTCATATTTTTTCTCTATTTTCTTAAGATCTTGCAGTATAGATTTTTTGTCTCTTGTTTCTTGTCAAATTTTCATGAACAGTGTTTTCATTGAAATGTTTCATTATGGGCCATTGCGTCTTCATTATTGGTGCACAAATACAAGTACACCAGTATTAATTTTTATTAATTTTTTTATTTAATATTTATATATTAAAATATCCTTCATATTTAGTCAGTGTTTTGTCATATATTCATTCATTTTAGTACATTTTCATTAATGAGGAAAATTAAAGCAAATAATCAACATTATAAATAATCAAAATAATAAACAATTTATATATTAATCTAAACATGTAACGTAACAAAATCCTAACTTTATAGATTATGTTTGGTTTATAGATTTGATTATATGAAACAACCATATTATTTTTTCGATTTTTCTTATTTTTGGTCATTGTTCTTGAGATGTAGACTGATGTATGCATGTGTACATTGGTGCACCCAAAGATTATCTTATTTTGGGTACTTTCAAAACTCCACAAATCATTGCACTCTCATGCGACGCCTGGATCACTGTGAAAGCTATCATGTTCAAGAGAGCATGGGGATCCTGAAAGCTCGGGCCAGACATGACGGTCTTCCTCTTTTAAAAGAGCATCGTCATGGAGACGCTTCCGACACCACACAACGTTAAATGGCAGAGATATTCGGTTGCACGCACACACGCAACAGCAAATGCGTGCAATTAAAGAGGTGTTCTTCATTTCACATCCACCTGGATGTTAGATTCTCAGCGAGAAGCTTGCCAACCGATGGACTTGAAGATAAGCAATCAAAAACACAGATACGATCTCACGCACACACACATCTTCATGTCTGATTATAGTTAAATGGGGTTGTGTTGAGTCTGGTCGCTATACACACAGATCTGGCCTCACCCTAAGGATTTTGGGTAACGGAACACTGCAGATCCACATCTCAATAAGTGTAGAAACAGGTTTCCTCTCTCTCGTTCTCTCATTTCATCCCGTTTCTTTCTTTCAATCTCTTACTCTCACTTTTCTCATAACATAATGGAGTTTGCTCTTCATCTTGTTCATTTTCTCTATCATGCCCATAAGACAAAAGTTTTTAACTAAAGAAAACAAGATAATTCTTGTTTGAAAACTGATTCAGTCTGATTTGTGAATGAACTGGTGAATCATTCAGGTTTTGCGAACTGGATCAAGCGATTCACTGAAACGATCTTATTCAAAAGAATGATTCATTCACAAATGAGAAATTGCTACTATGGTTCTTCTAGACAGTAATGAGATTAGATGGACATCAACTGGACACATTTGCTTTAAAGTTGGTATAGAATAAAATTCTATTTTCTAAATCCTTGTTATGGATTTTATTGTGAATGATTCACCCATGCATGTGTTTTTCAGCTTGGCCTCATAACTTGTAGTTAAAATATCATAACTTTCAGTGAAGCAACAAATTTTTCTCTAGTGATATATGCTAGACTCCTCCAGTCATTTAGTCTGCTTAAACCTCTGCCCGACTTTAAGATCGCATTAAGATCTGCCTCAATGTAATTATCAACCACTATCATTTATTTTTCATTTTTGATAATCCATTTTGGGTGACAATATGGAACAAGAGACCTATTGCTACTTCCTTTACATCGCATCTTTAAGTCTCCTGCTTCTCAGATTTTTCTTCTGAGGAAAGACCCTATAATCTCACGTTTCCTTCAGATCCTTCAGAAGTCTCAAACAATGATCAGATTTTCCAAGATTTTAAAGTCTGCAATCAAACATCAAAGATTTCAGCATGAACGCATGCATTTTTCACTCAGATTTTCCAAGACTTCAAAGTCTGCAATCAAAAGTAAGAGATTTCAATATAACTCAAGAATTTTTCATCAACTTTATACCGAGACCAAGTAATCTGAGATATGTAAACCCCATTTTAGCTCTCTAATCTATGTCGTCAGTTGCTGTTGAATGATAATTGTTGTCGATTTGTCTATTGTCTAATTAACATTTTTGTCTATTTTTTATTTCTCCCAAGGAATTGTTGGAGTAACATTCTTAACCGCAAACCCCATTGATTCTCTTGAGCGATGAAAGAGCAATACAATTTTTCTCTGGCACAGACAAAGACACTGATTGCATATCTGTACACGCACACATGCACGTCTCCTGGCTTCCCCTTTTTGGTGTCCTCTGATTTTCCAAAACATCTTAGTGAGGGAGTGAGTGAGAAAGAGAGAGAGAGAGAGGGATCATCATAGGGTCTCTGTGGAAATTTTGGTGTGGTAGACAGGCCTGCCCGGTCTGCTCTTTATTTAACAGTGGGAGTAAAGAGAGATGAGCTCTGTGTGTGCAGATAAATATAGTGTAAGAACAGGCAGTCTGCTGGGGAACTCTTTACAACCTAACACCACCTAACTTTCACAGACCGAGAGAAAAGTTGAGTGAATTACAAGATGCAGGTCATCAACGACCATCAATACACACACACACACTCATGTGGCCAGATACAGTGTAGTTTATACACAAGAGATAGGACTGCATGCCAGAGAGAGATAAACCACCTACACACACACACACTCTCTCTCAAACTTGTGGAAACACAGCAGGTTCTCAGTTAGAAGATGACCTTCCAGGCACTCTTGGCCAAGAAAGAAGGACAGAAAGAGACAGAAGTGACACGCACATTCAAACGTGTCCAGCTGCTCCCTCGGGTTGCTATTAGTTTGTAATCGTAATGAGGATGAGAGAGTTGGGGAGAGCGGCTTCAGGGCGAGCCACAGTGGAAAACCTGCAGAAATGATGTCAGAGCAATCGAGACCACCGATTGGAGTGGAGATTCCCGGCGAGAGCCTATAAAACCGGGAAAGACAACAGCAGGAACCAGCAAAGGCAGAGAACGTGAGAAATTCCAGGAACTGCACAGTGTCCATCTGTCCGTCCCCGTGTGACTGAAACCGAATCAGATTAAGGGTAAGGAGCCTTGGAGAAAGACCAACCTGCATGTTCCTGAGTGTGTGTGAGTGTGTGTTTGGATGGAAAGGTGAGCAGACAGGTGTATTTGAAGACGTTTATTAGGAGTCGCAGTAGAATTATGCTGGTTAGTTGGTACAGAATCTGCTGTTTGATAAGCAACTGTGAATTTGTTTGAGCTCCAGGGTTACAGATGAACCAGTTTCGGAAACATCCTGTTGATGTTGCATTGCTGCAATAGTGACACAGAGGTGTGAAATCATGTCTGGTATCAGAGAACCGTTGAGAGTGTCTTTGAGAGAGCGAGTGTGTGTGTGTGCGCAAGCAGGGTGTCCAGTGAAGTGTGTGTGGGCAACGGGAGATGGCTCGAGTTGTTTATTTTTGGGGACGGAAAATGCTAAAGTTAGCCCATGTTGCTGGACAATGCATTTCCCCAGTCGTGGGGCAGGAGAGGGGCCGCATCTGGTCCGGTGCTCAGCACACGAGACCTCAAATGCCAAGGACGGGACACTCTGGGTCAAATGATAGGTGAACATGCATTACTGGGCAGTTTTTAAAGATACCCTGCAATCCTGCAAGAGTTTTGAAAAATGTCTAGGAAATACTGTGGCAGGTGTTCATATTTTGTGAGAAAATGAGCCATACATCTGTAAAAATGAAAATGAACAATTACTTAAAAAAAAAATACAAAACTAATAACGTGTCATGATTCAATGTCAGAATTTCGCAAATATAACATTTAGCTTTGTTTTGATTTTTGTTTATCTTAGCTTATCTATCTATTTATCTTATCTTATTTATCTATTTTTCTATCATGAAAAAAATTATTGTTGTAGAAACATTTTTCACTTATAACTTTACAATTACTTTCAAACAAATGGCAAGTAACACGTTGAATTAAACTATAATTAGATGTGGTAGAGGTTTTTACCAGTCACTGGATTTTGTACATATTTCATTTATATTCTATATAAGTAATTTAAAAATAAATAATGTTTAAAAGAAAGTGTCACAAATATCACTAAGATGAATGTCATTTCTATAGTTGCAATTAACACATCTGCCAGCAGACGGCAGTCAAAATGTAAGATTCAGTGCAGCATCATAATCGAAATAAGGTGGTTTTAGAAATAAATTTTAAAAAATGAAAGAGCTAAGGCAATAGTGTTCTTATAAAATATTTACTGTAAATAAACTGATCATCACTATAAAACATTTACTCAAGTGATGCAAAACTACAGTAACGCGCAGTCCCGCCGCGAGGATGTTTTTGTGTGAGTGTGGTTGAGAGTGTGTTTTGGGGACACACAGGTAGGGGTGCAGGTCAGAGTGTGTGTTTGGGCTGAGTTCATGTGTTTGTGTAGAGGGTGTGTGTTAGAAGCATTCTCACACTCTCGCGGCTGCCGGACCGCCCAGTCAGAGTGTATTTTCACAGATGGAGTCTGGATGAATGTAAACACCACCCTGTATCACTGTAATTCAACACGGTGCTGAAGCTGAAGTGTGTGTGCACACACTCAATTGACAATGCAAAGACACATAAAAACTGTAATCACTGAAATTAAGTTTCTTGAACAGCAAATCGCCAAATTAGAATGATTTCTGAAGGATCATGTGACACCTGAAGACAGGAGTAATGGCTGCCAAAAATTCAGCTTTACTAGCACAGGCATAAATTACATTTTAAAATATGTTAAAATAGAAAACAGCTATTTTAAATTGAAATAGTATTTCACAGTATTACCGATCAAATAAAAGCAGCTTTGCTGAGCAGTAGAGACTCCAATTTTATGTTTTTTTTTTTTTTTTATAATAGGCTATTCGATTGTCAATAATCACAGTTTTTATTGTATTGTAATTGTATTGTAGATGCTGGGCTGTGGATGTGTGCTGCTCTCTGGTCTGCTGACACTGACCTTATTCCACTGCAGTGCGGAAAGTCTTCATGTACCCCAAGAAAGGTCAGAGGTGAGTCCAGGTCTCTCTGATATATAAATATACAAACTGTATAAGAGAGAGAGAAAGGAGAGAGAGAGAGAGAGAGAGAGAGAGAGAGAGAAAATAATGTTATATTATGCATTTTGTGAGGAAGTTCACTCTGCCGGTCCTCAGAAACACAAAAACAGACTTAACGTACATGATAAGACTAACTGGTACAAGTGAGAGATAAACTGTCATCTGAGTGTTCTATAAATACAGCGGGGATTCCCCTTGAGAGCCTCTGCAGGAGGCAACCATCACCCTCTCCTTATGAACATGAGCTACCTGTCTGCGAACTGACCCACTGGGTCACCCAGTCTGTCATTCTTCCCGTTTCTTCATAGGAAATAAGCCAACTTTATTATTGCATTTTAAATGGTCTTGAGTTGGTCTCTCTAAGGTGATCAAGCTGCTGTTTTTTGCAAGCCCAAAGTGGTCAACCAGCTATAACTTGCTTGATAAAGGTCAAAACCATATCCATCAGCTGGACCCAGTGAACTTGGGACCATAAATATCAAGCTTGGTCCAGCTAGAACCCATGTAAAACCAGTCTTCCACCTTAAAATAGTATTTTAATGGGAAATCTGTGATTTTTTCTGACAAATTTGAAAACTGGTGTTACTGATTATGACATAATTTGCATTACACCGTGCATTTCCGTTCCAATCTAGTATGTGGAACCATCTGTCGTGGAGGGCCGCAGTGTCCAGCGAGGCCAGACCGAGCAGAAGACCTCAGGAGCCGTGAACGCTAAACTCCTCCTGCACAACCAGCTGGTCCGACTGGAAAACGATGTCATTGAGACCAAGAGGAAACGCAGCTTCCCTGGATCCAACACGCCTCTTGACCGCCTGTCAATCAGCACCATGGATCCCAAAAGCAACAAGCAGAGGTAAGGAATGAGAAAAAGGAAAATCTCTTCTTTTAGTTTGGAAAAGAGAAGTAAAAATTACTCCACCCTTAGCCTGCGAAACAATATAAACAGCTAATAAAATATTATTAAAATATTTCATTAATAATAATTTAATATTAATTAATATTTTCAAATTTGTACGTTTTTAAATTGATACCTTGGTTCTTTTTTGGTTGTTTTTATATGTCATATCGTCTCATTGCACTGCAATTTTATTGTCGGCTCTGGCCTAAAGCCTGAAAAACCTACAAAACACACTTTTGATTTAATGATCCCGAACAGATGATGAACCATAGGTAGCTTTGACTGGCCATGGCTCGAACATATACAGTTTTTATTGGCTGAAGTCTGTCGTGCACAGCTTGATAGCTTTGTGTGAGTCTGTTTGTGCTTTTACAGTTCACTAAGTGCAATTAATGTTTTGTCTGTAGCCCCACAGTTAAAGTTACTTCTATTTCTTGGGTGGAGTCACTGTGGTGTGGATTGAGGTTTTGTATGACATAATAGGTGTCTGATGCTGATTTACGGGAACGGACAGTCCAACTGTGCTGATGACTGTAGCATCGGACTTCCAGTCAATGATCAAAACTGTTTTATCTCTGTGAATGATTTGATCTCCCTGCTGGACGGAACATGCAGTGTTACTCAGCATGGCCTGAGGCTCTGACAAGGTTCTATCTAAATGATTCTCAGCACTTGATAAGATCAGGACAGAAGCCAAGAACAGCAGCGAAAGCACCACGCCATGCATTATCAAATCTCAACACACGAATCCATCTGTCATGAGCCTGATAAACACATGAAAGCTCACGAAAACCACTGCGGAGTTATGTGACTGTTCCATGGATCCTAAGTAAAGATACCTTTAAAGCCAATGTTAGATTTTGTTACTAGACTTTTACATTTTCTCAAGAAATCTTTCAGATCTTCTTCCAAATCTTGAGTTTTCCGGACAAAAATTGAGATATGACCATAGAACAAATGTGGGTTTAAAAAAAAAAAAAACTCTGACCCTAGGTAGCAATACTAATAGACTATGACTAGTAGCACTGGAAAACTAGCCTCCTACTCAATAAATACTTCAGTATACACTCAATTTAACAAAAAAACCTGCAGTATAAGAAAAAAACATATATCAGAAATTACCAGTACATTTTTGTTACATTTATGGACATTTCCTTCAACCCTAAAGCCAGTAAAAAAAAGAAAAGAAAAAAAGTAAATATGGAAAATTACTTCATATTAACGGTACATTAATTTATGGTACGGTATATTTTTATGGAGTGTTTTTTTTTTGTTGTTGTTTTTTTACTTCAATATGTTACTATATGTTACAGTGGCATCACTGACCTTATCATGTTGTATGTCATCCATTCATTATTGTTGTTTACAAATTTGTAACTTTTTATTTTATTAATTGTCACTCTGATGAAAAAAGAAGTCAAAGATCATGCCAAAAATTCAGTTGATTCATCACTTTGGAAATGAAAGGTCAAGTTGAGTGCATTGCAAGTTTTCCATGCTTTGTGAGATATAGTCTTTCATACAGTATTCTCTGTAATACACATTTTAGAAAATGTTAGTAGGTCATTCCAGGTATTCTATGTATACAGACATTTTGTAAAATGTGCTAAGTGTACATTCTATCCACCTTATTTTGCAACATGCAAGTAAGCTATTTTATGTAAATAAGCGAGACTTCGGATTCATTAGCCGCTATAAATAACTAGAAGAATAACAAAGCACAGTTAATGGTAAAACTATTTGCACTACAAAACAGTGTGTTTAGAATTATGACAATACATTAAAATAATATGATGAGAAATATCAGTTTGCAATATCAAGCAGCACAATGAGCTGTTTTGCACAGCTAAAAATAACTGGAAGTGAAATAACACAGGAAAGCCACATTCAAGTTACAAATGGCCGTGCCTGCTCTTAAAGGGATAGTTCACCCAAAAATGAAAATTCTGTCATTAATTACTCATCCTCATATCGTTCCAAACACATATCTTCGAAACACAAATTAAGATATTTTTGATGAAATCCAGGAGCTTTCTGACCCTCCATAGACAGCAAGGGTACTACCACGATCAAGGTCCAGAAAGGTACCAAGAACATAGACAAAATAGTCCATGTGACATCAGTGGTTCAACCCTAATTTTTGGAAGCTACTAGAATACTTTTTGCGTGCAAAGAAAACTAAAATAACGACTTTTTTTTTCAACAATTATTCTCCTCTGCGTCACTGCCATTTTGGAGAGTATCATTCAGGACACATGAGCTTGCTTTCCTCTTAAAGTAAACAAGGCGCAGCTCATGCCTTATAGGTCAGCAGAACCAAGCGCATGCGTTGTTTACATGTGCCGTGATACTCTCCAAAATGGTGCAGAGGAGAAGAATTGTTGAATAAAATTTCTTTGCATAAAAAAAAAAAAAGTATTCTCGTAGCTTTATACAATTATGGTTGAACCACACATTTTCATTTTTGGGTCGTATGTTAGTATGCTATTATGATACTCATCTTAGCTTCGTTTAGACTGGCATGTCTTTTCACTCGGCAGTATGTGAAGGAAACGATATTGAGTGACTGATTTAACAGTAATCTAAAGGAAATGGCTGATTTCTTTGCGTTATGTCCGCAGGAAGGTCGTTGAGCTGCCGCGGCGACGAGTCAGCGTTCCGATTGACCGGATTGGCGTAGGCCGTCTTCCCAGCAGCCGAGGATAGACTCCGCCTCTGACCACGCCCCAACAAACAGGTACGTAAAATCAACGGAAACACCTTGTTTATTGGCAGCTTTTACGTTAAATTTATTGTAAGATGAAAATAGCATACTAAATATACTGCAAATTATATTCAGCCTATAGTATAATATATTTTGTTTGTTCTTTGTTCCACAGAGGGTAATATCGCAGGTAGATGATATGCATGATAAGCACACCAGCAAACACAACTCACGATCTCAGCGTTCTCAACACACTTTTAATCATCGCTGCTCCAGAGCTGTTCTTTCTCATTGATTACTGATTTAGACCTTCAATATCTGATCAAACGGTTTATTTCCAGTTCTGACTCATCAGCATAAATTCAACATCTAAACTGTATTGCTTTCATGAAATTAGTTCTGCTTATGATGTCAGAAGCATTAGCCAATCAGAGAGGAATCTGCTCATGGCTTCCATTATTGCACATCTCAATATTTACTCCAATGCCTCACGACTTCTCGCTTGCTGTAATATACATAACTATTGTCATTTTCTCACTTTGACTGGAGGCTGTTCAGCCTTGACAATAAAACAAATGAAAATCTACAATCTGTCTGTCTTATTTCAACTTATTAATGCAAGCTGCTAAAATATTTACAGAATAAATGAGATTGCAACTTAATTCTGGTGCTGATTAGTGAACATATACACGTCTATGATTGTTGATATCTGGTTGGTTTAGATCCATTTGGTTACCCTTGTAGTTAGGTACTTGTAAGTGTAGACACTTTACTGTACAAGTAAATATTTAGCCTACTTGGGGAATAGAAAGACAATGAAAGTGAAACCTTAGTTTGTGGGTAATAAGTTGACAGATAAAGACAAATACTTGTAATAAAGCTATCTCACAACGTTAGATAAATAAAGCAAGTAAAGCACCAGGTTTCTTAAAACATTTATTTCATTCATATTACATCAATGTGTGCAAACATAACAATGTAACTATATCAGTGCATTTTTTATAGAAATGTTCAGTGGCTAGTGGAGTGTAACCATTTTTCTAAAAGTATAACATTTTACATTTGTGCTGAGATAGGTGTATAAAACGATTTATATCATCATAAATATAAAGATGTATATTATATCTTTTGCTTATGTGGTGTCATTAAAATACTTGGGGTAGGTAATTTTTTTAAATGTTTTTGAAAGGAGTTTTACATGTATACCATGGCTACATTTATTTGTGCAAAAATACAGTAAAAAAGTAATAATGCGAAATATTATTACAATTGAAAATAACTTTTTTATTTGAATATATTTTAAAATGTAATTTATTCCTGTGATAGAGAAGCGAAATTTTCAGCTCGTCTTCAGTGTCACATGATCCTCCAAAAATCATTCTAATATGCTGATTTTGGTGCTCAAGAAACATTTATTATGATCAATCTTGAAAGTGGTTGTGTTGCTTACTATTTTCATGGAAACGGTGATCTTTTTTCTTCAGGATTTTTTTATGAACATTCTATTTTTATTGGAAATAGAAATTTACTGTCTCTTTTGATCAATTTAATGCATCCTTGCTGAATAAAAGTATTAATTTGTTTTAAAATGCTAAATCCTAAAACACTTACTGACCCCAAACTTTAACGGTAGTGTAAAATACATGCTGTCTTCATAGGCTATAAACCTTAACCAGCACTGAAGGGTAATACGATTTTAAGAGAGTATAGTATAAGTTTTAAACCACAGCAGATGTTGAAAAAGGATGAAAGATCCAAGCAGAGGGCCAAAAATGAGATGAGTAAAATGCTATTGTCTTGATGAATATATGGTTCTTTCTAGTTGACACAAGCGGCCAGCGCAAGTTCGTGCCATCTGTACTACAAATAAATTCACAAACTGTTAGCCTAAGATTGTGAACACTTCTGGGTGTAATTCTTGCCTTGCTTTAAGTTAGTTTGTGGAAAATGCTAAGAAAGATAAAATAAGATGACAAAAATAAGGAGAGACTTCCAGCTCCACTACACTTTTCCAACTTCCTCACCATCAGCGGTCCACATCCATGTGCCTGTGTAGCCAGTGGACGTAGTTTGCCACCCGAGTGTACACCCCATACACCCTATGACTGCCACACTCCTCTGGCCCGCCCCAGGACACCAGTCCTTGTGCCACCCATCTCCCACTGCGGGCATCCTGGGTGACAAACGCTCCCCCACTGTCCCCCAAACAGGTGTCCTGACCGCCCTCGTAGAAGCCAGCGCAGAACATATTGCTAGTGATGTTGTAGTTGACGGAGCGTGATGCATAACTAGCTTCACATTCGTCCTGGGGCACAACCGGGAGTTTCACATACTGGAGCAGCTCGGAGACGGTGCCTAAATCTGAGGTCAAGCCACTGGTGGAAGCAGAAACATTGGCTGTGTTAATGCCCCAACCAGCCACTATACCCAATGTGTTGGGCAGAGGCAACAGGGCATGACCTTTTACACCAGGCTTTGGTAGACACACGGGTCGTATTAATGCAGACAGCACCACCTCCTGGCTGAGTTTAACCAGAGCAATGTCATTGTTATAGTTTTGAGGATCAAACTGAGGATGGAGGATGACTTTTGCCACAGACCGATTGGTGGCAAGGTGCTTATCCCGTACGTCTGTGAGGCCCAAGTGGACTCGGATGTGTTCAGAAGCGACAGGGACGACGGAAAGATCACGGCGGTGAGATCTGAGAACGTGAGCGGCTGTGAGAACCCAAGTGGAGGAGAGAAGAGCGCCGCTGCCAAACCAGCGGTCCTCGGGGACACGGGACACGTCCTCTACTGAGAGCAGAACCTGCCAGGGGAACAGACCAGGAGATGCTGTTCTCCCACCAACGATTCGCTTCTGCTGGGCTGGGAAGAGCTGTGACTGCTCACCACATGCTGAAACAAAAACTTATGCAAGTTAACACGGATATGCAATCTTAGAAACAAATACAAGTGTAAAAGTAACTTAAAGCAAACAGAGACACAGGGTCCCAAACCAAAAAAAAAAAAAAAAAAGACAAGGCTCGTAAAATTTAAACTTTTATTAGACATATTACCGTTTTTAGTTGACAGATTATGGAATCACTGGATGAAAATAGTTACTTTGTGCTTTGGTGAAGGGAAATTTTATTATACAGATATATAAATCATTATTATAATTTACACACTTTAAGTTATATTAATCAGCATGTTTTTCAGTTGTATTTAATATGAATTGGTCTAAACAATGTTAAAAAAAATTATAATATTAACATTTTAGGGTCTGTAAGATTTTTTAAATATTTTTGAAAAAATTATCTTATGCTCATGAAGGCTGCATTTATTTGATTAATAATAAAGAAAAAAACAGTAATAATTTGAATTGACAGTTTTTTTTTAATATATTTTAAAGTTTTATTCTTGACATGGCAAAGCTGAATTTTCAGAAGTCAATGTCAGTTTTTGTTCAGAAATCATTCTAACATCAACTAATATTTTAATATTAATATTGTTTGTGGAAACTGTTAAATATTTTTTCAGAATCCTTTGATGAAAAAAGTTCAAAAGAACACAATTTATTTTAAATATAAAAAAATAAAAAATAAAAAGTGTTATTGCTAAATAAAAGTCAAGTCAAGTCGAGGTTCATTGAGGTCAGTTATGAACTGCGTAATGATTTTTGGTCTGATGTCCTGCAAAACATTTCCAAAGCATTACATTTGAAGTTTGAGTCTTACCAAGAGGAGTGCTTGCTAGTGGAGTAGGAAGTTGAGATTCAGGATTGGTACTCAATGTTCTTTCCAAATCTCCTACAGTAAATACATAAACAACAATGGCAGATACTGTAGTCATGTAGGTTTTACCATGCTAAAACTATGAACAAGAAGTCCTGTTTATAATTATAATAAAACAACTAAACAAAACTGAATAGACATTAATTAATGCAAGAAGTCCTGTTCATATTTATAATAAAACAACTAAACAAAACTGAATAGACATTAATTAATGCAAGAAGTCCTGTTCATATTTATAATAAAACACCTAAACATAACTGAATAGACATTAATTAATGCAAGAGTGATTTTAAAATAAGTGACTCTCAGTAGCACACCATACCTGGTAGACAGGTGGGCAGAGGCGTCCCGTCCTCACTCACCCATTCCCCACCCTGATGACAGCTGTAAGTGTCTGTAAGGCCAGTCAGAGTCAAATCCACAGTGACATCTAATATGACTTAAATGCGTCAATGACTGACAGTGAAATACTCACTGTTGACCTGGGGAGAGTCTCTGCAGCTGTACTGGATTCTGGATCCAAACGCAGTACTGTTCCAGGGCTCTCAAAAATCACCTCACCCAGAACTACATCCACTGGACCACAGTCAACCACTAAAGGAGATAATGAGAAAGAAATTGAGTCACAAAGCTATTAGTCATTTTTTTAATCCTTTGGATGATGATTTTGGTTTGATTCATATTATTGTTATTAAAATTTAATAAAGAGATTCTTTAAAAATCTTCAAAAGTGTAGGTTCTTTTAATTGTAAAATTATTATGATTTTTTTTTTTTTTTTTTTACAAAAAAATTACAGGTTTGACACAATATAAGTCTGGCATTGTTTGGATTTATTTGAGCAGGATGAAATGAAAACAGTGACTCACGGGATGTTAAGAATGAATCATAAATTACAGAAAAATAATTATAGGAATTCTCAAATGATTTTAAAGTAGGACATTCCATGCGTATTATGAGAGGATTCATGATGGAAGGGATTTAATGTGATGAACAAATAAACCATTTAAATGGTGAAGATCACAATCATACCAAACATTAAGTGTCCACTCTTCAACATGTGCTGTCCATTCCCAACAGGTGAGGCAGTTTTGTAGTCTGTCCTGTCTGAAACTGCATTTATGTATTTCTGTCTCAAAATGAACCAAATAGTGAAAGGAATATGTACTACTGACTAAGGGATGTATAAATATATATTCAAAAAAAATATTTGACTAAAGATCACGTTCACATCCATACATGTACATA
This sequence comes from Onychostoma macrolepis, assembly GCF_012432095.1. Taxonomy (NCBI): domain Eukaryota; kingdom Metazoa; phylum Chordata; class Actinopteri; order Cypriniformes; family Cyprinidae; genus Onychostoma; species Onychostoma macrolepis. The sequence goes on along the minus strand of NC_081169.1, from coordinate 23,864,735 downwards.
CTCACTGGTTTATTTCAGCTCAGGGGACTTATTTATCAAACAGCATTAATGACCAGTAGATGGAGACATTATATGATACATAAACTCAACCACACTTTCACTGTCAGAACAACAAAACTAGACTTAGGCATGGAGGATGTAAACCTAATACTGATAAAGTTTAGCACAGACAGCTTGTATTAGCTGCAGCAACAAAATCCGATATAAAATCTATCATCAAAACAAAGTGACAGATCATTATTTTCCAATTTGCTGTGAATTTATCAGAATTAGTTCTTATTAAAAATCCATACTCATAGACAATTGAGCTGAGAAAAAAAACAGTGATATTTATTTAACTATTCAATCTTTTTTTATTAAATGCACTTTTGCCTTTTTTCACAATAGAACCAAACCTCAAACTACAATAAACTCTGAGTAACAATTGTTGTAATTTTAGGTTATTCACAGGTACAAATTAAGGCTACACTCTTAAAAATAAAGGTGCTTAAAAGGTTCTTCACAGCGATGCCATAAAAGAACCGTTTTTGGTTCAATAAAGAACCATTCATTCAAAGGTTCTTTAAAGAAGTATCTCTTTCTTACATTTTTATAATCTGAAGAACCTTCTTTTGCCACAAAGAACCTTTTGTGAAACCGAAAGGTTCTTCAGATGTTAAAGGTTCTTTATGGAATCATTTAGACAAAAAGGTTCTTCTATGGCATCGTGAAGCACCTTTATTTTTAAGAGTGTAGGCCTGAACGAACCCAAACTAAATTTCCATTCAGTCTAGGACTAGTCTTAAACTTGGCTGTAAACTGGTAAGCAAACCTAGTAAAAATATAGAGATTTATGAAATTCATCTTTGTCATGAGATACTTAAAATATGGCTGAAGAATAATACCTGAATGCTTTGGAATATTAAAAAGAAACACAAAGCTGCCCTAGTCTTTTATGTGCAATAAAGCTGCATTTATTAGATAAATAATACAGTAAAAACAGAAATATTGTTCAAATCAAAGCTGAATTTTCAGCATCATTACTCCCGTCTTCAGCGTCACATGATCCTTCAGAAATCATTCTAATATGCTTATCTGGAAACATTTATTTTTATTATCAATGCTGAAAACAGTTGTGCTGCTTAATATGTGATACATTTTTGTTTTCAAGATTCTTTGATGAACAGAATGTTAAAAAATCTTTTGTAACAATATAAATGTCGTAAATTGTCACATTTGATGAATGTAATGGAAATAAACTATGGCGGTTGTAGTTCATAGTGGAAGGTGACTGGTTACCAGCCAATCCCTTTAGATTTTAACTCAGTATCTGATTGGTTAAAATGCTTGGAAGGGAACGATGCCTCCTTTGAGATTCCTTCTCTGACGGCAGCAAGAAGAAGAAGAAGAAAAGAGAGAGAAAGGGCAAGTGAGAAAAAAAGACAGGAGGAAAACAGAATTACAGAGTCTCTGTTAATAGACTTACTTTTACACAGCGGGACATCACTGCTCCATTTCCCATCCCTCTGACACTCAATCTGATAGTGCTCAAATTCTTTATCACGCTGTAAGAGAGAATGTGAGTGTTAGCGTGATGTAAAACAGTACTGAATTGTTTCAATTAACTTGCATCAGTCACTGGCTTTATCAGCAGAAGTGAATGGCGACTTCTCCCTGACCTGTCTCAGCGAGTATCCAGGGTCACAGGTCAGCGTAATGTGATCTTTGAAGATGTAGTTAGACTGCAGCGGCTCCAGGTGTCCATTAAGGGGCGCCGCAAGAGGAGAGCATTCAGAACCTGAAGATAACAACATTTGCATCTCTGCCACAGTAGTCCCATACTCAAAAAGTAATTAATACGATGTAATTAATTTTAGTAGTAATATGCATTGGTCGGTCTCTGACCGGTGGAGGTGTACGTGACTTTCCAGCCAAGATTCTCTCCAGTGCTGTCACTGTGAAACAGGATGTTGACTATGTTACTTCCTGTCTGGATCTTCCCTGGTGACTGCTCACCACAAAATGGGCCAAAATCCTTGTCTCCTGCATTAATCTGTGGATAAAGCACCATTATCGTTATGAATTTTTTAATGTTTTATTTTTTTAACCAAATCTATCAATATTTATCATTAGTGATGGGAAAAACTAAGCTTTTTGAAACTGAATCAGTTGATGCAATTGCTGCACAAAATTATAAATGAAAAGTATAAGTACAATGAATATGTAATATAGTGCATATGTTTAACAAAATGCTCGTCTCTAGAATTTTTTTTTTCTAGCTAATCAACAAGCTATGTCCATTGAATGGCTTTTCTGAGGTAAATGTCATGTTAAGTGAGATATTATACTAATAATATAACAAATTATATTTAAATATATTAACTAATTACAAGCTGTAATACTTGATTCGAATTTGTCAAATGCAATGTTCTGTCAATATTGTTGTATAATGATGGTTAAACTGTGTATGTGTTTAATTTAAAAAAATTGCAGTAGGACTCTCACTTTGATAAAGTCGTAGGGGCAGGTGACTTCAGGGTGGTCTTCAATGTCAAAGGTGTCATCAAACTCCAGAGTGATTTGAAAACCCTCCTCCAGCTCAATGCGGTACGTGCAGTCAGAGCTTTTTGGGTACGATTTAGGGAAATCAGCACTGATGATCTCTCCAGAGCGCTCCGTGTACACGCTTTCATTACACTCCACTGCAATGATTACAAACACACATTTATATAATTCACTATCATTCAGTATAGCATTCAAAATTAACACATTAACAGCGATCATAAAATGACTAAATAAGTCCTTGTACACTAAAAATCCCTCAAACATAAGAATTATGCTTGCATTGAAATGCATGGAAGCTGCAGTAATAGCTCCCGTTCTAATCGGGTGTTTGAAGTTCACAAGTTTATCCACATTTCACTGACCACCACAATGTAAATATTTAGTCGTTGGTGCTTAGCTACAATCAGCTGAGGAGGGGGCAAAGGCTAGACACAAAACAGACACACTCCAACACACACTTTAACTACCACTACAACACATTACAGCAACATAAATCATGATAAAATTGCAAAATTCTATGTGAGGCAACATTATATAAATATGTGTACATTTGTATTTACTTGACTTACACAATGTAATCGCAAAACAACCTGCTGCAAGGTTTTTCCTAAAGTATGGCTTTCTAATTAGGAATTCCATTTCCAACAACTAATCCTGGATAATCCAACGGTACAAGATTTATTACAAAAATCTATGCAATTTAGAGCAAATGTTTGAGAAGAGCCCACCTACACAGCTATATTTATGTTTATGTTTATGCATTTAGCAGACGCTTTTATCCAAAGCGACTTACAAGTGCATTCAGGCTACACATTTTTTTTATCAGTATTTGTGTTCCCTGGGAATTGAACCCACAACCTTTTGCGCTGCTAACGCAATGCTCTACTACTGAGCCACAGGAACAACTATATTGCATTCGGTTTTCATCAAATATAACTGTTTTTGAACTGATGTTAAAACTAAGTATACAGCTAGTGCACACTTATAAGCGCGTTAGGTGACAGAGTCATGCACACACACATGAAAAGGGAATGATCTCTTTAGTTGTGACTTGAATTTAACTGACTAACCAACATTTTCAGGAGTATTAGGAGACTTAAAGGATTTTCCTAATCAAGCCACATATAAACAACGTTTAAACTCGACCACCTTTCGGCACCAAGGAGAAAATGAAATGGGTCAAACTTCTGTTCTAGTAAAAATGGGCTGTTTGGCATCGGCCTGTTATGTTTGTTACAAGTGGGTCACTAGGTTGACGTGAATTACAAAATGTATCAAACATGCAAGTTTGTTACATTAGAGCAGTGATAGGCAACTTTGGTCCTGGAGGGCCAGTGACCTGCAGAGTTTAGCTCCAACCCTAATCAAACACACCTGAAGAAGCTAATCAATGTCTTCAAGATCACTAGAAAGTTACAGGCAGGTGTGTTTGATTAGGGTTGGAGCTAAACTCTGCAGGACACCGCCCCTCCAAGACCGAAGTTGCCTATCACTGCAATAGAGGAAAATCCAACTATAACACAAAAGAGATTGTTCTGATCAAATATAGAAAATGTAGCAATTTTGCTATTTTGAAATGTTACCTTTGCAAGTTCTGTTGTCAGAATGAAGCAGGAACCCATAACGACAAGAACAGTAGAAGCCACCGATGTAGTTGTGACAGAAATGATCACAGACAAGATCTTCATCATTTCTGTCTCTGCATTCATCGACATCTGCAAGAAGAAGAAAAGAGAATGAGCAAACTGGACGTTGGAAACTGAAATTAATTTGCATTGTTTTGTTACTCCAAACACTCACCAACCGCACTAAAGTGAGCCTCAAAGCCAGAGTAGCGTTCCTCATTGGAAAAGTCTGAACGGAACGCCACACTGAGCACGTTCCTAGGGGACGTGATGACATTATCAGCAGGAACCTGTTCTGTGTCTGTATTCTCTTTTCCACAAAACACGGCCGGCTCTTCGGAGTCTGAGTATACCTGTGTGAGCAAACAGATTTCTATTTTAAATGAATGCTGTTCTTTTGAACTTTCTATTCATCAAAGAATCATGAAAGAAATTGATCACAATTTAATCACCTTCATGTTGTTTCAAACTGGTATAACTTTGTCTCTTTCGTTATAAACAAAAGGAGATATTTTACAAAATGTTCATGCCGCTTTTTTACACAACATTTCCCCTTTTTCTTCAGAAGAAAGTAAGTCAGATTGATTTGGAACAACATGAGGGAGAATAAATGACATAATCAGAGGACTGAAAATGTTCTCATTTTCTAAATATACCTGCATGAACATATAAAAAGCCACACAATTCAAACACTCCCAGCTTCTTGCTTTGGATGTACCCACACAAATTACCCAAAAGAATGCTGGCAAACCCTCAATTTAAGAAATATCTGCACAAACACAAAAACTGGCATGCACATGAACACAATTACACTCAGCAGACAGCCAAACTGTCAATCAAACCAAAGTCATACACACAAACACCGCAGACTGAGACCACAGCCAAGTCCTCATTGTGCTTCTACAAACACACACACACACACATACACTCAAACAGCCCTAAACGTGTCTCTTATCTGGCTCCCAGCTTGAGTGTTTACTTTACCCGTGTCAGTGAACGGAGGGTAACCTACGGTTACCAAAGATGTCCGTAGGCAATTAATTCCTGAGCACAATGCACAGACAAACATCCTCACAAACACAGACAACACAGAGATACAGCAATTAAAATCAAATATGTGTGGGAGACATGCTTATGCCAATGCAAGAATCCTAATTGCACAGCTATTTCACCAGCCACACCTCAAGCAAAATAGTTTCACAGGCAGGTTAATAACACATATAAAAACGACAAACGAGTTCAAGTTCAGGACAAGCTGCATTTCGCTGCAATGTCACACAGAATGCATGAAAACCCTATACACTAAATCTCCAAATGCATGTATGTTTGCAACGGTCATATCTGTGTCTGAGTTTTTTCTGTGCCCTTTTTTTTTTTGTCTGCCACCCAGTTTTTGGTCCACTGCCGTGGCTTGTTACCATAGCAGGTTGCTGTGGCACCCACTGGGGGTATTTGAATATGAATATGCCACCCTGTGGTGTGGGCAACACATTGGCTCCTGTGTAATAAATGCTGTTAACTCCATCTGCCCGGGGTACCAGGGCATCTGCCACAGACCTGTCCGTCAAACACTGTTCTCACCCATTCTTACCCATTTAAACAACTAGATCCCGAGACTGGAAATAAGATGCTTATAATAAAAGGCCTGGGAGTGCGTCTAGACGAATCAAGCTGCTCTTTAACTGTCGGAAACGAAGAGCTTTTGAAATTGACACCAAGAAAAGGTGATAGACGAGGTCATTTAAACTTTTGAAACACTAACATATGTATGTGCCAAAGTACTACTATGGTTTTTTTTTAGACATTTACCAAGGTTCTAGTGTTGGTTGGCATAAAACAATTCCCTTGGAGTACCATAAAAATATCATAATAATAATCATCATTCAGTACCATGGTTTTACAATCTGATACCACCACAGTACCACAATAGACCTTAGTCAGGGCAGTGCCATATTTAATTTTTAACAGGAATGAAAACGAGGTAATGAGGGAATGGATTGTACGGTTGTTTAACAACATACTGACTGTTCAGCTGAGAAAATGTCTTTCTGAAAAAAACTTTCAGTAGACAAAGACTCCATTAAACAGTTTTGAAAGTTGTAAGTTGTGAAAATTACACAATTAACAACCAATACGGTGTGCGCCATTGTACAGACTGTAAGTCCATCCCTCACAGCCTCACATTAAATTCAATATGGCATCTAACCTGATTAAAATCAATTCTAGACAGTACTTGCCTCTGCAAATCTGGTAAGATTAATGTCCTTTTGTAACTTTTTTTTTTAAACAAGAAGTAGTAGAGGCGAGTTTGTTAAAAAGGAGATTGAAACATTTGTAAATATTGACTTACCTTCAAGTAGTCGTACTCACATAAGTATGACGGCTCTATGTCGAAGTGCATAAAATAGAGTCGGATTTGATATCCATCCGGTACAGTTATATTCCACTGTAAATCTATCTCTTTCGGATAGGATTCAGGAAAGTTTGGAGACTTGATGGTCCCATACATGTCTGTTAGGTGGATGACTTGAGTCCACAAGGGCCATACGCACTGGGCCAAGATCACAATGACACTGTGTATAAAGGCATTTTATTTAAACCACAACATCAAATTCAACATTTTAAACATTAAGATTAAACAAAATGTGTCAAATATTCCATTAAGTGAGTTTAATTCAGTGGAATTCATTCCTGTAACAAATCTGAGAATGGGGGTTAGGTCGAGGGGGAATAATTATAGTGTTCAGCAAAGCCTTAGTAACTAAAGATATGTTAGATTACAAGTTATTCAGATTTCTCTAAATATTCGCAGCAGGCGAACATAAATAGCGTTCGCGTGAAGTGGTAACCATAGCAACAGTACCGTAAGTTGCAAACGCTTTTCGTTAGATTCTATATCGGACGGTACAATAGGTAGGTGTCATTATTTATCACTTGATCATCTATCACCTTTTTAATATAGCTACCAATACCAAGTATATTACAAAACGTTTAGTTGACCTTAAAATAGTTGGCGTGAAAAGATCGGCGAAAAAAATCACAGATTTCAGCTGCAAAGTTACTGACAGGAATTCTCTTAAATGTTGTTGACCCCTCTAAAAGGAATCATTCCCACGCGGACTAAATACGTAATGGTTAAAAATCGATTCCAAGCAGGTTATAATAAAAGTTTGTTGATGATAAGAACAGACTGGTATTATTCGATGCATCTCAGACCACTTAAGTGGAACCTTAGCCTACTGAATAAGTGAAAGAAAGTTCTCACCGTGTGAGCTCCATGACTTTATAAATTCCTCTGTAAGTTGGAAAGGTGCTGCATTCCCGTCTGAACTCTAGTCTTCCTCCACACGTAACATTGCAACTGTTTACAATGAGTTCTCTCCCCCACGGACTGTGTGTGTGTTGGGACTCGGGGCGGGGTGGAAGTTTGTGTTTTCCCACGCAGCTAGTAACTTGCACAAAAGAGACGTTACGTTTCAATATAAACAACAATAATAACAACACGTGGATGGTGTTTTTAACATTGCAAGTAGCAATTTGCATAAAGAGAAAGACATCATGGAAAGATAAATTATATGTATGCATTACAAAAAAATAAAAAGCAACCAAACATTTTTACAGATTTTATGATCACAAAATAATATGGACATGAACAAACATTTCATGTAGCAGCAGCATGTACATTAATTAAAATGTTGTCTGAAATGGATTTGGATTATAGCTTCATCATTTTTTATATTTATCATGCTTAGTTTCACATTCTAACTAAGACCCATAGAGTAGACTGGGCCTGTGGGGCCAGTACTTTGTATTTCCAAGGCCATACAAAGCCTCAAGCCATATTTTGACATACTTAGATGATATTATAATCATATTTCATATGATTTTAAGATATTTGTGACCCTGGACCAGAAGGGTAATTTTTATTTTATTTTATTTTTTTAAACTGAGATTTACACATCATCTGAAAGCTGAATAAATAGGACAATATTTAGCCGAGGTACAACTATTTGAAAATCTGGAATCTGAGGGTGCAAAAAAATCAAAATATTGAGAAAATTGCCTTTTAAAGTTGTCCAAATTAAGTCCTTAGCAATGCATATTACTAATAAAAAATTAAGTTTTTATATATTTACATTAGGAAATTTACAAAATATCTTAATGGAGCATGATCTTTACTTAATATCCTAATGATTTTTGGCATTAAAAAAAATCATTTTGACCCATACAATGTATTGTTGGTTATTGCTACAAATACACCCTTGCGACTTATGACTGGTTTTGTGGTCCAGGATCACAATTATGCTTGTCCGACAAGATACAGTAGGAATAACATCACACATATTTACCCCATAACAGCTGACAATGATATGTTAGCTCTCAAATCACACTGATTGATAACTGATTTTTTTCTAATTTTGTGTAATGTGTTCAATGGCCACTAGGTAACACCTGTCCTTGTTTGAGGTCGCCTCGACGTATGTGTGTCCAATCCAGATTTCTAATGGGTTATCACTGTGGGTGATGGGAGCTGATTAATGTGTTTAAACCAAAAGTCCTTTAATTCCAGAAAGATCCATATCCTGCTGTTTTCTCTCTCAGTATGAGATACAGCGAGAGAGAGAGGTAATTGGACTATAAGAACAACACTGCTATAGTCGACAGGTGGGTAATGAGCTGTTTTAGAAAAGCAATGAGTGTGTGTGAAAGACACCGAAAACACAAAATAGCAAAGGGGACAAAGAGTAAAATGATCACTGTAAATATGAACTTTGTAAAAGCAGATGACTGAGTTGTGTGTTGCCAGATCGTTAATGGGTGAAGGTCCAGTTACAGGTCATGGTAACTGAGTAACTAGAACAAAATCCAGCATTACTACCAATGTGCCCTTAAGCAAGGTACTTAACCCCAGGTGCTTTAGGAGGATAGAATCAGTGCACTATTACTCTGGATAAACAATGTCTTCTAAATGGCAGCTGCCACTGTAAGGTTGCGTTGGGAATTGCAGTGGATAGGTGACAGAGTCAATAGAATTGAATGGAGTGCTATTAGCTTTTTGACATCTAGAGGGAACTGTTGGCACCTCTGCAAGCTCATGATCGCTTTCTGCCAGATGACAAACTCCTTTCTGCTCCTAATATGCTGACTGCTTGACTGATGAATTTTAATTAGTTTACGTGACTGGACGCTTCAGGAATATTCACGAGCGAACTCCTAGTCACACTGAGATTACTTTTCTTAAATGTTTATAAGAAAATTGTATGAAGGTTTAAAAAAATGAAAAAGGAAACATGGCAAGGTAAGAGAAGAGAAAAAAGTTTCAAAGTTTAAAGTTGGCCAGTAATGCTAACTTTCAACGCAAGGTAAGGCCTCACAAAACTACGTTAACCAAAACACAGCAGATCGTAACGTTACATGAAGTTCCCAAGTAACTTGCACGTAATTAGCCACCACTGTTGTTAAATAAGACACTAGGTCTTATTTTATATATAGGAGATCGTATTTTTAAAGCGATTTCTGCTAAACTAGAGCAGGTTTCCCCAAATACTGCAATTGTATAGGTAAACATGTAGCCCCGCCCCTACTCATGTCACAATTAGAAAGTCAACATCAAGTCCTCTGATTGGCTAACATACGCGGGCCACAGTAAGAGCCTGTGACAGAGGCAAGTAGCACAATTTTTAGTGATATTTTGTGATATTATTTACATTGGCTTAAATTTATAATGATCTTGTCGTAGTAGCAACTATGTAGTAGTAATTGCCATGGTAATGTTTTGTAAGGGCAGAGTATTGGCAACAGGTTGAAGCTGTGCCTGAATTCTCATAGGGGTGCACAGGGCACAAACTAACACAGGGTAATAGGGTGACCATACGTGCCATTTTTCCTGGCTGTATCCTGGCCAGGATTTCTATATTTCCTAAAATATAGGATCTAGGACAGGGGTGTCAAACCCAGTTCCTGGAGGGCCAGCCAGAGCACTGTAGAGATTAGATGCAACCCTAATTAAACACACCTGATCCAGCTAATCAAGTCCTTCAGGCTTATTTGAAAACTACATGGTATGCGTGTTGGAACTAAACTCTGCAGGGCTGCGGCCCTCCAGGAACTGAGTTTGACACCCCTGATCTTGGATATCTAGGATCGGTGTATGACATCGGTTCCTTATGCTTTTGAAACGCTCTCGAGGTACTTTGAATTAAAGCAATATAGAAATCCTGGCCAGGACACGTCCGGGAAAAATGGCACGTGTGATCACCCTAGGTTAGTAACACACATGGTTTAAATATTTCCACACATGCTAGCATAACCAAATTTACAGTACTTACTGGTTGCCATGTCAAAACTACATAGAAAAAAAAGTGCGCCAAAATTCTAAAGTAATTTGAAGATATCGCCGAACATTTATTTTAACGTAGTAAAAGTACATTTCTGGCTTAAGTAAATTTTTCATCTAAGTTTTTAGTGTTCATTTAAAATGACACAAATCTGCTATTATTTCAATCTTCAATCTGGTATTTAGCAGTTTAGATATTCTTTAATGCTTCGCTAACTAGCAGAAGACACTAACCAGTTTTAAATTCCAGTTGAGCAGATGGGCAACGTTGTAACACCTGAAGTAACTAACCGCGGCCATTTTGTTGACATGACATTTGCCCGCCCCTAGATTTGAGTTGAGGGGAGAAGTAAGTTAGCCTAATGGCTTCATCTCGTCGGTATCAAGAGAAGATAAGCTTGATTGGTGTGGACCCATATCAAATAGACCCAACAGCCTTAAGTAAAGATCCGTCCTTATTGCCAGCCGTCACTTAACCGGATATTTATAACTATCTCGTTCATACAATATCCGCATAACAAAATAACACAGTATCATACAAGCACTAATTCTCTACCTAGTATCAATGCCAGACCTATATGTTCATATAGTTATTGATACTAATTTAATAATTGTCTCAATGTATGGCAGCTTCCTCTATTTGAAAGAGCAGTTTAAGCCACTGCTTACAGCTAACCATATGTGATAAAATTATGGGGACAGACTTTGCTGTGAGGTAACTTTAAGTTATGTAAAAACTGTAACGTTAGCCTACATGTGATGAAATGATGGGAACAGACTTTTCTGTGAGGCATAACGTTATATCCCTAACGTTACCTGTGGTAAAATGATGGGAACAGACTTCGCTGTGGGGAGTTGGCTGAAAGTTTAGCCTATTTATCCTAGCTAACGTTAGCCACAAGTCTCTCCTGCGCTGGCTCAACTCCTCTGTCTCCTTCCCTTCGCGTTTTCTGACAGTCGGTATCGCATAAAAACTAACTCCGGGGTTCTTATTGCTGCTGTTAGAACAGCCGTGTATTACACAACACACATCGCGCTGTTTAAAAAAAATACAGCGATAATACCATGGATAATACCGAAGCTGCCTAGCTTGTCAATTGACAGACTGACAGTTGCCGTGGTTTCTATGTCAACAACATGGCCGCCGCGAACATTGATGACGTAGATCGAATAACAATTAAACTATGCAATTCTATGAAATTAGCGATGCAATTTTCACTACTTACTTTTATGAATCTTAATGAGAAACCACGAGAAACAGGTGAAAAATTTGAAAAAGCGAATTGTATTTTATTTACAAAATATTTTAGTGTCTTGCATATTTTTTTTCATTAGAACAGATCACATTTTAAGTTGTCTTATTGTCATGTTACAACGTGCCCCTCAGATAGGTGTACAATGTAGGCCCTACTTCATGCACACAATACAATCTGGGTATTGTTCATGTACTGTTTCATGAATGATCTTACTTATTTACATACTGCCATTTACTAGTGGAGAGGTATATGCACATTTAGCCACTGCGAAAATAGCCTCCCATATTGAAAATATTCATACTTAATGAGCAATTCCAACTATGCAAACATGCGCACCTCCCTTTCATTTTGTGTATGCCTTTGTATTACTTTATCTCTTTCATGTCCCACATGGGGCACTTTTTGAAAACTTTATTTCCAAACTCCATTGAAATATAATTACTCTTATTACAGTGCTAAAGTTTAATTGCATTTAATGAGCTGTGTGTGTGCAGGTCTACAGATCTTTAATCTTACCACACATTAAACTGACCCTGTTTCCCTCAGAAGCTTAATACTTTAATCAATAAATATCCAAGATAAATTACTCCATAGCAGGCAAACACACACACACACACAGTAAACAGTTCTGCTCAATATTCTTCTCATTTTGAGTCATGGCTGACTTTATGAAATGAAAATGAATCACACATTAGTCACATATTAAGGTCTGTCAAACACTATCAGCCAGAAGATCTTTCAGCACAATCTGTGTATACGCATGTGTCAGTGACCATGAAAGCGCAGGTAAAGTGTTTCTCATCACAAAAACCTTTTTTGTTGTGAAAGATGGTGGTTTTGTTTATGGCCATGATGAAAATGCTGGGTTTTTCAATATCTGGTTTTAGACATTCGTTACCACGGCTTCAAATAATAAAGATGACAAAATGGATGATTAGCATATGGTAGCCTACTCACACAAATGCACACATTCTGGAATCAAATAATGATAATGTTTGAGACATGATGATATATAAATATGATATGAGTGGGCGATGTGATTTGTTTGTAAGTGCATGTGTGCATATGCTTGTAAGAGTTTGTATATATGCATATGCATGCATGCATGTTTGTGTATGTTTTGATTACGTGTGTGTGTGTGTGTGTGTGTGTGGGAGGCTTCAGGGTTAAAGAGGCGTTATATCAGCAGGCTCCTGCAGCAGTGGCTGCATTGTCTACTTGAATGCCTGAATTAAGGGACTTTGTCTCCTTTGTGAGGGTAATGGCCTCCTTCACACAGACAGCACAACAATGGAGACTGAACAGAGGAACCTCATCCCTCACCCTCCATCCCCTCCCACCTTTTTCCTCTTCCATCATTTATCTTCCACACCTATCCTTGTCTGTCTCTTTTTCACCCTTCAGGAGAATGTGACATCATCCAACACTTGTTTACGTAAATGTCGCTCTCTTTCTGTCTGTCTTTTATTTACTTAATTTACATTTAAATTCTGGGTACAGTTTTTATGGTATCCTAATTGGATTCAGTATAATTGACCAAAAATTATACTATATGAAAACATTATGTAAAACAGTGAACCTTTAACATTAACAGGTAGTACACAAAATTATTTTAAAAAAACATGAGACCATATGATTTTTAAAGCTGAATTTAACATTTACATTTAAACATTTTGTCAGAAACTGTATGCAAACAGCATTGCAACTGTTTTTTTTTTTTTAAGTTTAAAAACATTTAACATTGCGAACAGAAGAAGTGTGGAAAAGCACTTATTCTGTGTACTTTCCTCAAGCTCAAACAGTAGTGCTGATCATCATGCCAAGCAAAATTAAAGGGCTAGTTCACCCAAAAATGAAAATTCTGTCAATAATTACTCACCCTCATGTCGTTCCAAACCTGTAAGACCTTTGTTCATCTTCGGAACACAAATTAAGATATTTTTGATGGAATCTGAGAGCTCTCTGACCCTCCTTTAGACAGCAATGGTATTACCACGATCAAGGCACAGAAATGTAGCAAGGAGATCGGTAAAATAGTCCATGTGACATCAGGGATTCAACTGTAATTTTTACGAAGCTACGAGAATACTTTTTGTGCGCAAAGAAAACAATAATAACATAATTTATTCAGCAGTTTGCTTCACTGAACATAATCAGCGTTGTTTACGTTCAGTAGACAGCGCGTGCATGCTGAACGTAAACAATGGCTCATTGCGTTGATTACGTTCTGGGGTACTCTTCAAAATGACAGAAAACAGTAACTCGGGGAGAAGAACTGCTGAATAAATTATTTTATTATTGTTTTCTTTGCGCACAAAAAGTGTTCTCGCAGCTTCGTAAAAATTACGGTTGAACCCCTGATGTCACATGGACCATTTTATCAATATCCTTACTACGTTTCTGTGCGTTGATCGTGGTAATATCATTGCTGTCTATGGAGGGTCAGAGAGCTCTCAGATTCCATCAAAATATCTTAATTTGTGTTCCGAAGATGAACAAAGGTCTTCTGGGTTTGGAACGACATTAGGGTGAGTAATTAATGACAGAATTTTCATTTTTGGGTGAACAATCCCTTTGACATACATGTACTGCAGGAAGACCATCAATGTAGTGTAAACTTATTCAGATGAAAGCATAAATGGATTAACATAAGTAAAACACCCTTAGGATAGCTGAGAAACTGACATAAATTTAAATAAAATAGATTTCTTTTTGTGCATGTTCATGATCCTCAATACGAAAAAGTGACAAAATATTGAGAATTTGACCTTTTTTTTTTACCAGTATTTCCAAAAACCCCAAAAAATCAGTTCGGGTCAAACAGCCCTGCAACATAATACAAGGCTTAATCCCTTCTTCATATCACTCTCAATATGTTTTTTTTATTAAATATATTTCCAAAATAGGCTTATTGGGAAAAACGTGCCATTTCCAGCTGAGATGAACACCATTCACCAACCAAAAGTTGGAAGTCAACAACTGTTTTCTGTTTTCCCTCTTTGTCGTTTGTGTGTGGTTGGCTTATAAAAGTCTCAGTGTGCCCCAGTGGAGATGTTCACCTCCATTACCCTCTTCAGCCTCTTTGCTGGATCCATAATCCTGTCAAGGTCAAACACAGCAGCACCTCACATCACTGTCCGAAGCTTTGGGGAAAAAAAAGGCATGGAGGAAGATGATGATGATAAGTATTAGGAGAAAGAATATCTGATGATCTTATCCTTGTGTTCCTTCAGATAAAGTCATGAGGCACGTCCTGCCTGATCTCTATCTACTCCCATAATGCTTTTCACCAGCAACCCCGACCCACTCATCACTGTAGCGATCAGAGACAATCATCTTCAGACAGATCCAGGATAAGCCTCTTGTTGGTCTTTGATTGGCTTTATATATTGAGATCAAGTAAGTGTGTGTGCTGAACAATGTGCATTTGATGTTATATTCAGTACCGGTATTCCACAGAAGTGATACAGAATGCTAAAACAATAGGTTTTTATTGGTGGAAAATTGTGTATTCAAGATTTTGCATCTTAAATTGTGTGTGTGTTAATGTATATTGTGTCAGAAAGGGGTTTCACTGGCTACGTCAGTAATTGATTCCGAGAGAACAGATTACTGCAAATAGAGAAGTCGTTATTTCAGTGAAACCCCGTAAAAAAATCATCTCAATTTTTATCAGTTAAGCGCACACCAAAGCCATCCCTCTTTTCTCTTTATCAGTTAAACACATACTGTGTGGAAATGAGGATCTCCAGCCTGGCGCTGCTGCTGTCTATTACCCACAATGCTTTTCAAGTCAGTTGTGATATTGGTTATGCAAATTATATGTAAATACAGCTAATGAACTTGTTTCATTTGACAAGACTTACCAAGTCTTGATGTGATGGGGAAATACCATAGATGGACCGGACAGAGATACTGTAGAAAGAAAAGTAGATTAGTTATTATAGCATCAATCACGTTGCTTTTAGCAGATATTACTGAGTTATGATGCAACTCCACGTCACAGAGTTTCAGTAGCATTCAGTAGTATTTTGGTGCCTCTGCCAAACAAATCATATTTTACCCGAGCTGTGAATTATAATTTATAGGATGTTTTGTATATAATGAAAAGATTGTGCCAAGAAGCATCTTTCTAAGTTGTCCTCGTGGGCTGCATGGAAACAAATAAAGGCTAGGCTATACAACACAACCCAATTCATGAACAAATTACTTTTAGCCAGTTCTGTTTAGTGAATCGATATAATCAAGATACAGCAAGACAAGTGTAGCCCAATTCTTTAGGTGAATTGTATAACACAGCGCGACCCTGAATTCCAAACGAAAGACTCTTGAGTTCTTTTAGTGAATCAAAATAATACAGCACCACTAATGCAGTCGGATTCCCATACAAATAACTCTCATGAATTGATTCTTTTAATGAATCATAACAAACAGCACAACCAGTTTAGCCTGATTTTTTCAAACAAATGACTCTTGTGAGCTAGTTCTATTTAGTGAATCAAAAATATACATTGCCAGTAATGCAGTCCGAACAAATGACTCTTCTAAGCTGAATCTTTTAGTAAATCAAAACACACGGCACAACCACTGTTTCCTGTTTCCCGAAACCAGTTTAGCCTGATTTTTCAAATGAATGACTCTTATGAGCTGATTCTTTTTAGTGAATCCAAAACCTTCAGCTTGTTTCACAAACTTTTACCATCTTTCTTATTTAGGCCTCATAACTGTTTTGCCGTGAAATTAAAGGGATAGTTCACCCAAAAATGAAAATTCTGTTATTAATTACTCGTTCCAAACCCGTAAGACCTTTGTTCATCGTCGGAACACAAATGAAGATATTTTGATGCATTCCGAGAGCTCTCTGACCCTCCCATAGACAGCAAGGATCCTTACACGATCAAGGCTCAGAAACGTAGCAAGGAGATCGTTAAAATAGTCCATGTGACATCAGTGGATCAACCGTAATGTTATAAAGCTACAAGAATAATTTTTGTGTGCAAAGAAAACAAAAATAACGACTTGATTCAACAATTTGTCTCCTCTGCGTCACCCTATAGCGCCATTTTGAAAAGCATCGCATATGTAAGCAACTTATGAAACGTATGTACGCGGATACGTTGTTTACGTTCAGATCAAAGCGTAAACAGTGTATCCGTGTACGGTGCTTACGTATGTGATACTCTGCAAAATGCCGCCAGGGTAACACGGAAGAGACAAATTGTTGAATAAAGTCGTTATTTTTGTTTTCTTTGCACATAAAAAGTCTTCTTGTAGCTTTATAACATTAAGGTTGAACCACTGATGTCACATGGATTATTTTAACGATCTCCTTGCTACGTTTCTGAGCCTTGATCGTAAGGATCCTTGCTGTATATGGAGGCTCAGAGAGCTCTCGGAATGCATCAAAAATATATTAATTTGTGTTCCGAATATGAACAAAAGTCTTACGGGTTTGGAACAACATGAGGGTGAGTAATTAATGACAGAATTTTCATTTTTGGGTGAACTATTCCTTTAACACTAAACCTTAGTCAGAGACGCCATATTGAATTTAATGCAGATGAAAACGATGATGCATCAGGGATAGACAGTAGTAAGCTATTTACAATATCACGCAATTTTCACAGCACACGTTCAAAACTGTTTTATGAGTTTTTGTATTTGAAGTCCGTAGTTGTTTTCCTCAAAAATGTTTCCTCAGTTGAACAATCGATATGTTGTTAAACAAAAGTACAATCCATTGAACGCACTGTACCTCAATCCCTCACAGCCTCATTTTCATTCTTGTCCAAAATAAGGTGCTACCCACTGACTAATCATTAAAGATTATGAGTGAAGCGGGTGAAGTGTCACAAAGATCATTTAGAAGTACATTATGGTTGAAAATGAATGAAAGGTTATAGAGATTTCAAAGGCTAGTTTACAGAAATGCATTCACACTCCCTTCACAGAGAGGAAGAGAGATTTAATGAGTTATGAGGAAAGTATGCCATTAGGAGTAAGCGCAAGGGGTGCTATGTCATCAGCATACACACCCCGCAGGCCACTGCCCCCCTGAGAGCTGCTAATGATGGAGAAAAACACAGGCAGACAGACCTGGTCGCATTTGCAAAGACTACACATGCAAATATGCACACACACGCACATGCTGAGGCTCTGATTGAGTTTTCAGCTCTCTGTAGACATCATTACTAACCCATCATAGATTTAGATTCTCATGATTGCACTTTGTGTATTTGCATGTGGTCTGTGAGAGAGAGACAATGCTTATCTGTTCGCATTATTAAAGCATGGAGAAATCCAGTTTAACACTCTATGACACTTACGTATTTCTCCCCATTACTCGCACAGCCAAAGGCCTTTTCTCCTCATTCACACAGCGGTGTCTCATTTTCTGAGTTTGCTTCTGACTTTTTTAAATTCTAAGTTTGGACGTTTTCCTCTTGGGGTCTCTCTTACGTTGGTTTTTCCCCCATAAAGACGTTATATCTTCACACCTGCATCCAATTACTCAGATACTGGCAGTTTTGGCTCTCAAGAGAGGGATCCAACTCCAATTTGAATCAGTTCTGAATCCCCAAAAGAGACATGGAACTGCTTCGGGATGCATGAATGTGAGCAGATCTGGAGAATGCTTTTGAGTTTAAGGTGGAACTGAATTAACCTCCCCACGTTTCAGGGAACAAACCCCTCATGAAGGAACAGTGTTAAATAGATTCAGAATAAGAGTGTATGTGTGTTAGCATGCATGTGTGAAAAAAGTTGTTTATAAGATGCTGGTGAGTGCTTTAGGGCATGAAATAATGGATTTGACAAAGTTTGCCATGTTTAAAGGTTTAAAACACTTGAAGGAATAGTTCACCAAAAAAAAGGGTAATCATTCTTCTGCAAAATAAAAAGATATTTTGAAAGCCAATAAGTGTAAAATGATTGTAAAATGTTAAATGTTTCATATTATTTTACACTGTAATTTTTTTAAATATAATTTTTTAAGTTCTTAATTAAATATTATGGGAATAAAATACTATTTCAGGCTTTTACTTTAAAAAAAATCACTTCTGCACCCAATCCAATAGTGTCAGTTTTTCCACAGCAAGCACAACTCACATTTTCTTCGAAAAATGTACATATCTAGTTGGAAATTATAATCGCCACTTTGCGGTGTCACGTGTTTGAGTTCCTATGTGTCCTTATTTGGTTTTTTTCCTGTTCTCATTATTAGTTTATCACTTTCAGTCCGTTCACCTGAGTTAATTAATCATCTCGTTTGCTCCTTTGGTTTCCCTGTCTTTATAAGCCTTCAGTTTCTGTATGTTCTTTGTTTCGGTTTAATGTTCATTAAATGGATTACATGTATGTTGATGCTACTTTGTTGTCCTGGGGCCGGATTCACGAAAATCTTCTTAAGAAATAAGTTAAGAAATTTCTTAAGATAAATTCCACGAAGTTCGTAAGAATGTTCGTAAGTGCAATTCTTGAAAAAAATCTTAAGTTCTCAAATATATTCTTAAGAACATCTTAATTTTTTTCTTAAGTAGAAAATGACAGTTATCTGAGTGAAAACATGATGCACTGATAAACTCACTGCGCTTCCTGCAGATTACCATATAATAATCATAATAAGCACGCACACTCTTTTTGTCGCGACTTTGAATGGCGCTTCACGTTTTTAATGCGGCGTGTTTTTGAACTGTCTGTCTGTCTCAAGCTGCAGCGATCTGTTTCATTCATTTTTGTGCTGTGCTTTTGCGCTCTCATCCGAGTGAACGCTTCCGGTTTGTGTGTCCGCGCTGCTAAAGCGAACGCGTACTGCGCATTCATATGCGCTGCATACTGCCAAAGATTATGTCGTATTTATAGGCTAAAATAAAACCGGCCAATTAAAGTTCCCTATCTGATTCGTTTTTGTAGAGTTGCTACTGAGTTTTGAAGTCAGAAAAAAGTAGCGTCACACATAGGCTAGTCATTCATGACCGATCATTGTTTACATTATCAGTCATCGCTGTCACTTCAGAAAACTCGTGCACATCCCTATTAATAGTCCTACTATGTATTATATGTAGCTAATATTGTTGTAATGCTTAAATATAACAATTAATTTGAAATAACCCAATCAATTTATTAAATAATTCTTACTGTGGGCTGTCCTAAATTTAAGAAGTTATTTACGATGATTTTTAAGAAGATTCTTTTCAAGAATTTGAATTCTTCTGAAGTTTTGTCTTAAGAACAAACTTATGAAAAAAGATAAGAATATTCTTAAGAAGAATTTTTGGGAATACAAAATATTCTTAACTTTTTTCTTAAGTTAAAAAATAAGAAGAAAATGGCAGTTAAGAAGAAATTTCTTCTTAAGAATGTTTTGTGAATCAGGCCCCTGGTTATTCTCCTGTTTTTTGTTGTGAAAACAGAAACCGAGACCATAAACAGAAGTGCAAGTGGCGTTCCTTCCCGTTTTGTTTTCCCCGGTTTTTGAAAGTTTTAGTTTACCTGTTTTCCTCCTCCACGCTGTATGGAAGTCGCCGATCTGTTCTCCACCCTAGCCCGCCTGGATCTCCTGTTTGTTGAGTATGCACGGGAGTTCTGCGAAGTCAAGCCCACTGTCCGCGGCACATGTGCCCCTGGGAATACTTATATACCCAGAGTATCCCGACCTGCCATGGCCTCTGGAAAGGCCAGCTCCGCCATGGCTTCCTGATCCACCCTGGAGGCTCCCCTTGTTTCCACCCTGTTCCAGTCCTGCACCCGCCCCACCCTCCCCGATGGTACTGTTATGGCGCGGTGCGCCTTCTGGGAGGAGGGGGCAGCAATCTGTCACATGTTTGAGTTCCTGCTTGTCCTTACTTGGTTTGTTTCCTGTTCTCATTAGTTTATCACATTCAGTTTGTTCAGTTTCTATATGTTCTTTGTCTCGGTTTAATGTTCATTAAATGGAATACGTGTATGTTGATGCTACTTCGTTCTCCTGGTTATTCTCCTGTCCTTTGTGGAAATTATCTTTACTACAACCACGTTTCGTGATATGTGGAGATTTAGTTTTTATAGCAACTTAATCAAAGTTAAGTAAGCAAAACAAGGAATTGGTTTAGTGAGAGAGTCAGGGAAAACAGTAAATTGGATGAATGAACATGCTAATGTCTTTGTTTACTCAAAATAATCATTGTCATCATCGCTCAAGTATGAAATCAAAACACACACATATTACAGACATTACACGGTGCGATTTAAAATCAAAATATGGACAATTACAGCAAAACAAACTGCATCATGAAAACACATTGTTTACACATCAGTTAATCTAAAGCTCTTGGAGAACTGCTTCAACCGCTGGGGGCTAATGGACCTGGGGCCATATTACGTCATTAAACGAATATTTACTTTGCTCTTGTGTGATTATATGAAGCTCCAGCAGTGTGAAGAATGTCAGATTCTACGTCTTTTCATAGTCTTGTGGCTACTGCAATTTTATGATGTGCTAAACAATGTGATAACGAGATGGTTGTGTGTTTCTCTCTGTGGAGATCTTCAACACGTCTTCATGGTTCATGCTAAGATAACGTAACTCACACACATCTATACACAGTAATAAACGATACAGGAATAACACACACTCACTCACACCAACATATACCCTCCTCGCTCCTTCCGGAAAGTCAAAGTGTGGTGTCATTAAGCAGAGCTCTTTTGCTATTAATGACACCACAGGAAATATCAAACATGCAGAAAGAACAACCCGACACCACCCGTTGCCCCCGGAAATGTGCCTACCTTTTCACACAACCCCCCCAAAAAGGAATTAGCCACTTTAGGATGCAATATTGGCACTTGTAGATTGAATTAAATGCGACAATCTCTTAAGACTTCTTTTAAAGTCTTTAATTAGCTGTAATAAATGGAGATGCTGCGGAGTGTCGTATTGAAGTGCATTGAAGGCTTGCTAATCACTTTAAAAGCTCTGAGGCAGATGTCAAGATTGGTGTGACGTGTGGCATGAAAATGTGAACCGTTTAAAAGGATTTTTTGTCTCTGTGTATTTGTATGAGTGGTATAGGTATTGACGTCTTTTGAAATAGAGAGATTATACGTGGGTGGGTGGATATGGACCCCCATGAAAGAATAGGAAGGCTGATGCCACACACACATACATATGCACACACGTTCACTGGTACAGTAAATGTAAGCATAGGGAGTATTCATTATTATTACTATTATAGAAATATTTATACTTGGAAAAATTATAGAAATATTTATAAAAACATGTAAAAATATATTTTATACTATGTGCATTTAAATGCATAAATTAAAAAAATATGTAAACACTTTTCAAGCATCTCAACTTTCTGTACACACGGCCTTATGTCTCACATGGGACAAAGAGGATTAAGTAAGTAACTTTCTTTACATGCAAAGTTAAGAAATATAAGCTAATAAAATTTTCTTTTGATTTTCTTTTATAAAACCATAACTGAATGAGTTCATGGAAAATAATCTATCTAGATTTCTGCCCAGCTATGCTTGATGAAAGCTGCGCTCCATATTCATAATCTGCATATATACAAACTAAATACATATTATATTTATATATAATGTAGGCCTTATATAATAGATAGTGGAAATAAAAGTGCAAAGTTGAGAAATTAAAGCTAATAAAATTTTATTTTCTATGATTATCTTTTATAACAACATGTATACGTTTTCTGACAATTTTATGGAAAATAACATTTTTATAGTATTTATATTATAAGACTATATATATATATATATATATATATATATATACTGTGTTTACTAGGCTTCATAGCTAAAAGCTACAGCATTGCAAAAATAATACTGAGTGGCAAGATAAAATTATTACCATTGGTGACATGATTTTACCCAAGTACCATCATGGAAACTAATATACAAGTAAAACAAACTACACAACTGCAAAACACACATAAAACTGATAAATATATATTTTTTTCTTTGTAGATATATTTAAAAGAGATGTGTGCAGTCAGGGATGAAGGACCAGGAGAATAAGAGACAGGAAAACAACCATCGAGTGAACTGCACCTGCTTTCTTCCTATGTCCTTTTTTTCTGTAAATGTCAGAGATAATGATGTGTTTTAAATGTAACTGCATATACCAAGAATGAGGGCAGTAAGAGCAGAGGCCATATATGTGTCAAAAGAAAAAAGCACTGAACATGACACGTTCATAATATAGAACGGCGGTCCCCAGTTCTGTTGGCAGGTCTCCCTTTCAATCTCACAATCTGTATTCAACCTCAAACCAGGCTGCACAGGGAGATAACACACACACACACACACACAGTGGGCAAAAGACCTGTCAGCTGGCAGGAAGTCACACACAAACCCATAATTGTTTGAGAGCTTTCTTAACTGAATCTCTTAATGCTGAAAACGAAAGGTTATTAAGAGCCTCTGTGATTCACCAGCCAAATAGAGTCTCTCTCTCCTTTCACGTTCACTTTGGCTCTTAAATGGCTCTGAAAGATTTCCACACAGTGCAGGTCTCCACTAAATTACACCTTATTGATAAGCTGCCAAGCTCACACCTGCCATCACTTTTCATATTTAGCATTGCATAACTGTTTGGTGAAGTAATTGCAAAGATTTATTGATTATATCTGTATAAAAATATCTTCCTTCTAATGGAAAGAGGCCTTCCTCTGTTATCTTTGGACGTGTTTCCATGCCTTTGGCTTTTACACACCATAAAAATCAGTGTTGTATAAAGAGGTCTGTATGTGTTTAAGTTGGTGGGACAAAGCTGCATTATGCATTGGCTCTGAAACATAGATTTTATTCAAACAAACAATTAAAAATAGGGATATCTGCTAAAGTACAATTAAAAGCAGATTCGCACACATCCGCAAAACATTCTTTCCGATGACACATCAATAGCCTCGAAAAACATAGTCAGTGAGAGCTATCATCGTTGTTAAACGACAAATATAATCGCTTTTATTTTCTTATATACATTTTAGATAGGATGAAGAATACGTGAAAGACGGGAAAAAGAAAATATGAAGAAGTAAAAAAAGAATAAGTCAAAAGGAAACGGTGCGCGGTGAGAAATTAACACGATGTGAAAGTTTTCCAGAAGAAGTTCTTGCATCCAGCTTTGCGCTCGCGAGGTGCCAGCATGGGACCGGCGGCGCGCTCGAGCTCCAGACGCACTTCATCTTTCTCCACAGCGCGAGACAGATCCTCGGGCTCCAGCGCCTCGTTTTCTGCTTGCACGAGGTCTGAGAGCAAGTCTGCAAGTGTGTATCTGGCGAGTTCCTGAAGAAATTGAGAGAGAAACAAAACTTTAGTATGTTTGCATACTTGTTGCCAAAGGTACGCTCGATAATACGAACACTCTCAGAAAAAAAGCTTCAGCGCTGTCACTGGGTTGGTATACCCTATGATGCGAAAGCTAAAAGTTACATCTGTGTATCTTATTTGCCCCTAAATGTTACATATTAATACCTTAAAGGTACATTTTAGGACCTTTTGAAAGCGTACCGCCCCAGTGACTGTTGAATTATTTTTCAAGTGAAGAAAGAAAAATCTAAATGAACGTTTGCACAAAGTGAATAACTGTCTAAAAATGTAGGCACTGATTTAGTTTTACATCTATTTTTTAAACGTTGTCTTAAATAGAGCATAAGTTTGCAACTTTAATATTTTAGCTCCATAGAAATATTTTAACTAAAGTCGGACTGACAACCGACATTCGTTATCTGACTTTATTCCCGTTTTATATGTAAACAAAAAATGTATAGTCTTAAATGTTTAACACTTGTTATATATCTTAGATATATTTTCTCTTTTTTTCTGCCATGAGACAAATTTTTACCTTTTCTGATTACTTGATCATCAGTTTGTTTGCGTGAGATTATATTAATGATAATCAACATTACGAAAGCTCAAACGACCTTTATATATATCCTCCATGAGGTGTAGAACTAAGTCTCTAAGTCTAGATGTAGACGCTTCGATTTCAGCACCATGGACAGTGGTTTTAGTTCGTTTGCTACCGTGTCAGAACTCAATCTAAAGCCATATATAACATATAAAAAATTACCAAAACTAGTAATTTATGAATGCATTCGTTTACCTGTTTTCCAGCCGGGTTGAGGAGAGATCTCTGCAGAAGTTGGCGGAGTTTGGCGTCTGTCGGTGCTGCTGAGACGCTGCTGACGGCGAGCGCAAGGGACAGGAGAGCCAGTGCGCACTGGATACGCGTGGAGAGCATCTTTGAAAGTATTGATTTGGTGGGAAATTAAAAGAAGAGAGATGCGTCGGGTAGCGCTGCACTAGTTGTAAGTTGCCTCTTCTATCTCTTTGCTCCTTCTGTTGCAGCTCATTCCTCCAAAGTTGCCTTTTAAACGATCCGCCTGACGTCAGAAGGCGAGGGGGGTTTCCTCCGCGTGCGCTCGAGTGATACTGAGTGACATAGATGACACCGATTAGGGGCGTGAATCCTACTGGAGGTGAATGGAATTAATGATCGATTTAACCTGCAATCGTCACTCCAACCCTGCACACACATACTGTATTTTGTCTCTGTGTGTGTGTTTGTCAGAATTTGCCTATATTGACCAAGTCTATACCCGCAACAAGGATAGTAAAATCTGAAATCACTTACAAAACTCAATAAAAAAAATACCTAATAAGAGTTTTTAAACAGTTCAGTGGAAGGGAAATATACCATTAAAAAAGTAAAGGGTTTAGCACCCTTTATAGTCCTCACTATTGTGTTTGTGACTCAAATATGAATGAAAGAGAGAGAGCATAATTTCACAATATATTCTGCAGGTTATGAAAAAAGGCCGTCAGAACATAAAGATAATTATACAGTTATAGTTCCAGTGTTATCCTAACCCCTCCCCCACACCTAACCCTAAACCTACCAATACTAGGGGGGTAGTAATCTGGCTGGGGTCAGAATTCAGCACAAAGCCGGTCCTCGAATCTAACAGCAAGTCTGTGGGGATTTTTAAGTGATTATTTGTGCACATATATTTGCGCCAGAAGGTGGCGACAAGTGACTTTAGTGAATCGTAAAGAGTGAATCATCGAATCACTTTTCAACCGATTCATTCGCAATTGTTGATTCATTTAGGAATGAAAACAAACTCCTGATTCATTCAGAAATTAAAATAGTGATATTATATCATTATACATTATATTAAAATAGTGTTTCATTGAATCATTTACACAACTGATTTGTTCAAAAACGTCACTATTGTATTGTTGTTTGTAACTTATGATACTAAACTGTAAATACTGTGTCTATAATGTAAGTTGCACATATTACATTTTGTTAATTTAAATTGAAAAATAACTAGTGCTGTATAGCCTATCTGTTTAGCCTATAGCTATAATCATAAAAGATTCACAAAAAATAAGAAATCATATTTCTAGGGCCGATTCCAGTGCTGGTTTCAAGTGGGTTCTCTGGTAACTCGCCCAGGGCAAAGACATTAATTGATGGTGGTTTGGTTTACACCGCCTCGTGCGTGTGCGCATTGACGTCAAGGTTTCCGAGAAGAGCCTCGTGTCCTACTGCTTTCCCCAGGCCGGACGGATAGTGGATCTGTTTGCCTCTTCCCTCCGTGGGGGTTCTCGGTCCCCTCCGTTCTTCTAATCAAGATACAAGCGCAGATTAACTGATGGTAATGTCCAGTCATGATCCACGCCGTGCGCGCCTTCTGATCCGTGATGTGTTAGAGGAGAACTCGCGCTAATTCCATTGAACCTTTGGGGACGGTGTGACGGTCGCACCCGCTCATGGCCTGCGAACCCGTTGACTTGAGACGCATCCAAAGCAGCATTATTTACGCAGTTACTATTTTCGCACACCAGCACGCTGCACAGGCTGTTAAGAGCAAATTAATTTCAGACTAACCCTTACCGACAGTATTTTTCACAGCCTGTATTTTCAATGCTAATTGCAGTCATGTGTGTTTCGAGCGCACGCAGTAGCCTTTGGCGTTTGAGACTAAAAACATATTTAGACACATGGCTGATGGCAATGATTTCTATTAGTGCTATAGAGTTTGGCAGAGGCCACCGAACTGCATAAGCCTTCTAAACTTTCATGAATAAGTTTTGAGATTTAGATTCACAACATTCTTGTCAGTACATGCAAAAATTCACAGACACACGCATAGTTAAACACAAAGGCCATGAAACGCATTTGCATTTTTTTTTTTTAGAGTAAACCAAGTGGCATTTATTTTAAATAAAGAATGATTTCACAAAAAGTTACATTTTAAATGATTAAACAACAGACATTGGCCAAAATTCGTGCATTTTAAGCATTCAAATAAGTTTAAGTAATTCAACACTTGCAAATACAGACATTCTTATACCAAGCACTCTCCATTGGTTTAAAAAACTGCAGTGTTTTAATTAAAGCTTCGGTTTATTGAAGGCAGTTTACAATCTCATTTTCTCTTTTCTCTGTAAAACGGATGTTGGCCTTTTCTCATTATAATGAATGTGCTGATTGAAGTTAAAATTGAGCGGCTGAAATCCTACACTGCAGCAAGAAAAGGCCTTTCTGATTAACCACACAAACCAAAGAATTTTTCATTTTTAATTTAATAAAACTAATCGCTAATCAGAACTGGGTTTCAAACAGCAGTCAGCTGGTTCCCCAGTCACTTTTTTGTTTGATTGTGAGTCAGCCTTCAGGTTTGGGAATGTTAATTAAAGGTGCTTGCTAAGGGTGATTGCTCATACTCAGGCAACAGTTGGCACACTTAATGCATGCTTTTAACCCCTAACATCAATTATTAAACTTACGAGTGTAAATTGTCCTGAGACAAATGTGATAATCTTTGTGATGTGACTCTGTGTGATAAACCTAACGGCTTTCACTTGGTGTTGCAACCTGCACTTTGGCCTTTCTAGGAATACTTCACCCAAAAGTGAAAATGTACTCACCCTCAGGCCATCCAAGATATAGATGAGAAATGTAGCATTAAATCACTTGCTCACCAGTGGATCCTCTGCAGTGAATGGGTGCCGTCAGAATGAGAGTCCAAACAGCTGATAAAAACATCACAATAATCCACATGAATCCAGTCCATTAATTATAACGTCCTGTGAAGCAAAAAGCTGTTTGTAAGAAACAAAATCCCTCATTAAGACGTTTTTAACTTCAAACCATTGTTATTAGCACATACAAGTCCTCTATCCATAATATTGCTTTCTCTGGTGAAAAATTTAATTTATCTTGTCTGGATCTAGAGAGAAATATGCACAGACCAAGCACCGTTTACAAGCAAAAACAGTCCAAAACAGTTCTAAACAAATATTTTGATGTGAGAGGACAACAGGAGACAACATTTGACTGGAAGACACGTTATTAATGGATTATGGACTCATATTTTGGCCAGAAGCAACGGTTTGAATTTAAAATGCCTTAAATGATGGATTTGTTTCAAACATGCAGCTTTAATTTCATAAGACATTAATTGATGGAGTCGTGTGGATTACTTTGTGATGTTTTTATCAGCTGTTTGGACTCTCATTCTGACGGCACCCATTCACTGCAGTGGATCCCTTGGTGAGCAAGTGATATAATAATACATTTCTCCAAATCTGTTCTATTGAAGACATAAACTCAGTTACATCTTGGATGGCCTAAGGGTGAGTAAATTTAAATCAAATTCTAATTTGTGTGTGAACTTTTCCTTTCAGGCAGGTTAAACGAGAGAAAATGAGCTAGAGAAAAATGTGCAACAAAACAACTCATAGAAAATGTTGTTGTGGAGCCCAATTGTTAAGCCAGCATGTAACACCATATCTACTGACCAAAACACCACTGAGAGTTAGGGGTCTTCTCTTTTCACTTGAGCTATAGTGAGCAACCAGTGGAAAGCTATATATTCCCATTTCCAATCATCTCAATTGCAGTTGATTGGCTAGCACATCTAGCCAAACATCTTTGCTAATGGGTGCTCCAGAAATAAACAAATAAAAAAATCTCCAGAAAATGCCACGTGATAGATCAAAATGGAACTACAGAAAAGCGACAGGTTAAAAACTATTCAGAACAACGTAGCAATTGCATAGCAACCCAAGCATAATGGTGTTCAATTAAATAGCTTGTAGTTTTAATTGGAATTTATGGAGTGACACTTTCCAGGAAACTGGGAATTTTTGAAACATTGAGGTGTTTGACTGATGAGGTGCTACAAAGGCTCATCTGTTGTACTGGAAAGGTCATTAACCTCTGTCAAACACACACACACATACACACACACAAATACAAAATGGGGTCAGGTGCTTAGTGTCACTCCAGGTGGCCATAGCAATCTGGACACATCTGTCCATCATCTCGAAGAGGCAGACTGGCCTGTCCACAAACACCTTTCCATTCATTTGTCCAGCAGTGGTTGTTTAAATCATACTTTAAAACAAAGTCATGTCACCTATACATACATATATAGCACAAACCCACTGTGCAACACACACATTCACACATGTTGGAGGTGATGATGAAGTATTTTATGGCCATCTGGCTTAGGATGATGTGTGTGTGTGTGTGTGTGTGTGTGTGTGAAGAGGAGGAAATGGGATGTGTCAAGGTGGATGTGTGGGGTTTGGGGGATGGCGGATTGTATGCTCCATTAATTTTAAGTTTAATCACATCTACTTTCCTCTCGTTTTACATCCCTCCCTTAACCTTTTTCTTCTTCACTTCCTGTCACCTCCCTTAACTGCTTCTCCACCTTCTTCCTTCCTTCCATAAATATATTTACTCCAGTGTATCATTCATCATTTTAATTTATTTGTGGACTAATTTGTTATCATAACGAAAAACTGAAGTAACAGACAGAGTTAGAGAGAGATCGCACACGTAATGAAATAAATATATTTATTGTATAAATGTAAAATGTAAAAATAAATCTCATTGATGATTTAATGTATCTTCATAGCTTAATATATACATAAATAGTAAATTATGAAAATTATGAAATATAAAACTATAAAACAACAATATATTGTTGTGTATATATATATATATATATGAATATATTATATATATATATATATATATATGAAATCTTTGAATAAAAATATTTTAATTATAAATATTGAAAATATTTTTATTACTGTCATACACACACACACACACACACACATATATACACATTACATTAGGATTTAGATAAAGAAGAAAAGAGATACAGAGAAGGAAAGGTGGAGATAAAGGGAGAGGGAGATGCCAACACAGATGCAGATCAGATGAATAAACGCTTTGATGTGAATTGCATGCTCTTAAATTCATCTGTCAGGATTCGGGCTCGTCAGAGACTTGGAGGAATTACTCACCCTGCCCTTCGTCCACCTCGCAGGCTCGTCCTCCTCCGCTGGCATTTTCTCTTTCTCGCGTTCACACACACACATATAAAGCGTGGAAATTTGTGTATGAAAGTGTGAAATGACTTGCAGCCACACACAAGCGCACAGCAGCATAAATGAACACAGAACCTGTCATTCTCACAACAAACACATGGAAATTCACCACAAACACACATAAATGCAATTCATTCATCCCTGCAATTAGACAAATAGATTTTATTATTTTATAAGAAATTGTGAATGATGATTTCCTGTGCAAAACTGTTGCGATGCTAGGGTGTTGCTATGCAGTATTTAGGCCTATGCCAAATAAATCCATTGCTAAAATCTCTAACACTTTGTGACTTGGTTCCCTCCCTCAATATCCGTGCCATGTTTTCACTGTTTAAACACCCAAGAGGTGACAATTGTATGTCTACACAAGTATGTTTATGATAGAATCACATCCTAAAGCTGCAATAAAAGTAATTTATACAGAACAGCAAACTAAGCTTCTGATGAAAAATAAGCTTCTGATGTTTACTGAAATGAAATTAAGGCCAGTCTGTTCCACTGTGTTGGTGTGTTCTGTCTGTGCTTGCTATTGGTTGATGAAATCATAAAATCTTTCTTTTTGATTTCTTACTATCCATACTTATCATCTCTGTCCCCATCGAAAGATTTTTAATAAGCTGCCAGCTAAGTTCAATAAATTACACAAAGATGAGCAAAGTTTAAATGAATCAAGCATGAGAAATGTGAGTGGTTCGTACATTTTTCAAATTGGAAACAATCCCAGAAGTCTTTTAATTATGTTAAAGGTCAACTTGCAATTTTAGGCCTTTATCTCCCATTTTTTTTCCTCACATGTATGCTTGAATACACTATGAAATGCCCAATACCAACATCAATATAATGCCATCTTCCTTTACAACTATACATACAAAATCATAAATACTTACAAACCTGTAGAAATCCTTTAAAAACTGGAACCTTTGTGAGGGTAACTGCACAGGTGAGCGGATTCAGTGCTCAGGCACCCCAGAGCAAAACATTCATTTATTAGTAAATGATAGAAAATCTTTATCTGAGAATGAGCTTTTTAATGGCAGTTTTATTAATAAATGAAATCCAGAGAGTCTAACATAAGTAAAATCATTTGCACTCCTAGATTGATTTAATTAAAATCAAAGCTCATTAAGCATGAAATATGAGAAAATCTATGACACACAGAATCAGAACAGAATGCAAAATTAGGTAAATGCTTCAACTGTTAGATAAATGTAATGGCATTAAATATTTAACCAATGTCATTTATAACAAATGCACTAAAATCCACCTTTGAATTCCACTTGTAAACACATTAAAGTCTACATACTGTATGTAAAAAGGTTTTCATTTTGGAAACATACATTGAACATTCCAGTGTCTAAGCATAAAAAAATGTATGTGCAACCCACACTTTATGAGGGTGATTCTTCAGCTCGGGGAACTTTTGTCTCTTACCGAAATGCTTTTAAATAAAAATTGCTTTAAAAATAAAGGATGTAGCCTGTTTTTAATGGCTATTTAAGAGTGTTGACGTGTTCCTAACCCAGATTTTATAATTTTCTAGCAGTAGTAAATATATATATTTTTAAAGAAATATATATATATATGCACAAACATTATGAAACATTTTATTTTTCAGACTTTGAAGAATACTTACTTTGTATGAAATCCTATGCAATCACATTGCATTCTATATCTCTTTCACTCTCTTTCATTCATAAAGTTAATGCTTTCTGTATAATATACTGCATCCAGTATGTGGAGAACATGAGTCAATATTTTTGCAGTTCTATGCATTGTGAAATCATGAGCTTCAGACACCTGCCCTATGATACAACATTACTCACTGTATTTCTCATCAGGCTCTAGCAAACATACTCACACATTCTCAAACAAATGGTACTTCTGTGAAGCGTTACACCCCGTGTGTGTAATAGCAGAATCAATGGTATTTAGTGATGGAGCAGTCAGGCAAAGACGAGAGAAAAGAGCACCTGGCAGTGGAATCATTCAGCATTGATATTTAAACACAGCCTCGCCGAACCCCGTCTACCCACCCTCACACTGCTAATCAACTCTTCAACTCAGACGGAGAGAACATGCTTTCTCTCAAGTGTGTGTGTGTGTGTATGAATGTCTTTGAGCAGGTCAAAATGATCTCCTGTGCGTCTCGAAATAAATTGCTTTCAAACTTTTCATCTCCGTTTTTGCAACAAAGAATCGGCTGCAATTGAACCGCTGTGATTCTTTTATGCAGCTTAAATAACATCAAATCTCTTTCTTCTGTGTCAGGATTATGAAAATGTAACCAGTTTGGGAGCTATTCATGCATATGCAGAATTCATGCTAATCAGCCGACAGCTCTAAACTACTTTGCTTGTTTTACAAATTACGCCATTATCAGTTTTTTGTCACATGCACTTCTTAATTGCTTAATTTATTTAGTTCCTTTTGAAGCTGTCGCTACAATCAGACACAGTTTGCCATGATGTCACTTCCTACGGTCACCTCTGTGATTTACATATTTATTTGAATGTGAGTCATACTTACTTTCATATTCCATTCTGAGGGTTCTAGAACAATGCATTGCAAAGGCATGAAATCTTATTGTGATATCATTATGCATTCCTCTTGCAGTCACAAATTTTGTCCCTTAAAACTCATTGTTGATAATCGAAATGACATATTTAAACGTTTTTCCCATGAACATAATTTCTTAATGCCTTAAAGGGGTCATCGGATGCCCATTTTCCACAAGTTGATATGATTCTTTAGGGTCTTAATGAAAAGTCTATAACATACTTTGGTTAAAATTTCTCAATGGTAGAGTAAAAAATACCTTCTTTACCCTGTCAAAATCAGCTCTGTCTTCATCATTTTAGTCCATGTTGCTTTAAATGCTAATGAGCTCTGCTGACCCCGTCCCTCTCTTCTGTGGAGTGACAAGGAGACTGTAAACTTAAGCTGCAAAACTGGCTAACTAGCACATTATTAGGAAAGGCAATTTGCAAAGATTCATAAAAAACGCTTATACTCACTTCTTGTGTAGATGAAACTGGATCACGAATGATTCGCGCGAACATAGACGCATTTAGGCAGATTGTAGATTGGCGCATTCCATTCAAAACGAAAGTAATGTTAATCCTCTGCGTCTTCAGGAGTAAATGACGACTGCTATATTTGTTATTGCATCCAACAACAAAACGCCTTAATCGCTTAATCGGAGACATCTTGTCCTCCCCTGCACTGGAGTCAACATAATGGCAGACAGCTCACTGAGGGCGGGTCTAAGGTAAGACAGCCTTGTCAATCAACTATCGTGGGAGGGGCCTGTACAGAACTATGTCATTCTGACAGGAATCTCAGAACAGCCTGATTTGAGAAAAGGGATTTTAAAAAAACCACTGGGTGGATTTTTATCATTATAGGATGGATGTGTACACACGCTTCCAACTCACATTTATGTTCAAACAACTTGTAAGGTGAAATTTGCATCCGATGACCTCTTTAAAATGACATTTTAAACTCTACATCCCTGCCTCATTTAGTACAGACCTTGTGCATCCACTTTCACTTAGATATATAGTAAATGCTACACAATGGCAAATGGCGATATTGGATTAATTCAGCCATATACGCTTGTTTGAACCATAAAGTGATTCTAAAGAAGAAGAGGAAGAGCGAATTATACAGCGTCATTTACAAGTCAATGTATCAGAATGATAATGCATTTTGTGTATCACTCTCTACATTGTTGCACGCGTAATTGATATCATTAGCCTTTCGCCTGTTATGAAACAGCTATAATAATGTGTTGCTTACACAAACCATGTTCCTGTTCACCATCTTAGACAGCTACCTTCTCAAAATCAACTCAGAAACGCTTCACTAATGACTAATGATTGGTTACAGGTTTGTGACAGTAGGAAACAGGAACTGTTTCAAACCGCATTTTTTGGTATTCTGCGGAGCAAATGCTCAACAATGGTGTTGACTGATGAATTTGCACATGGTTTGCCTTTAAGCATATCAAAAACACCAGACAGACATGTAAACAACATTAAAAACTCGTTTTACAGCACTGGGGGTCTTTAACAGGCACGCCAAAGACGTTTTGACTTATATCCAAGGGTTTCATTCCCAAACACTTTGCAAAACAGCATGACCACCACAGATACAGGGAATCAATTCTAGATCTAAAATACATTCATATCTTAGCCTTTCTCTGGCTCTCGGTGCAGACACCTGCTGACCTATCAGTCTGTGTTAATGCATCTGTCTGCCTGTAGTATACACACGTCTGACCTTTATGGAAATGAGAGATGCGATACACACCTTATTCAGACTGTATTTGCAATGGTTTGCAGGCATATCACAGAAAATACAGTATCTGCTGGATGAAGGTCAGGTGGTCTCCCTCACTCACTCTTCCTATAACTCCTTTTCTAAAACAGCCAAACTAGCTTTCCCATAGGACATGATGATTTAACAACAGAATATTTTAACAGGGATGTATCATCAAGTCTGCTTCAAGCATCTGTGATTTAATGAGTTTAATTTGTTGGTGTGAAGATGATGAAAAGAACCCAGACACATTATTCCACGGCCTCAGAGCACCAACTTAAAATCATAAAAATACTACATGTGACAAATAATAGCCTTTACTGAGATATTTAAATTTGAAAAGATTACACAAAGCAGTATTAAATGCATAGTTTACACACAAAAACAATTGCTGAATATTTACTCACCCTCAGACCATCCAAGACGTCTTCTTCATCAGAATAGATTTGGAGAAATTTAGCATCACATCACTTGCTTACAAATAAATCCTTTGCAGTAAATGGGTGCCGTCAGAATGAAAGTCCAAACAGCTGATAAAAACATCACAATAATCCACAAGAGATCAACATGATTCCAATCCATTTATTAACATCTTGTTAGTGGAAAAACTACAGGAGGAAAACTGCATGTCTGTAAGAAACAAATCCATCAGTAAGGTGTTTTAATTTTAAACTGCCACTTCTGGCCAAATTACCAGTCCAATAATCCATAACAATGAAGAAACAAACTCATCTACATCTGGAATGGCCTCAGGGTGAGTACATTTTTTGCAAATTTTCATTTTTGGGTGAACTAGTTCCTGAAAATATAGAAAAATGCATTTAAAATAGTTCAGTTTTATGCATTAAAAATATGTTATTCTATTACCATTATGATGCATCATAGTGGTTCAAAAGCAAAGCATTCATTCATAATGTTAATCTTCATAAATGCGCCCACCAGCACGATATTTATAAAAACTGCATCAGAGAAGTATCAAGATCAGTGTGTGAGAAAACAACAGTTGTCATCACTTAAACGTGAGCTCATCACTTGGCAACACAAGAGTAGCAAAATATCTGCAAAAGACATCTGACAAAAACTTGTGCATACACAAATTAATTAGAAATAGAAAAAAGCACATCACATCTGGTTAATTTCTTTCTTTCTTTCTGTATTTGTGTGGGTTGGATCATGTCAAAAATATCTTACTGACCCTCAACTGACCCAATTTGTCTATACAGAAACACTGCAACACAATAAAGGAGTCCTCTAAAGTGTTTTAATGATGGAGGAAAACATATTGCTGTTCTACAGCTGAGGCAGTTGAGTGTACAGTCTGGCTTCGGTTTATCCTACAGTAATTTTCTATATGAGTCACTGAGGAGGTAGAACTTTAAGCGAGTTTAAATGGGGATTTGGAGGCAGAAGTGGACATATTTGTGCTGGCTCATTTCTCTAATGTTCTTTCCCTGCTGATGGTGCAGTGTGCTGGTAATGAAGTTAATTTAATGTCGGTGTAAAATAACTAGGAGGCGATGCTTT
The DNA here is from genome assembly GCF_012432095.1 of Onychostoma macrolepis. Taxonomy (NCBI): domain Eukaryota; kingdom Metazoa; phylum Chordata; class Actinopteri; order Cypriniformes; family Cyprinidae; genus Onychostoma; species Onychostoma macrolepis. Next base: position 23,828,700 of record NC_081169.1, on the reverse strand, counting down.
TCACTGGCTTGTGCTGAACACTTTGGTAGATACAGGACCTCATTAGAACTTTGCTGCGGTAGAAAACTTTCAAATAAGATGCTTAATTGAAGGTCTCTTCGGTAATGTAGATAAAACACGCAACAATTACGATAAAAGCCACGAACCAGTGTTTCCTGCTCCGACGTAGTGTAACTGTACCGCTGCCCATTGATGAATCTTCAGCGTCACACCAATTAATCATATTTTATCTGAGTTTAGAATGTGAGTTCGCAGTCTGCGTTGAATGTGATGTCATAAAAGACCGTGTACCGAGGAATAATGACAAAAAACAACTTTCTTTTTGAGTTGTCCCGCCGACTACAGTGCTACACATATAAACACAACATGAGTGTAGTAGTCTGATTCTCAAACATATGACTCTAATGAGCCGGTTCTTTTTAGTGAATCAAAAACATACAACGCAACCTGTGGAGTCCTATTTACGAAATTAGCCTACTCTATGAGTCTTTTTAGTTTAGATTCTTTTTAGTGAATAAAAACCATACAGTGTAAATTGATTCACAAACTGACAAACAAACAACTTTTTTTTAATTTTTTTTATTAAATGTCCGTATCGAGCCATATTTTAATATACATATGTATGAAAAAAACTTTATTTATCCAAATTGATTAATTTTAAATAATTTAGCCTACCAGAAAATAATAACAAAATTGTTGGTCTTTTGAACTATCCCTTTAAACGTTTTGACCTGAGAGAATCTGTTTGTTTGTGTGTGCACATGCATGAGTTCAGTTGTGTATTCTCGATGTTAGTTGCCAGGGTGTGATGTAATAGACCTCTGACCAAGCCACTGTCTCTCATCAGTTCAGTCAGCTTCCATCAGTATCAGAGCCTATGAAACCATATACAACGCACACACATGCTAGAGAGAGCTTGATAGGTGGCCTAGCAGTGGGAAGAATGTTAAATGGAGTTTAATGGTATGAATTGTAGGGAGTGTTTAAGGCCTCAAAGGCTAATGGACCAGCTCAGTGTGTGCAGACAGCATGCTGGTCTTCTCAAAACACACATAAACACTCAAACGCACACACCACTGTGTTTAGGAAGCCGTGCTGTGTCTCTCAAATGGATGAGTGATTGTGATTTGTGTTGTTTGAATAATTCTTTGATGATTGCCTGTGTCGTTCACAGACTAATGATTCCGTTAAGGCCACGCACATGTACGTAATCACACTCGCTCACACACATTTATCAAAATATTTATCTAAATGAGAGCATAAATTAAACTTCTATTATTTTTTAACAATTATTATTATTAATATTTTTTATTACCACTGTCTAATCGACTTATTGACTTATTTATTAAAAATAATAATACATATTATTGCAATTATAAAAATAACAAAATATAAACTAATACTAATATAATAATAAATGACTAATTAGTATTATTAATTATTAAAAGAAAATTATTATTAATTATAAAAGTCTTCATTTATTGAAACGAAAAAAATAACGATTTTATTCAACAATTTGTCTCCTCCGCATCACCCTATAGCGCCATTTTGGAATATACAACGTATCCGGCGTGACGCAGCTGACACACAATAGCATACATTGTTTACATCCAGCAGATACTCTCCAAAATGGCACTAGGGTGATGCGGAGACGAATTGTTGAATAAAGTACAAAAAGTATTCTCGTAGCCTCGTAAAATTACGGTTGAACCCCTGATGTCACGTGGATTATTTTACTGATGTCCTTGCTACGTTTCTGGGCTTGGGAACATTTCAGTTGCATTGCTGTCTATGGGAGGGTCAGACAGCTCTCAGATTCCATCAAAAATATTTTAATTTGTGTTCTGAAGATGAGCGAAGGTCTTATGGGTTTGAAACAACATGAGGGTGAGTAATTAATGACATAATTTTCATTTTAGGGTGAACTAGCCCTTTAACAGCAGTTTGGCAGCATCACCTTGCAACATTTGCAAATATTTTTACTAAACATAAACAAAATTAAATATGTCTCCCTGAGAAATAACAGTTGGTTGTGGGCAGGCAGCGAGAGCTGATAAAGAGAAATCGACCAGCTGACATGATGACTCATTACATTCAATGTTGCATAACTAATTGGTTTGATTGACAGCTGCAGACACAGTCGCCAGTGTATCTCCATCTGACCAGACTAAAATAAAAAATAGTTAAGTAACAAAATACCATATATTAGCTGCACTGCAATGAATTGAAATAACATTGGCCGTGTGCCTGTTTTCCTTCACCTATTTTTGCATGCTGAGGGGATCGTGAAAGACAGTAATGAGTCTTTTGTTCAGAGAGTGTGACACATCACTGGCTTTGCTAAAGCTGTGTGGACAGAGAAGATACACTCAATTCATGCGTTGGGCCTATTGTTGTCCTCATAACAGAGGGATTGTGGGATATTTGTGTTTTGTTTTGTTTTAGCTGGATGAGGGGAATTATGAGGGAATAACATGGAAAATCTTTCTGCGGGTATATGTGTGCATGAGAGAGAGATTATTGCTAATCTTTCCTTCCTATCCAGATGAAAATATAACTGCCCTTTTATAGCTCTTATAGCTCTTTTCAATAAAAAATATATAATTAGAAACTATATATATATATATATATATTTATATATATGTGTGTGTGTGTGTGTGTGTGTATATAGTTAGACAAAAGTGTCATTTGCTCTCCATTTAATCTCATTTTTACTAGGAGAAATTAAAGATATTAGAGATATTGTTTTGATTTTCTTAAAGAAAATCCTTATGCACCCATTTTTCTTTTTTACAGTGGCTCAAACAATATAGAAAATGTCACTCACATACAGGCCTACCCACATACCATATGGTTATTCTACTGCAAGCTTGTCATTTTCTATAGGTAAAATGACAGAGTGTAAGAATAATGTGTAGCCTAAACCTCTCACACACACACACACACACACACACACACAGTGAAAAAGTGTGTACTCTGTAAACACAGCAGCAGAGAGCCGTTCATAATGCCTGACGAAGTCTCTTCTCAAGCTTGCTAATCAAACAGTCCAGATGTGTCGAAATATTTGCGGTGCTTTCAGGACCATAATTAAATAACAATTACAACTGACTAACAGCCTTTTCCACCCTGTCTGCGCGTTCGTGCGCGAGCCTCAAGGGACGGAGCTCCAGTCATGGAGCAGTGTCTGTTTTCACAGCAATAACACGCTAATGAAGAACACATCAAACTGGAGTGTGTGCGCGAGAGAGCGAGAGTGCAAATGATGCGTGAGTTATTTGTTCTCTTCATAGATGTTCCGTCAGTCATGCATGCTCGTCTGAAGATGAGGACACATGGCTTTTAATGGCGGAAAGGTGGACGGGGGCGTCTACAAACATTCTAAACAGAATGTTTTCCATCTTTCTCTCCTTTGTCATTCTTGATCATATTGGTGTGTTGTGCTTCTCATCATGTTTAATAGAATGGAATGATCCTTAATGCTTGTTTATTACCACTAATCACCATTGTGACATCACATAAACAAACACACACATATCATTAATGCTAATGTTGCCTCACAAATGTAGTTCAAAGGATAGATAGCATTTTAAATGTAGGCTATACACCATCATGTCATTCACAACAAAAAGCTCTTTCATTTTTATTTTTATTCTTTATTTAGAATTGTATTAACTTACAATCAATCGATTGACTGACAGAACCAATTAACTTGTGGTTTGACCACAGCAGTTAGCTTAGCAAGAGATTCAAGGTGTTAATTGGCAATATCAAGTGAGGGCCTCAGCAGGAAGTGAAGCCCTTCCAGTAGAAGTTTTTGCATCCCGCTTTGCGTTCCCGAGCGGGCAGGTGGTTCGAGCTTTCCGCCGAACGTTCTAGCTCCACGCGCAGGTCCTCGTTTTCACCTGCCGTTGATACATCAGTCTCGCGCATCTCCATTTCAGGCATGGAAAGCAGGGAAAGGAGCTCCTCTACATCTTTCTTAGTCCAGTCCTGAGAGAAATGTTAAGACATATAAAATGGGATCAGTATTTCAGTTAATTTCCCCCCTTTTATTTGAAGAATAAACACTGTCTAGTAAAGCTAATGGTGCGCTAAAATCAAGGTATACATGAGGTAACCGAAGCTAAAGGAGAAAAGCCATTTTGTATTTATTGGGCAATGTGCGTTTTGATTAGAACTAAATGCATTCCATTAACTCAGAGTTCCTGTATAGTAAAAGATAATGCATTTACTTGCCAAGACGTAAATGAGAAAAACAGAGGGTCATTTAGAAATGTGTGTAGGCTACGGGAGTGAGAGAGAAAGAGGGACTGGAAGTAATGATGTCTTCCTATAGAATTAGATGTGGATTGTAGTTATTTCCGATTTAATCATCTATTAAAAGCAGAATGAACTAGAGCATTAAACAAACTGAGCATTTCTGCAACCTGAAATACATGTAGTTGCTTTATTTAAAGGGATAGTCCACCCAAAAATGTACTGAAATTGTCATTATTTACTCACCCTCATATCGTTCTAAACATTATTTCTTCTGCAGAACACAAAAGAAGATTTTTTTTTTTTTTTTTTTTTGTCAATACATTGAAATCAGTGGGGTCCAACATTGTTTTGGACTCTACTGACTTTGAACATATGGACAGAAACAGTTGAAATGCTTCTTTTGTGTTCCGCATTAGAAAGTCAGTCTGTACCTGTTTGGAATGATATGAGGGTGAGTAAATGACCAATTTTGAAGGAACTATCTATCATTCGATATAGTTAGTTGAATGTGAGTTTGCGATGCATGGCAGCCTTGAACATGCAGACAATGGAAAACCAGATGCTAGCTGATAAATGCAGGCCTCAGACTTTGTGTTAATGTTAGTTTGAGACTCACCTGTGTAGCCTGTCCAATCGCTCTTGCTCTCTGCATAAGTCTGCGATGACGGAAGTCCATGTCCGGTTCTAGCTGTGAATTTGCACTGCGGCCACATAGCATAAGGGACAGACCCAACAGGGCCAAATAACACTGCAGCTCACACAGTCTCATCTCAAACCTCTCTCTTCCGCTCACGGAGTGTCTCTTTGTAGCTGTGGTTCTGGTTCTGGACCCTCGGGAATTCTAAGCGCTCTTTTTAAAGTGTCCTTACACTCGTACGGTTGACTGACAGCTGCCCAGGTTGCTGGGTGATAGTGGATTGTGATGTCATAAAGCATTTAGAATCTTCTGGTCCCACACTAATGGGAAACACTCTCATTTAGATAACGCAAATGAACGAATTGCAACTTGACAATGGGGGCTACAATAAAAGCATTAGACTGAATGGATTCAGGTTTGTTCAGCTAATCTAAAACAAATACAACAGAGAAATGCCTGGGTGTGCGTCTCCGTTGCTCTGAAGCACACATACCGTGGCAGAAGCGAAGAATAAAAGCCTTTATAAACTTAATTGATTCTGAATGAAGAGTTTAATGTGTGTTTCTTGAAGTGTTAACTCAAGAAGTACAAGCGTTTGTGCTGTTGGGAACATTTCCATTTGCACTGTAGAGATAAATGAATGAATTTAATTATTAGTGAATTCTGAATTAACTTTCAAAGCATTGATGAAAGTTATAGTGCAGCTGTGATATGGATTAGAAAACAAAGCCCAAATGTGACCCTGGATGACAAAACCAGTCTTAAGTGTCAATTTTTCTAAATTCGGATCGGACAATATTTGGCCGAGATACAACTATTTGAAAATCTGGAATCTGAGGGTGCAAAAAAAAAATCTAAATATTGAGAAAAACATCTTTAAAGTTGTCCAAATGAAGTTCTTAGCAATGCATATTACTAATCAAAAATTAAGTTTTGATACATTTACAGTAAGAAATTTTCAAAATATCTTCATGGAACATGATCTTTACTTAATATCCTAATAATTTTTGGCATAAAAGAAAAATCTATAATTTTGACCCATACAATGTATTTTTGGCTATTGCTACAAATATACCCCAGCGACTTAAGACTGGTTTTGTGGTCCAGGGTCACAAATAACGTAAACCTTTCAGTAGAAGACATATTATACTAAGACAAGTATCACTTTTGATTATATGGCTCTTAAACCCCTCAAACCATATTTTGAGACCAGAATATAATTTAGAGGAATTGGGCTCTTTTAATATGGGCCAGTAAGCAACCATCTGCAGTCTTGAAAATAAAGATTCCAAAAAGTTTTCACAGCAATGCCACTGAAGAACTATTAGAATTGAAGAATATGATGGCGGTAGGCCTTTTTGACTTTGGCTAGTAAGTAACCACTTTGCAACCAACCAGAACACCCTAGCAACAGCATAACAATGCCTTGCCAACCATCCAAAACTCTGCTAGTGAGTTTTGCATTGAAAAGTAAAGCTTTCAAAAGGTGGTTTTCGCAGTGATGCCATAGAAGAACCATTTTTGGTTTCCCAAATAACCTTTCAGTAAACAGTTCTTAAAATAACCATTTTCTTTTTTAGTATGAAGAACATTTTAATAATTTAAGGAACCTTTATCCACTATTAACAACCTTTTGTGCAATGGATGTTCTTTATGGAACCAGAGATGCCAATAAAGAACCTTAATTTTTACAGACAGCCTTCCAAAAAACTTTTCCAATGTTAATTTATTTATATTTCTGACTATTTTAAGTCCCAGGTTGTAGCGTTTAGTAAGAAAAAGTTAAACTGGGGCTTTTGAATGTGCAGTCATGTAATGTCACATTCAATTTAAGCTTTAAATGATGTTGTTACGAGGTCACGACCTACTAGAAAAAAAAGAGTTAATTTTATAAACTAGTGTTTATAGAGAATTTTCAAAGCCAAACTCAAAATTACATAGCAAAAGTGAAAAAAAAAAAAAACTTTGCATTAGGTATTCAAAAAAGACTCTGGCCTGACATCTTGTGGTCAGCCTTAAGCAGACATGACTTATGAAAGGCAAACAAATTATTCAACACCAGGTTACATAAAATTTTGAATTCATATATTAAACATTTGACACACACATTTAACAGTAGGGCGGTAGGTTTATGATTTAGTTTGTAGTGCTTATAAAGCATGTTTAAGACAACTTGAAACATGCGGCAGCAACTCACTTTGTGTCCTTCATTATTTTTCATAATTTTTTTTTGGTATTCCCAATATCAAAGTATATCAATTTAAACTATATTGTCTCATCCTAAGGGGAAAAATCTGAGTTTTAAATGGCATTAAGCAGATAAGTTATGCACATGCAGTGATTAAAACAACACTTTATTTTACGGTAAATGTTTGGTAGCCTACAAATATGTGCCGTTACTTCCTTAATATTTATATATAATAACCTATATAGTCGAAATATATATAAATAAACATGAGTATATATACATTTCATCCAAAAGATTATTTATTCAATTAGTGCAATGTTACTACACATCCAAACACAATATTCTTTATTTATGGCCTGATGGAGTATAAAAAATAAAATAAAATTGGCCAATTAAAATCTGTATAGAAGAGAACTGAGATGTTATTGGGATCTTATACTATACATAGACATTTTCTACAGAAATATTCAAAATATACACATTTTTTTTATTATTCTGACAAAAACCATTATAGGATTTTCTATTATACCGTTCTTGAGCTATTAAACACTGCAGTCAAAAAAGAGACCATTAATTTCTATACTAAACATGTGCAATCTTGATTTTAGTTGCAATTATGAAAGCACAAAACACATTATTTGTGAGCTTTATGTCGTTTAGTACAGAAAAAGACCAGAAATATACACCTGACTGAGTGCAATAGATCTGCGATAAAGCAGGTGACGACACGATAACGACAGTTTTCATTTTTTTATGTAGAGGAAGTGTTGTCAAGACTACACTCCTAATTTCTCAGTTGATTTGGCGTTGACAAGATTTTACATGTAATAATTCATTACAATTCCTGTTTACAGTATACAATTGATTACAACTGAATACGAGTCATGGGGAAAGCTCCTTAATGCAATGCTATAATAAGTGTCTGGTAAATTCACATAATGACTACACATAAACACACTTTGTCTCTGTCTCAACATTTCTCAAGTTTCTTTTCCTTTTTCATAATCTAACAAATAGCACCATTAACTCGTTAAATATGAACAAGCTTATATAACATTTGCAAAACCTCAGCACCAAAAACAGCTTTGGACAAGCAGTTTTGAACAATAAGAAACAAGACTTTAATTCTTTCTTGAATAAAGTCCTAATAGCAGGTATATCTATAGTAAAGTATTTGTATACTAAAGCGGAAAATCATAGTCCAAATGATAAGCACACCTGGCTTACACTGACAATTGCACCCACATCCAAAATACATAAGCAGGGAACTACTGAATTTTAATTCATGATATTTAGGGAATTACTTAAAGGATTTATATATATATATATATATATATATATATATATGGGAATTCAGAAGACTCTTTGCAATTTATTACTATTTGATTATTAGTAACATTAACATATTTGTTTATAGAGTGTTACTAAGGAAGACATTAACGTCAAGTGTATTAGTTAACAATTAATAATGACAAAAATGAACAAAATATTTAAACTTTAATTACTAAACTATTTTTCAGTAGCATTACTAGAGCATAGATGAACTATTTTGTTTCTGTTTTAAATACCAAATTAATTATACACAGTTCATGCTCAATATGAGCAATCTGAGCTCAAATTATTATTCACCGAGCCGGTTTCTCAATGCTCACTTGAATCTAGCCAGGATTTTCTAATGGCCTACTATTGCTATTCCCACACACAAAAGTCATTCCTAATTAACTACAAATGAAAAATAGTTTAGTAATGAGAAGTAGCTGAACTGAAGTCACTCCAAATTCTGTTACGAGTCATTTTGAGAGAAAAACACATTTATAAGTGCTGGACATGTCAAAGAAAAAGAAAAGAATGCTGAAGAATTCTTGGAAGTGAAAAACACTGGGCTGGTAGTGGTACCTTGGATTTAGCGAATCCAAAACAAAGAATGCTGAAATGGCTGAAAAGTGTTTAAAAAACAAACAACTGCTTCACCCATAACTGTATCATTCCACTCATTAAAGGAATAGTTCATCCCAAAATGAAAACTTTCTAAAAATGTACTCACCTTCAACATTTAGGATGTAGAGGAGTTTGCTTATTTATCTGCAGTGAATGGGTGCCGTCAGAATGAGAGTCCAAACTGCTGATAAAAAAAACATCTCAATCTAAAAGTAATCCACACAATTCTGGCCATTGAAAACCATTGTTTTCAGCTGAAATATGAGTCCTCTATCTATAATATTGCTTTCTCCAGTGAAAAAAAAAAAAAGTCTCTTCTGAATCAGGACAGAAATATGCACAGATCAAGCACCATTTAAAAGTGAAAACTATGAAGGTATTTTTGGTGCAAAACAACTGACTAACCAAATGTTGATGTGAGACGTCAACAAAAGATGGACTGTTTCACTGAAGGAAGTGTTATTATGGATTATGGGCTTGTATCTTGGCCAGAAGCGATGGATTTGTTTCTTACAAACATGCAATTTATCACTTCACAGCTTGTGGACTGGAGTGGTGTGGATTATTGTGATGTTTTTATCAGCTGTTTGGACTCTCATTCTGACGGCACCCATTCACTGCAGAAGATCCATTGGTGAGCAAGTGATGTAATGACCGGTTTCTCCAAATCTGGTTCTGATTAAGACTCATCTACATCTTGGCCTGAGTGCGAGTATATTTTTTAGCAAATGTTCGTTTCTGAGTGAACTGTTCCTGGACTGGACTACAGCAAACATAATGACACTCACTCGTGGGGCAGAACTATTTATCCAGTTGTTTCAGGTGAAGCACTTGAGGGCTGACTTAACAGATCTTACTGACATTACACAAGTCTGCGAATGGAAGTTCATAGCTCAAGTCTTTTACTAAGGCCACCTAGCTCTGACTTAAAAACTACTGCTTCATACAGACCCGACAGCGGCTGATGTCTTGCTGTCTTGCTGTCTGGCGGATTGGAATACTGAGGAATGAGAATAAAAAAGGATAAAGGTTCCTAAAGTTGTTTATTTCATATAACAGTATTATTTTAAAATCAATTCTAGTTTATGATTTAAGCAGTGAAATGTGAAGATAGACTGGAAGAGAGTTGTCCTTTTAAGGGAAAAATATTTACTTCTATTTCATCTAGATCAAATTGGCAAATCGGATTCAAGTAAAACTTTCAATCTTCAAAATTCTTGTACCTGAACATTCTGCTAGGATCAAGTGATGCAAGCCAGAAGCTGAAGGAATCAGGATAGAAGTTGCAGGTGCCACGACCATGACACTCTATGAAGGGAATCTTCCGGAATTCTTCCAGACAGGATCCAGGAGAAATCAGCGGCTGCCCGGAACCTTCTGCACCTGCACCCGTTTGCTAAGGAATAAATCAGAACAAGCACAGTTACATTCTTCAATTGGGGTGGCAAATGAGAGGCAGTTTATATATATTGCTATGCATTTAAAATTAGTTTAATATGTTATATCTATTAAAATAGAAGCTTTAGAACATTTCCATTTTTTTATTTTTTTCAACAATTTTAATCAAACACTTGGTGTTACCAATAATTGAAGTAACATTTTGCCAGGAAAGACAGTAACACTGCAGAAATATCAGCCTAAATTCTGACTTTTGTAAAATGGAGGCTGCCATCATGATGATTTCAAGATCAGGGGACATTTTGAAAATATTAAGATTGTAAGAGTGTCAGATCTGCAAGTTATCAACATAACACCACAGACACTTATAAAGTGCGACATATGAAATTGTCAGAAATGTAGTCAATTTTAAGAAAATTAATGAGAAAGAATGTACTCCCCATACATATCTCAGATCATCCAGCACCTGCAGTGACCTTTACACACAGGAAGTAGTCCAAATTGAATTCTCCCTTTTCTTAAAGAGGCGACATCCATTGTTGTAACACCACAGACATGAATTTGGGGGAAACAACTTTTTTCTTAAATATAACAAAATATGTATTTTTAAAAGCAATTTAATAAAATTGTACATGTTCAATAAAATCTATATTCACAACATAACCACTTAATTTTTGTTAAAAATGTTATATTGTTGCCATCACATTCCATGATACCTCTCTAAGGTATGGTGGGAACATGTATATTTTGTTACAAATGCAATCTCTCAAACTCAATTAAATATGTATTTTAAAATAAAAATGTCACTAGTAACAGTGCACAAATTGTGTTTACCCTACAGAATACAAACATTTTATGATTTATTGGTATTTAAAGTTTATTTAAACTGTTGTAAAGTAGAGGGACACCACTTGCCAACGCAAATGAAGAATGACCCATATACAGTGAATGTATACGTGTTACCATTTACATGCTCAGCAAGGCTGCATTTATTTGATCAAAAATACAGTAAAACAGCAATATTATTAAATAATATGAACTGTTTGCTGTTTTAATATATTTTTAAATATAATTTATTCCTGTGATGGTAAAACTGAATTTTCAGAAGTCATTACTCCAGGCTTCAGTGTCAAATGATCCATCAGAACTTATCATAATATGTCAATTTGCTGCTCATGAAACATTTTTTATTATCCTCAATGCTGAAAACAGCTGTGCTGCTTAATATTTTTTGTGGATTTTTTTTTTTTTTTTTAAGAATGGAAAGTTGACAGCATTTATTTGAAAAGTCTTTACTGTCACTAATGACTAATTTATTGTGACCAAAATGACCCCAAACCATTTTTGTTGCAATATTTCAAAAATAAAGCATGATAAAAATGCTTGTTGCTATTTATAAAAATACTGAAACATTTTTTTGAAGTACAAGCTTTGATTTTCATTTTAATACTGAACTTCACCCAACAGCTATACTGCATAGTATTAGCATTGGCCACAGCCATATCACCCTGCAGCCCAAGACCGGTTGCCCATGGAAGCTAAGCAGGGTTGATAAAGCTAAGCAGGGTTAATACACGATAAAGCACTATATAAATGCCTCATTCATTCATAGATCATAAGAACTCAAGGTGCTAAATGCTTTCAATAATACACTACCATATAGATGTCTTTCAAGCTATCAAGATGTCTTTATTGACACGGTTTGTAAATAATAGCTGCCTCTTACCATTACAAAGGAGTAACCTTTCCATAGTGGAAGCCATCCTCTAGGGCACGCTGGGATTTCCATGGTCTGGCTGTGAACTGCTATTACATTAGTTGGCGCCTCACATACTGAACACCTTTGAGGAATTGAAAGAAAGATAGTTGAACTTATATTATCTTTCCACAGATAATAATACAAACTGACTTACACCACCTCATTAACAAAATGATACAAGCACTACTGAAGAAACGCAGGCTCCACATTTACCTGCTGATATAATTAGCCAACAAACCACCAGATATTAATCCCATGTCGGGAGACATCGGTGTGTCTGTAGCCAGCCAATAGGAGTAATCATTTCGAAAGGCATAGTAACATGTGTCATTGGGATTGCACACCAGGAAAGGCATGGTGGAGAACATTTGCAAACAGCTTCCCACAGTTCCTACAAACACACAAGTGCACACAGACTGTGAAAATCTGCGCTCATAACTGTTGTGTATGTAAACATGTGTTCCCACATCTATGTCTATTTGCATTGTGTGCATCTGTATGTGCATGAGTTGTCGTATGAATGTTCTGTCTGTGTTTCATGCCTAGGTCTTGTCCATGTCCGCGGTTATTGCCGTTGATGAAGAGAAGCGAATATCCAAAGTATACATGTTTTGACCCAGGAGGACAGGCTGGTAACGATGTTTTCTGACTATGCTTGGTAAAAAGGAATCCATCTTTTGTGCCAGATGGACCTTGTGAACCCTTGGGACCCACTTCGCCTGACAAACCGGGAAAACCTTAGGAGACAAACAAGGTTTGTTTTTACATGATTTGTTTGGAGTTTGGAGTCAGTAAACAAATGTATCAAGGTTTCAGAAAAATATTTAGCTGTTTCAACTGTGCTAATAATAAGAAATGTTTTTGAGCATCAGGTCAGCAAATTACAGTGATCATGTGACATTTTAAAGTGTACAAAAATAGAAACATTTCACATTATTACTGTTTTACTGTATTTTTGATCAAATAAATTTGAACACAAGAGACTTCTTTAAAAAACTGTTACAGATCCGAAACTTTTTTATTTTTAATTTTATGATAGTGTATTATTAGCTATAGTTCAAATAGAAAACCCTCTAGGTGTCTTAAGTTTTAAGACTTACCTTTTGTTCCTTTTGGGCCAGTGTCTCCTTTTCGTCCAGGTGCCCCTTTTCGTCCAGCACCTCCATCTGTACCTCTGCTTCCCCTTTGACCTTGTGTTCCTAAAAGGTGGGTAATTATGCAAATATAAGATGAAATTATAAAACTTCAGAGAAAATTAGAGCATTGTGTTTGTGGCATTGTACCTTCTGGACCTCGTAGCCCTTGAGATCCTTGTTCTCCTGGTTCTCCTTTTTCCCCGACTTGTCCAGGGAAACCAGGGTCTCCTGGGAGAGTCATGACCTGAGCCACAACATCACACCCTTTAGGCCCTAAATATTCACAAAGAGTGGGAAAATGTTCATAAAACAATATGATTAGGCACTGGGGAAGGCCATGTTGTGACTGAAATGTTTGTCGTTTCCTCAGTAAAGCTGTGTTTTTTATCTCACATTTGCATTTTTATTGACTTTTTTCATTTTCACAATATTACTGTATTCCTGTGGCTTACGCATCTACACTTTTGGGACATTTCAGGACTGCAAGTTTTTGTGATTTCCTCATAAAATAATATACAAGACATGACTGTTTCTGCAATTACTTAATTTTTAATTGTTATTAAAATGATGATAAAAGTTGTATTATGCCAGTATTTAAAACCTAACCTTTAGTTCCAGGAGTTCCTTTACAACCTTTTAATCCAGGAGGCCCAATTGGACCACATTGTCCTTTTTGGCCTACAATACAAGTATAGCAAAACAAATTTTAAATAAAATACATATTTATCTACTAGTCAATCTGTTTCATTAACTGAAGATTTCTTTATCAATTCAAATTTAATTCAGGTTTCTTACCGACTGGCCCAGTAGAACCCAATGGCCCTATATTTCCTTTTGGACCCTTGAAACCAGGATCTCCATCTCTACCCTGGAAACAATACAGTTCTCATGACTGGATCAACCAAGCAAACTCCACATTTTACTCAACAACAAATTCTATGTGAATCAGTCTTGTTATTCTTAACTTGAACTATTTTAACTATTAGAAATAGTTTGTGGTAATTTAAATAAAGCTGAAATTAAAATAAAATATAAATGAAACATGAAAAACCTGTTCTTAAAAATTAGAAATATGTTGAAGTACTAAAATTACCAAAACTAAAAATTAAAAAATAAAGCTACATAGAAATACATATTAAAAAACTAAATTATATAAATATAAAAAATTACAAAAGCAAATAACTAATACCAAGACTTAAACTGAAATTAAAATGAAACTATAAAAGTAAAAACTAATAACACTGATTCACATTTTCAAATCTTATATCAATCACTATAAATGCTTTTGAGTTTAAAATGGTGGTTCCTCAGCAATCATTATTGCAGAATATTTCTCCATGGTTCTGCAAACTTATCTAAAAACATAAAACTTCATAAAAGTCTACAGTACATCAATAAATTGAGATCTCCAAGTTGAGTGTGCATTTATCTCCTTCTGTGTCCACTTACTTGCAACCCTGGAAGTCCCCGGTCACCAGCACAACCAGGTGATCCCACTTGTCCCTGGGGCCCGATGTTGCCTTTATCTCCTTTTATGCCTGGACCTGGGTCACCAGCAGGCCCACGTGGTCCTCTGAGTCCTATGTTCAAAAATACACACGGAAACAGAACAGAAGACATGTAATCAGTAATTAATAGCAGGTTGCTATGTCGTTGCTCAAAAGAACAAGTCCCTATGTTTTTTTCTACATTTCTTTATCGAACCACTTAGAAAAGTAATGGCACACCTCTGCTCAACAAGCTTCAAAATCATTAATGTCTGTAGCAAGTATAAAAGGGTAAAGGGTTTTAAAAAATGCTAACAAAAAGTATGAGCAATAGTAATTAGCAACCACCACTAATAATCAAAGAAAGCTAATCACCTTGTAGGCCAGGTGATCCATTAGGTCCTTGCTCCCCTTTTGGACCATTGATACAGGCACCAGATGGACCTGGAAACCCGCGTGGCCCTATTTCCCCAAGATGGCCCGGAGGACCAATATCTCCAGCTGGACCATAGGGTCCTGGTGGTCCACATGGCCCTGGGGGTCCAGAACAGCCTTTAGTACCTGAAATTAAACATACACACATACTGTAAGCACGGCTAATAGATTAAGATCTGTATATTAGAAGGGTGGCCTTTCTTGGACTTACCTTTCTCACCCTTGATGCCAGGTGGGCCAGGAGCTCCAATTGCCGGGGCTAAAAAACAAAATCAAGATTGTTTAATAAGTAAAAGAACATCCCTTCACGTGAGCATATGTGTGTTTGTGCGTGACATCTTACGCCCTCTGTCTCCTTTATCCCCTGCTGGTCCAGGAAAGCCATCCTTGCCTTGGTCTCCGCGAAGTCCTGGAGGCCCAGGATCTCCAGCTGAACCAGGAACACCTTAAGAAACAACACAGAACATTACTGGAAAAAGACAATGCACCACTGAAGTGAATTCTTACATTACATTTACAACTCTAGAATGAGATCGTTACATTACATTTATAATTCAAGAATGGGATTGTACCTGGTGGACCACAGGGTCCTTCACATCCAGGTGGACCTGGAAACCCATTTAAACCTTCATCACCCGGAGCTCCAGGGGGTCCTGACAATGTGACATTGGATAATAGAATCAGGCTTTCATGTGCCTGTGAGAAAGTGATGGGATGAAGATACTTTTTTGAGCATTGAATTCATTTCTAAATTAAATACCTGGAACTCCTGGTACTCCAGGTTCGCCTCTTTCACCAGGAGCCCCTGATAAACCTGTGGGACCGCTCATCCCATATATACCCTTGTCACCTTTTTCCCCTCTACGCCCTGGAAAGCCTGGCTCACCCTGTTGGAATAAGAGAAAGACAGCAAGAGAGTGGGTGAGTGGCTTAAGGAAAGTACCTATGATGTCAGCAAGGCAACCCACTAGGTTTGAAACAGAGTGATAGTGTCACTTTTTTCACCAATAAGAACTGAATTATGGAAATTGATACTTTTTCACCAGGTTGTCCTCGAGGCCCTGGTCCAGGGGGGCTGGGTTCACCTTTGATCCCCTTTGGTCCATTTGGTCCTGGGACACCAGGAGTCCCAGTCCCCCCACGAACACCAGGTAAACCTTTGAAGCCTTTTACTCCTGCAAGAGTAACACATTTGCACATGTGAAATGACTGACATCTGAAGCGTCATGGTGTTGAAACAAGGCTTAGATTCATGGGTGTGTATGAACTTGCCTGGAAACCCCATAACTCCTGGGTCCCCAAAGTATCCATCAGGACCTCGATTTCCAGGAAGTCCGTTCTGGCCAGGGTCACCAGGAGGGCCTGAAAAACAGAATATTTATGATGTGTTCTAATGTGGACAGAAAGTTTTGGATTTCAGCATCTGTACCTGGTGGACCAGATCTGCCTGGAATTCCATTCTTCCCACATTGTCCATAATTGCCTGGGAGTCCTAATTCCCCTTTAGCGCCAGGTAAACCAAGAAGACCTAAAATGTATTAAATATGTTGCATATAATGTCTGTGAAGTTTTTCAGTTCCATCATCTGGGTTGAGATTACAGAAATTGTATTGAGGAACAGACAAGCTAATTGACCTATCGGTAAGCCCCTCCCCTCGAACGCAGACTAGCCAATGGCAGTCGAGTATCAGTTGCACGGGGAGCGGAACTCAGACATCTTTAGGTTTCAGTGCCATAGAGAAACATTGGAAGATCCGAAGCTCGCATCGGTTTTATGGGGTTTATGCTTCAAAAATGGAAAAACGATGTGCCTGGGGTACTTGTAACACTGATTCCAGGTATCCTGAGAGGATGGGCAATATAATTTATTTTATTACATTTCCTGAATCCAAACAAAACAGAGCAAAATGTCCCTAAGTATTCACCCCAATACAAATGAAGACAAAAACGTTCATTTTCTGGTTGTCATACACTCATTAAGTTACAATTTTCATCTGCTCAAGCGGAACGTTAATGTTATCTTGTGCTTTAGCAAGGTATCTCTGGCTAAAACTAGCTAACGTTAAAGTTAGTGAGTCCATGCTAATGTACAAACCTAAATAGCGGACTGTTCTCGCATCTTGTACAGTGTAGGTCAAAAACACATAAATGAAGGTCTACATTTCAGTGCCTCTCCATATTAAACTAGTTAAATGTACATTAATTTAATCGTACCCTGCGATACATGAACAGTGTTGATCCTGCATGTTGTCATCCGCGATCGTGATGACCGACCGTAATATGAGACTTCTCCCGCTTGTATTGTGATCTGTAAACCCTCCTTCGAGTTACCAACCGTATTTATTTTTAAATATTTTATAAATCCCTCCATGGAATATTTAATTCCCATTTGGTGGCCTTGTGTGTCCAAAATTGTGCAAAAACATTGTGGGACAAGGTTTTCACACTGCAGCTGTCATTGTAAGACAGTGAGCAACTCCCTTTGTTTGTCGGAGGTACAGTAACTAAGGGGGGCGGGACTTACCGATAGGTCAATTATATGGACATAACGGCTTGCATATTCAAGTTGAATATTCAAGTGTAAACCAGGTGTTGAAAGGGTCACCTGGTAGGCCAGGGTCACCAGGATCCCCTGGACTCATAACATTTGATGGCAGTCCCTTGAGACCACAGGCCCCATGGTCTCCTGGATTCCCGGGGTTTCCTACATCTCCTGGTACTCCATTCCTTCCCATTAAACCTGATGAGAGATCATCATCACACCAATATAAAAAGCACCTTAAACAAAAATCATTGCTGAATTTGTATGTGTGTGTGTTTGAACCTTTGGGTCCCGGGAATCCCGGTGGTCCAGGATTTCCATCTACTCCAGGTGGACCAGTCATTCCAGGATTTCCTTGATCTCCCCGTGTACCTGAAGGAAAACAAAGGGAACACTAAGCCTGTTGGAGAAAACCAGCTTAAATTGGTTTCTGTGTTTTACAAAATAGTATCTCTATTCATTAATTGTTTGACCAGCCTCCAAGTTAAAAAAAATTAGATGTCAATTACCTGGAAAGCCTGGTGAACCATCCCGACCTTGGAAACCTTTTGATCCCCGGATACCAACCAAACCAGCATCTCCGATTTTTCCAGGTATTCCAGTCTCACCTGTTATACCAGGTACACCCTGTCCAGGTGGTCCAGTTTCACCTTGTGGCCCCTTCAGCCCTGGCATCCCTAAAGACAACATATGTCACAGTGAACATCATTATGGGTATTTGAATTCATTCTTAGCCCCAAGTAATTCATCTTGCATATAACTCATCCTGCTATGAGCGAGACAACCACTCAAACCACCTTAGCACCCACATACCAACACCATGGTATATTGATGGTAGCTTTAGCCATTAAATGTGGGATTTACTTACCATTGGGTCCATCTAGCCCTTTAATGCCTAAGGGCCCTTCATCACCTTTGGCTCCTGGCGTACAGCATCCAGGAACACCAGCCACTCCAGGCAAACCATCAAGACCCCGCACACCTGTGTGCACAGTTTTCAGGTGAGAGATGGACTAATAAATAGATGCACAGAGAGAGAAAGGAATAAAAAAGAAACAGTATACTTTTGTTGTGTATATTGCATATTTTATAGGCAAGGACTGTGCTTAAGAAATTAAGTGCATTGGCATGGAATCCACCAACCACTTTCTCCTGGTGATCCATCTCTTCCTCTTTGACCTGGGCATCCTGATAATCCAGGGGGGCCAGAAACTCCTCGTTGCCCAAGGCTCCCTTCATCTCCTGGCAAGCCCTGCCGACCCTTGGGCCCCGGGGAGCCAAATGTTATTTCACCCTGCAGGTGGAATTTAAATTTACTCCCTTTTAATGAAGCAGAACTGTACTCATGCATTGTAAAATAATTAATTTCAGCTAATTTCACTTCCAAAACCATGATTAATACTTTGTTTCTAAGTTGCTAATACTTTTTGTTGCTAAACTTTCTTTCTTTCTGTTGTAGGGACTGTCGAGACAAAAAAAAAAGACAAAACTGCTATATAAAACTCAATTAAAGTGACCCATACAATTTGCTACTATATTCCAAGTCTTCTGAGGTTTCTATAGAGAACAGGCCAAAATGTAAGCATTAGGGCCTATTCATTGACCATTTCTCCCATAGCTCTCAAAACTCATTTATGCATGCTTATATTTAAACATAGCTTGTTATGACATATCATGTAACAAAACAGTGTGAAACAATGGGTATCACCGCCCTGACCTTTGGACCTGGATTTCCTGGTGGTCCTGGAGGTCCAGGACGGCCTACACTTCCATAACCAGGTGGACCTTGTTTCCCTTTCACACCCTTATCACCTGCAACAGTAAAAGAAATTGAAATCATAGAGGAGTGCTATCATTTGAAGTCACCCATCCACAACATTAAAAACCCAAGACAAAAATTGGATGCACAACCATGATTTAACATCTGAAAACCAATGAATGCATATTCCACATTTGTGACCCTGGACCACAAAACCAGTCTTAAGTCGCTGGGGTATATTTGTAGCAATAGCCAAAAATACATTGTATGGGTCAAAATTATCGATTTTTCTTTTATGCCAAAAATCATAAGGATATTAAGTAAAGATCATGTTCCATGAAGATATTTTGTAAATTTCTTACCATACATATATCAAAACTTCATTTTTGATTAGTAATATGCATTGCTGAGAACTTCATTTGGACAACTTTAAAGACGTTTTTCTCAATATTTAGATTTTTTTGCACCCTCAGATTCCAGATTTTCAAATAGTTATCTCAGCCAAATATTGTCCGATCCTAACAAACCATACATCAACGGAAAGTTTATTTATTCAGCTTTCAGATGATGTATAAATCTCAATATTGAAAAAATTGACATTTATGACATTTCATCCAGGGTCACATTTATCAGAAATAACCTTTTTTTCTGAAGGCTTATTGCATTGGTTTACATGACCCACCTTTGGGACCAGTAAATCCAGGAGCTCCTGGCATTGACGGTCCATTCTCTCCTTTTAACCCACTCAATCCTGGTAATCCTTGAAGTCCTCCACAACCATCATGACCTAAAACAGCCATTAAAACAATTGTTATTTATTTTAAACCTTGTTCTCAATCCACTTATCATCTGCCAAGCCTTTTATCCCATCTGCCTACCTGGAGGTCCTTGTTGACCAGGTGGACCAGGCAGTCCAGGGTCACCTGGGTCTCCTGGTGTCATTCGTACTTGCCCTGGAGAACCTCTCTCACCTGTGGGACGCAACTGTAATATCTGAGCCTGTAATCTCTTCTCCAGTTAGGTGAAGTTTAGATGAAGTCTATCAGCTTTAGACTGCTCAACACTCTACACTTAGTTCCTGGGGTTAAACTATGGTGTAACATCTCATATTTTTAATTCATACCTAAATCTCCGGGATTTCCTTGCCGGCCAACTACTCCCATACTTCCTTTCTCTCCGGGTGCCCCTGGTCGCCCAACACCCATTGACCCTTGGCTGCCCATTGGACCTGGGCGGCCAAGTTCCCCACAAATCCCTGGATCTCCTTGGTTGCCCTTAGGACCTGGAGGACTCTGGAAAATAAGTCATAAGTTTCGAATTCTGTCAACATCAAAATTTGTGGCTTTAAAGTTGGTTACACAAATTTAAGCAAAGGTTTATTGAAGTTTTCTCAAAGGTTATGGTTACAAGTTCTAAGTACTAACAGGATTTCCTTTTGCTCCTGGTGGTCCTTTGAAGCCAGGGGTGCCCGGCCTGCCGTCTTGCCCATTTATCCCCAGTGGTCCTTCTGCACCACAGTTTCCTTTCTGGCCTTTCTCCCCAAACACATGCCTCATCTCATGGTCTCCTTTGGGCCCTGGAGGCCCTGGAGGTCCTGGAAGACCTAAGTTACCCTGTGCAAACATTTTATTTTTCATCATATTCAACTGTTCTTGAGAATATGAAGGCATTTGTTTTTTAAAATACCAACTGCATAATTGGAGTGGACAAACTATAGTTTTGGCTGAGTAATGAGGATGATGAATGGGTAAAGTGGCTGTATGCAGGTAAACTGACCGGAGGACCAGATGGACCATCTGGACCTTTGAATCCTTGGCATCCTTTATTGCCTGGATATCCTCCAACACCTGCACAATGAATTTGAATTTGTTGATGTCTGTTATTGAAAATAACAGATCTAAAATGTGTTATAATTAAATATCCAATTTGCAACATCGGTAACACTTTATTTTGATGGTCCCTTTTGAACATTCTGTTGACACTAAGTAATGTTGCAACTACATGTCAACAAACTCTCATAAGAGTATTAGTAGACTGTCTGCTTCATATCTACTAACTCCTTATTGTGTTGGTCACCCAACAGATATTCTACTGACTATAAATAACTTTGCAGGAACATGTCAACTTAATCTAACCCTAACCCTACCAGTCTACTAACACACTACTAACATTCTAATGAGAGTTAGTAGAAATGTAGGTGCAACATTACTTATAGTCAATAGAATGTGTTAAAGGGACCATCAAAATAAAGTGAAACCGCAACTGATACAATTAATTACTAATTTGGGCTGATAACATTAGCATACTATAGGCCCTGAATAATTGTGTGTTCCTAATTGTAAAATTCACTGGATGTGTCAAAACAGATCTATAATCTTCACTCTTCAAACTGATTTTAGAACACATAGTTTTCATTTGTCACACATCTCCTAGCAACAAGGCACATGTTTCTGCGTGGGTTTGTTGTGATCGGAACAACTTTAAAGTCTGGTAGTGTGTGATCCTCAGTCATTTAGTCATTTTTCCTCTGCGACTATTTACAAAGTCAGCAAGTATATGATGCCTAGCGTTTTAAAATCTGTTAAGTTGCTAAGGTGTTCTGGCCAAACTAATGATGACTTCACCTGGCTCTCCGGGGTTGCCTGAATCTCCACGTTGTCCTGGAGGTCCAGGTTCATCAAAAGAAGTAGCACACAGCTTGCAAAGCTCTCCTTGCTCGCCTATATTAAAATATCGGACAACAGCATTATGTGTGTGTATAGCATGTTCTTTGGTTTTTTGCATTTAGGTAATTTAGACTTTATTTAGGGGGAACATTTGTGGCATGCTGCCGATTGCCTTAATAATCATTTCTATAGGAAAGGACATTACAAAAGATGAATCTAAATATTTTTATGGTAATAAATAAAGCTTAACTTGATTTTAATTTAACCATTTAACCTGGAACATAACATACGCCATGACATAGGTGAAACTTACCTGGTATCCCAGGATCTCCACGCAGACCCTGAGGGCCTGTTAGGCCTCTGTCACCCTTGAACCCTTTTGCTCCCAGGCGGGCGTTGGCTTCTGGGGATGCAGGAGAGGAGCACAAACAATTATATCATCCACATAACTGCTATACTAAGGTGATTTTCTGTGCCTTTTCTTGTGCTTATCATACTTGTTTACTGAAATTGTATTGCTTGGTTAATAAAATAAATTAAAGATGGCGGATTTTAACAAAGGAGAGTTACTTGGAATTCCTGGAGGTCCAGGGTCACCAGGGGGTCCTCTTTCCCCTGGTGGGCCATCTTGTCCTTTGGGCCCTGTGCGGTTAGGAGCAGGATCTCCTCTTTCCCCTTTCACACCTCTAAACCCTGGGGGACCTGGTTTTCCAATAGGTCCTGGTATGCTGGCTCCTAACATATTTGGGTGAAGAGCGAGTATTTGTTTTTCTATGTATGTACAGTCATGGCCAAAAATATCGGAACCCTTGGTAAATATGATCAAAGAAGGCTGTGAAAATTAATCTGCATTGTTAATCCTTTTGTGAAAAACAAGTGCACTTCCATAATGAACTTAAAGTGCTCTATTTTCGTGCACTAATGTATTTAGTTACCACTTGTAGTACACTTGAACCCACTTTCATACACTAGTACACTCAAGTGTACTACTAGTGGTAGCTAAATAAATTTTTTAAATACAAAGATAGTATGTTAAAAGTGCATTTTAGACTAGTTCATATTCATGGTGTCTCAAAATAACACAGTTGAGAAGAAGTAATAAAGGATCATTTTTAGTATACAAGTACAAAATTAGTGCGTGAAAATAGAGCACTTTAAGTACATTATGGAAGTGTACTTGTTTTTCACCTGGGGTTATAAGATTTCTAACAGAGTCAGTCACTTATTGATTTTTTATTTGTTGGTATTTAATAGAATCCATGATGCCATGTGTCTAAACAAGAAGTCCAGGACCTCCAGGAGAAATATAGGCCCACAACATCAAAAATACAGCAGTATATTTCATTGTACACATGGGGTACTTTTTATCACTGTGTTCACCAAACCCATCTTGAGTGTTTGCTGCTAAAAAGCTCATTTTTTAGTTTCATCCGACCATAGAAGCCAGTCTCATTTGAAGTTCCAGTCGTGTCTGATAACTGAATATGCTGGAGTTTGTTTTTGGATGAGCGAGGAGAATTTTTCTTGAAACCATTTATTTCATAATGATATTTCCCCCCATTTTAAATTCTTATTATCCAATGAAAGGTTAGATTTTTGTGAATTTTTTAAATAAAAGATCAAAAGGATTAACAATGCAGATTAATTTTCACAGCCTTCTTTGATCATATTTACCAAGGGTTCCGATATTTTTGGCCATGACTGTATATGCATTTGTGTGTGTGCAAAAAATAGAGGAATAAATGCAGATACATAATTTACCTGGAGGACCCGCATATCCAGGAATTCCGATGAAACCTTTAGAAAAGAAAAAAAAATCAATGATAACAATAAAACAAAAATAATTACTTATTACATGCACTACTATTCAAAAGTATAGGGTTAGTAAGATTTTAAAATTGTTTTGAAGGAAGTGCTTAACAAGACTGCATTTATTTGATAAAAATACAGTAAAACATTAATATTGTGAAATATTATTGCAATTTAAAAGTACCAGTTTTCTATTGAAATATATTTATAAAATATAATTTATTCCTATGATGGCAAAGCTGAATTTTCAGCAGTCATTAATCCAGGCTTCGGTGTCACATGATCCTTCTAATCTAATCGTAGCAGATGTGATTATGTCACATGATCCTTCTAATCTAATCATATATTCCCATTCATATTCATTCTAATATGCACATTTGTAAAGGAAACATGTCTTATTATTATCAGTGTTCAAAACAGTTGTGCTGCTTAATATTTATGTACAACCCGAATTCCAGAAATGTTGGGACATTTTTTAAAATTTGAATAAAATGAAAACTAGAAGAATTTCAAATCACGTGAGCCAATATTTTATTTACAATAGAACATAGATAATATAACAAATGTTTAAACTGAGAAATTTTAAAAAAATTTGCACAAAATGAGCTCATTTCAAATTTGATGCCTGCTACAGATCTCAAAATAGTTGGGACAGGGGCATGTTTACCATGGTGTAGCATCTCCTCTTCTTTTCAAAACAGTTTGAAGACGTCTGGGCATCGAGGTTATGAGTTTCTGGAGTTTTGGTGTTGGAATTTGGTCCCATTTTTGCCTGATATAGGTTTCCACACTGTAAAAAGTGATAAGTTGACTTAACTTCAAAAAATTGAGGAAACCTGTTGCCTTAAAATTATTAAGTAAATAATAATTAAAAAAAAAAAAGTTAAGTGAACTTGACAATTCACTTCACTTATTTTTTTAAATTATCATTTACTTAAACATTTTAAGGCAACGGGTTTCCTCAATTTTTTTAAGTTAAGTCAACTTATCACTTTTTACAGTGCAGCTGCTGAAGAGTTTGTGGTCATCTTTGACGTATTTTTCGTTTAATGATCTGCCAAATGTTCTCTATAGGTGAAATATCTGGACTGCAGGCAGGCCAATTCAGCACCCGAACTCTTCTACTACGAAGCCATGCTGTTGTAATAGCTGCAGTGGTTTTGCATTGTCCTGCTGAAATACACAAGGCCTTCTCTGAAGTAGACGTCATCAGGAAGGGCGCATATGTTGCTCTAAAACCTTTATATACCTTTCTGAATTCATAGTGCCTTCCAAAACATGCAAGCTGCCCATGCCGTATGCACTTATGGACCCCCATACCATCAGAGATGCTGGCTTTTGAACTGAACGCTGATAACACACTGAAAAATCTCCCTCCGCTTTAGCTCGGACGACACCTTTGTCCGTGATTTCCAACAAGAATGTCAAATTTGGACTCGTCTGACCATAGAACACTTTTCCACTTTGAAACAGTCCATTTTAAATTAGCCTTGGCCCACAGGACACGACGGCGCTTCTGGACCATGTTCACATATGGCTTCCTTTTTGCATGATAGAGCTTTAGTTGGCATCTGCACGGTGGATTGTGTTTACCGACAGTGGTTTCTGGAAGTATTCCTGGGCCCATTTAGTAATGTCAATGACAGAATCATGCCGATGAGTGATGCAGTGTCGTCTGAGGGCCCGAAGACCACAGGCATCCAACAAAGGTCTTCGGCCTTGTCCCTTTCGCACAGAGATTTATCCAGTTTCTCTGAATCTTTTGATGATGTTATGCACTGTAGATGATGAGATTTGCAAAGCCTTTGTAATCTGACGTTGAGAAACGTTGTTTTTAAAGTATTCCACAATCTTTGTACGCACTCTTTCACAGAATGGAGAGCCTCTACCCATCTTTACTTCTGAGAGACTCTGTGTCACGGCCCTGCCGGTGTGCCCTGGTTGGCCACCAGATGTCACTGTTTGTTTGTTTAAGCACATGGCTTGTTGTTTGTTGGTGCCATGTGCTCTCCTGTCTATTGTCTGACCCCGCCCTCCTTGTTATCTCATTATCGTTTCAGTTACTTCACCTGTGTCCTCCTCGTTTGTCTCCTCGTTTATTCTCCTGGTGTCTGCATTCCTGTGCTGTTTCGTTGTTTAAATGTCAGATGTGGGTATGTTTGCATGTACTGCAGTTCTCTGCCTGCCTGCCTGCCTGCCTGCCTGCCTGCCTGCCTGCCTGCCTGTGTTCATTTTTGTTTCTCTTTATTATTTAAAAAAAAAAAAAAAAAAAGACCCACTTTCTCCTGCACTTGAGTCCTCGCCTCATCTCTCGCCCGTCCCGTGACACTCTGCCACTCTAAGACATCCCTTTTATAGCTAATCATGTTACAGACCTGATGTCAATTAACTTAATTAGTTTCTAGATGTTCTCCCAGCTGAATCTTTTCAAAATTACTTGCTTTTTCAGCCCTTTGTTGCCCCCCTGCCAACTTTTTTTGAGACCTGTAGCAGGTATCAAATTTGAAATGAGCTTATTTAGTGGATAAAAGTGTAAAATGTCTCAGTTTAAACATTTGTTATGTTCTCTATGTTCTATTCTGAATAAAATATTGGCTCATGTGAGTTGAAAGTCTTTTAGTTTTCATTTTATTCAAATTTTAAAAACGTCCCAACATTTCCGGAATTCTGGTTGTAGAAACACTTATGTTCAGGATTCTTCAATGAATAGAAAGTTCAAAAGAACAGCATTTATTTGCAATAGTAATCTTTTGTAACATTCATTTTGTAACATACATGTATTTACTGTCACTTTTGATCACATAAATGCATTCTTGCTAAATGCTAGTATACAACAACTACGTCAACAAAGCCATGGTTTGTGTATGAATATTGTGTTTACAGCAGTTTTGTGGTTCTTAACAAAAGAAAGAAAATAATTTTAGCTGTTTTTTGTTGGTTGTTATTTGTGCATGAAAGTAGTTAATTTGTTTACTAACCTTCACTACCTCGTAGACCAGGAGGTCCTGGAGGCCCAGGAAAACCTTTTTGACCTTTGATCCCATTATCTATTACAATGAACTAAAATACAGAACAAATTTGAATAACACTTCATCTGTAATTTACAAAAATATAAATTCCCTATTAAAATATATAGAGCCATATTTTATTATTACTTCATCAGCTAATGAAATAGAATAATATGTGTAGCCTTTGGCAACATGATGTGATTGAAGTGAGATTAAACATTTGGAGATTTTATGACTTCCAAGTGAATATATCACTACCTCTCCAGGGACACCAGGGGAACCGAGGTCACCCTTTAGACCCTGAAGACACACACAAAGAAACAGATGAATGAATGAATTCAAGTATGATGAATCAAAAGCAAGATTGAGATTACATCTGAAAAAAGCATCCACAAGAGGGTGCTATTCAATTGCACTTAAAATGGCACTTTGAGCCAAAGTGAGACAGCACTGAACATAGAATGTAGCACATGATTGAACAACAGACAGACAGAGAGATACCTTTTCCCCTGTTATTCCAGTAACTCCTGGATATCCTCTTTCTCCAGGGATTCCCTGGGAGGACAAAACACAAACCTCATTATCATAAAAACTGCATTCCATCGAAATACTTTTTTCCTTCACCTTTATTATTCAATTTAAAGAACATGATGGTTTAAACCAAAAACTGCCTGGTGACCTGTAGGCTTTTTTTCTAGTGGGCTTTGTGCTCACCTTAGGTCCTGACTCTCCTGGCAGCCCATCCTTTCCGGGTTTACCCTGAAAATCAGTCATTCATTTAAAAAAAAACAACAACTAAATAATAATACTAAAAATCCATATATATACAGTATATATACACATACATACATACATACACACACACACACATAGATACACATATTTCCATATTATATATACCATAAACAACAGTATAATAAAAAATAATTGTAAGCAATTATTTTTCAAGATTAAAATAAATAAATAAATAATATGAATGAATGAATGTTTGGCATCCAAATAAATGTAACTGAAGCCAGTGAAACTAGTTGCCAAGTAAATAAAATATTTTTAAAATCTCGTTTTATGCCAAACATTGGGACATTGGGAGAACTTGTTCTCTCTCTCTCTCTCTCTCTCTCTCTTTGTTTAGTTATTTACCGGACCCCCAGGCTCCCCAATTTCCCCTTTCTTCCCCTTAGGACCAGGACGACCACGAAAACCCTGCAGAATACAGCATTTAGACTTTGTGAGTGATTGCACATCATTTAAAGCAATGCCAATTAAATAATTTAAACAACAGTAACAACAACAACAAACTTAAAAAAAAAAAAAAAAAAGTGTTTGTCTACTAACACTTGGGCCAGGACATCCACTGTCTCCAGGATCCCCAGAGTCACCCTGAAAGCAAAAAGAGGGTGACTTTTCACAAAACTCACAATTCATTCATTTGGATTACAGTGTACAACAGGGTATATTGGGCAAAAACACATAAAAATGACAATGCATGACTTTTAATTAAGGAGCATGTTACCTTAGGCTCCTTTGGTCCTGTTACAAATAACTTTACGCCTTTTTTTCCAGGTGTACCAGGTGGTCCCCTCTGCCCCTATAGCAGAGCCCCAGTAATGCATTTAAGAGTTCATAAAATCAGATTAAAGAGACCATTATTAAAAAGTTGAAATCAAATGGATTACTTTGTACATTCATTTTCTGTAGGTCACAGACATGTTTTGTAGGAGAAAGCAAAAGCTCAAAAGTTGATAATACTGACCTTTTGACCTGTGGGTCCAGGTATTACCATGCTTCGACCCTCTAGACCCTATATGTAACAAAAAGATTTTGATGTACACATTACACTGACCTGACATGTTACCATTAGCTAACCAGAACAAACCTTCTCTCCTCGTGGTCCAGGGATGCCGTCCATTCCCTAAAAGCATTAAACAGTTAAATCAATATGGCAATAACATAATCGAAATCTTAATCACGAATGAGATATAAAAACATTGACTTACTGAAAAACCTTTAGGCCCCTCTGGTCCAAATGGTCCTGGTAACCCTGGCAATCCCGGTGACCCCTGGAGATCCACAACCAATTAGAAAGCTCAGTCAAAATATTGGCACAGAATATAACAAAATACATAATATAAGCCATAAAGTGCTTGTCCAAATCTTCAATCCGCATTTTTTACTTTATTCTCATAATGAATTCTCTTACTTTATCTCCATCTCTGCCTGGAAAACCACGAAGTCCTTTCTCTTGTCCAGAGGGTGGCAAGTAATAGCTATCTCCCTAAAAATAACAATTCTTTATGGTCCTAATATTATCATTGACGTGAATGCATTTTTTAAAATATGTAATTAAGCTTATTAACATTAAGGACTCAAGTTGATTGAATAAAACACACCTTAGGTCCTTGGATTCCTGGCATTCCCTGAAAACAACAACAAAACGTTTGCTGTTTAAATTGACAGCTTAAATCAGAGTGAGGCTCAAATCCAGACACACACAGGAGAAGTCCCAAAGGAGAAAAAAAAAGAGCATTCAGTGTTTCCATTTCCCACAATACCCACATTTTTAACCTTTACTGAAAGAAAATATGAATACGGAACATCTATGGCATGTTAGTGATCATTCCATGGCATTTTATGAGAGGTTCATACTACCACTGTCTTTGTTCACCACTTATGTTGAGGTTTCAAAATATTTGATGTGTGATGTTCAGTTTAGATGTGAAGTTTTCATATTGACAACATTCTGTTTATTGCATATATATATATATATATATATATATATATATATATATATATATATATATATATTATATTATATTATATGCAAATATATATATATATATATATATATATATATATATATATGCAAATATATATACGGTATAATAATTCACTATATATGCTTACTTAACTCACCTGCCACCCAGGAGCTCCCATCGGCCCTATAAAACCTGGGGCACCAGGCTCACCCTGAAAGAAGAAAGTCAGGGATGACAGTGACCTTTCATATGGTTAAACAATTAATTACAATTTATTCACAAAAAATAATTGTGCATTACCTTTGTTCCATTGCATCCTGCGAGACCATGAGGCCCCCTCGGCCCCTCTTTTCCAGGGAACCCCTGAAAGAGGAAAACATGATGTTCACAAGAGCATCTCTAAATGAGTCTGTTGGACAAAGCAGCTAATGTTGGTGTCACAAAAATGTGTATTTACAAGTATTTACATTAAGTAATGATGAGACCTAATGTATGATATGTACAGTAAGTAGCATCTGAATTCCTCTTTTAAACATTTTGGCTATGAATTATGTCCAGAAATAGAACATAAACAGATACACTCTAGTGTTATTTTAGTATCAATGATATACTATTATAGATTTTTTTTTTTTTTTTTTTATGATTTTATTTTTATATTTTGTTTTCATTGTATTTTAGTTAAAATTTTAGTAATTATGTGTTGCTTTTGTCATGTTTATTTTTCTTATGTATGTCTATATGGATTTTATTTAAATTTTGAGTTTTTAGTTTTAGTTATTTTAATACTTCAATTTAAACTAAATGAAAATGAGATTTTTTTTGTTTGAGAAATTAGATTTTTTTTATGGTTTTAAGTTTTCGTTTTAGTAATAACACTGATACATATTCTCTAAAAATATTCTCTAAAATATGTAAAAACTTACCGGTAGTCCTGGTGGGCCAGAGAATCCTGGTGTCCCTGTAACTCCCTTATTGAGAGAATGAGAATGAGAGACAGATTGGGTAATGTTCAGTTATACTGCAACTGTCACATTAAATATATTAACACACTCACACACTCCGTACCCTAAAACCTTTAGGTCCGGGCATGCCTGGAAATCCAATATTTCCCTGTGTAATAAAAAAAAACAAAAAATGTTACCAATATTAATCAGTGCTCTAATAAAGAGTCTATACAATAAAAATACTGAAATAATAATGAAGTTGAAGTGAAAGAAAATTAAACACCCAGTGAGCGAGTCATAGGTGACTGTGGCAAAGAACAAAAAATTCTTTAAGGTGTTAAGGTGTTAAAAAAGTGGAAATACGGGGAAACTCTATAGTGTTTTTCTAAGAGCATGTGTAAAAATTAGAATATATAGCATTTTTTTATTCTTATATATTTTCAAATTGTGAGCTTGTAAAACAGCCATATGTAACATACATTGTCACCGGGAAATCCAGGAGGGCCTTCTTTTCCTCGATACCCCCGAAGTCCTTCTACACCAGGCAAACCAGGTGACCCCATCTCACCCTGAGGGAAATTAATGATTAATTTGCATGATTATTGTGGGCAAACGGTTTGTGTAAAACAGTAAAATGCTATGGTTTTTGCCCTAGATTACAGTCTGGACTAGTTGAAGCTAGTTCCTGAAAGTCAAAGCCAGTCTGCAGATTTCACACTGCAAAAAAATGGCTTATCTTAGTATTTTTGTCTTGTTTCTATATCTAAAAATTCTTAAATCAAGATACTTTTACTAGATAAGCAAAATAACTCAAAATATTTAGTCTTGTTTCCGGGGTCGGGGGGGTCGAGACAAGTAAAAAAAGAAAAAAATAAATTAAGTGCATTTTGCTTAAAAAAGTAAAATTATCTGCCAGTGGGGTAAGTAAATTATTCTTAAAACAAGAGTATTTTACTTACCCCACTGGCAGATAATTTTACTTGTTTTAAGCAAAATGCACTTAATCTAGGTTTTTTTTTTTTTTACCCTGGAAACAAGACTAAATATCTTAAGTCATTTTGCTTATCTAGTAAAAGTATCTTGATTTAAGAATTAGATATTTTGACTAGAAACAAGACAAAAATACCAAGTAAGATAAGCCATTTGTTTGCAGTGCATCCAGATGAAGTTGACAGATTTCAGAAAATCATGCAGTTTATGACACAGTCTCTGATTTTTTTCAGCTTCAGACTATATGATTCCGTCCAGTCAGACTATATCAAATATGTTTGATATTATGAACTGATTTTAGAGCACATTTTGCTTAGATTTGCATGTTTCATTTGAAAGAAACTTGTATAAAATTAAATTTAACAGTTGTCTCCCAATAATATCTTAACAAGATGATATTTTAATGCTTAATTTTACAAGAAGGGTCTTTTTGGGGGATTTGTCTAAAAAAAAAACCTTGCTTCAGTACAGTATGAGATCATCTCGAAATATTACTAACAATACAAAAGTTATTCTTAAGTTTACTTTATAAAAATCAGTAAAGATTTCACTGCAAAAAGACACATGTACCACTAAAGCAGTACATTTTTTAAATCATACTAAAAGGCATTCTTTTGTTCATGTTGATAATTTAGAGGTCTTTAATTCTGTGTATGAATTATGATAAGGTAGGCTTTACATTAAAAATGTGCATGATGGCCCTGGTCTAAAAACAGAGGACATATACATGGTGGAATATTTTCACATTGGGCAAGTAGAGAGAACTTCATCAAATCTGAATGTGAATTGTCAGCATGAAATTTCACACAGATATTTCAAGATTATTCGCAAATATCCTCAACAACAAAGAGACCGGAAAACTCTTAAAGAGGAAGGTCTGCAAAATAGCTCCATGGACTTTATCTAATCACATGTACAACCCTGGCTTTTATTGCAATGAACATACCATGACAGGTATGCCAAACACGTGTATAGAAAGAAATAGAACACAGACTTTTACACACAGGTGGACACATACAGAGGAGCAGATGCGTGACTTATATTGCTGATAAGTGTTCTGTAGCTTTGGGCATCAATAGTGTAGCTAGGGATACAGTGATAGTGTGATACGGACACCTGGGTGGCCAATACATCTATCACATCACCTAGAAATAGTCATGAGGCCACCCACTACCACAAAATATGCTTTTTTTTCCTCTCAGTTTTGGACCTGGTGGCCCAAGCTTCAGAATTCCCGATGTAAAGACAACCACAACCAAAAACTGATATTTCGTGTTGTGTAAAAAGGGAATATACAAAAACGTAGTAGTAATTACTAAAAGAGTTGTAATTTTGAAATGATGGTGCTTTTGAAAATGTACTTATCCTCAGGCCATCAAAGATGTGGATGAGCTTGTTTCTTTATCCAATAGATTTGGAGAAATATAACATTACATCACCTGCTCACCCATGGATCCTCTGCAGTGAATGGGTGCCGTCAGAATGAGAGTCCAAATAGTAACTGATAAAAACATCACAAAAATCCATAAGTAATCCACACGACTCCAGTCCATCAGTTAACATCTTGTGAAGTGAAAGGCTGCATGTTTGTTAGAAACAAATCCATTGTTAAGACGTTTTTAACTTCAAGCCCTTGCTTCCGGCTAAAATACGAATCCTCTATTCAAAATATTCCTTTTTATAGTGAAAATGTCATCTAGTCTGAATCAGGAGAGAAATATGCACAGATTAAGCACCATTCATAAGTGAAGACAGCCCAAAACAAATAAGTCAGTGGATTTTGATGAGAGAGGACAACGACAGGGGATGAACTTTTCCACTGGAGGAAGCATTATTATGGATTATGGACTTGTATTTTAACCACAGGCAATGGTTTAAAGTTAAAATGCTTTGATGAATTTATTTATTACAAAAATGCAACTTTTCGCTTCACAAGACTTTAATTGATGGATTGTAGTCATGTGGATTATTGTGATATTTTTATCAGCTGTTTGGACTCTCATTCTGATGGCACCCATTCACTGCAGAGGATTCATTGGTGAGCAAGTGACGTAATGCTAAATTTCTTCAAATCTGTTCCAATGAAAAAAACAAAAAAAATGTTCAGCAAATTTTCATTTTTGGATGAGCTATTCCTTAAACTTAAATTGAAACTATATTTTTCGCCCTGCTCTTACTGCTAAATGTGAGTATAAGGCATGATTAAGATATTATGAACATTAACATTAACAGATTTTCTAGCTGGTTTGAAACAATGTGTGTTGTGAAAAGCACTATACAAATAAATCTGAAATCATTCCACTATCATGAAGCAAATATGAAAGCTTCCGCACCAGAAACGTTCACCAGAAGGGGGCAGCATTTACATTTGATATAAATCTGAATGTCCCTGCATGTTTAACTTACTCTAGATACTTTCACACTTAACTCTAGATATGTCACACTAGCTCTACTGATGTTCTGAACACACTGTTTGTGCAATATGTTTGTGACATGGCATTGTCATTTGTGTGTGAACATGACTGTATGCATGTTTATGTATGTTTGCATGTTCTATTACCTTTTGTCCTTTGATTCCTCGACAGTTGCACCCTGATTTCACACTGCAAACACACCCCTGTAAAGAAAACACAAGCAAAATAACACCATGACTACACAGATGCATTTACAGATACAACAGTACCATAAGGCATCCTCATGCTTAATAAGAAAATAAAGTCACCAAAAAGGGACAAATACTAATTAAAACTTATAGTCCTTTGTGGTCTTGTATCTTATCATTAGGATTTCAGAGTTAATTGACTGTAGGCACGAGATGTGCCCAAGCAGACACCCATAATTTAAATGAAATCACCTAATAAAGAAATGCATAAAATCCATTGCTTAAAGGAATGCTGGCTCTCTGCATGAACATGCATTGCTACGGATGAACTCCAAAATTAAAAGATATGACAGCGACAAGCATGGGTTCATGGCCTCACATTTCACTATTTGAGATCACAGATTAATACAGTTATGTCTTTGGAATAGCAAAGTTATGCTTCTTTGACAACAACACAAGTTGATATTATGTCTCATGAGACGATTTGATCTAAACTGCCTTGTAAATGTTTTACGTTTATTTTTGAAACTTTACTGTCTCATATAGGCTACACACTACCATTCAAAAGTTTGGAATCATTAAAAAAAGATTTTTTAATGCTTTTGAAAATCTGTTGTGTTCACCAAGGCTGCATTTATTTGATGAAAAATACAATAAAACTACGACGGCGTTTTAGTGCCTCGTTAAAAAATAAATAAAAAAATCTAAGATTACGAGATTAAATTTGTAATATTCCGAGAATAAAGTCGAAACTACGAGAATAAAGTCGAAATGTTACGAGAATAAAGTCGAAACACTACGAGAATAAAGTCGAAATTACGAGAATAAAGTCGAAATATTTCGAGAATAAAGTAGAAATTACGAGAATAAAGTCGATATGTTTCGAGATTAAAGTCTAAATGTTTTGAGAATAAAGATTATAGTTATAATATTTTGAGATAGGCTATTCTAGCCTTTTGGTCATGCAAATGGCCCGGATTGGGAGCACAGGGAGATATTCCAAATCTCAGTTTTCAAAATCTGTCAGTTTTATAGCGAAATACAAACAATATGTAGGCTATATTGCAATAATGTGTTTGTCAAGCGGCATGTGACTCAATCATGTTTCCGATTACAACGAATGACGAGACATTATTTTCATTATTAGGCTAAACTGTTTTTTTTTCTTCTTCCATGCCTTATGATGTTCCTTCAATTTATATCTTGCTATAAACTTGAAATAAAGAGCAAAAACACATTTATAATTTGTATTTCGTTATAAAACTGACATAATTTGAAAGCTGAGCTGTGTGTAAAAGCGACAAAGCACAAAATTGTTGTGATTACTGGTTGGCTGGCGCGGTACAAATAATGAATGGAAGACGTTAAAGGTGCTGTATGTAGGATTGACACCGAGTGGTTGAAATAGGTATTGCAGTCCAAATTCAAAATATTGGAGACGGTTATTTTCACCTGGCCCCTCTTCCTCAGACTTGACTCACACGCAGGTTGCCAGATTAAAGACATCAACAGGAACGAGCGCACATGACGATGAATACAATTAAATACACTGTGTTTACCGCCAACTGGCAACCCGCGGTGCCGAAATACAATTGGCTAAACTGTCAGTGGGCGGGTTTCACAAACCATAACAAACATAGATATTCCGAGCCGGAATGCACATTTTCAAAGGAGAATAACTGACTGTAGAATTGTTTTTCAGATAAACAAGTATGTTAACTTAGCATGTTTCTTAAATATCTGAAAAATATTATGGTATTTTTATGCTTTAGTAGAGTCAAAATCCTACATACAGCACCTTTAAATACTATGTCCTCATTTACAGTATACCATGAATAAAACAGTTTGAGAATAGTCACTTAACGTTTACAGCAGAAAAGACAACAATATAACGTATGTTAACAAATTTGAGTCCACTTCAACCTTTAGAACATTTTATTGCTGTTTAATTAAACAGGCTATGTGAGGAATGAAAGTTTGGACGCCACAGACGTTTTTGCGGAGTAGGTGGTGGAATTTTCACAATAATTTAATAAATTGATTCACATAAATACAGCAATCTACGGAGCCCTTTACAGGAAATTGTGGTGGGAAAAAATCGGGGTGAATGGAAAAAATTCAGGGTGGGAGGGAAATTTTTTTTCAAATGTTTTGCGTTCTCTCGCAAAGATATTTGCGTTCTCTCGCAAAACTTTTGCGTTCCCTCGCAAAGATATTTGCGTTCTCTCAAAGATATTTGCGTTCTCTCATAAAGATATTTGCTTCTCTCGCAAAACTTTTGCGTTCCTCATAAAGATATTTGCGTTCCCTCGCAAAACTTTTGCGTTCTCTCTCAAAACAATGCGTTCTCTCGCAAAGATATTTGCTTCTCTCGCAAAACTTTTGCGTTCCTCGCAAAGATATTTGCGTTCTCTCTCAAAACTTTTATGCGTTCTCTCTCAAAACTTTTATGCGTTCCTCATAAAGATATTTGAGTTCCTCGCAAAACTTTTATGCGTTCTCTCTCAAAACTTTTATGCGTTCCTCACAAAGATATTTATGTTCTCTCTCAAAACTTTTGCGTTCTCTCTCAAAACTTTTATGCGTTCCTCACAAAGATATTTATGTTCTCTCTCAAAACTTTTATGCGTTCTCTCTCAAAACTTTTATGCGTTCCCTCACAAAGATATTTATGTTCTCTCTCAAAACTTTTGCGTTCTCTTGCAAAGATATTTGCGTTCTCTTGCAAAACTTTTGCGTTACCTCATAAAGATATTTGAGTTCCTCGCAAAACTTTTATGCGTTCCTCATAAACATGTTTGCGTTCCTATAAAGATATTTGCGTTCTCTCGCAAAACTTTTGCGTTCTCTAGCAAAACCATTTGAGTTCGGACAAACGCTTCATGTTTACTTTGCAGCTTGCAGTGGTTATAGCTCCTATGTTCACAATGAGCGGTTCATAGAGTTTTATTTTGAACTTGGACTCAAATAAATTAATAAGTCAATGCTTAGTTCAAGGCACGGTTTTGGGACATAATAAAAGCGCTTAATGTGGCTTAATGTTTTAAAACAGTGACTTGGAGGACCAAATTCAATAATAATAAAAGCTGATACAATTATTAGGCTAATATTAATAACCTTATTAATAATATTACTAAGCAGAATAGCCCAGAATATGAGCATAGCGCCCTGCACGTAGCCTAAGCTTTTCTCCCCATAAAAGCTTAGTAGGCTATAATGAAAACGGTGATTTAAAAATACCAAATCCGTTGCATTCATATTCTGGGCTATTCTCCTTTATTAATAGTAATATTATTAATAAGGTTATTAATATAAACCTAACAATTTTATTAGTATTTATTATTATCGAATTTGGTCCTAATGTCACTGTTTTAATACATTAAGCCACATTAAGCGTTTTAGAATGTCCCAAAACCGTGCCTTGAACTAACCTGACTGACTGTATTTCTTTATACTTGAATCAAAGTTCAAAATAAAAACTCTATGAACCGCCCCATTGTGAACATACCAGCTGCATGAACCTTTCATTATAGCCTACCTTAAGCGTTTTCTATGGGGAAGAAAAGGCTTAACGTGCAGGGCGTTGCGTTCATATTCTGCTTTATTAATAGGAATATTATTAATAAGGTTATTAATGTTAGCCTAATAATTTTTATCAGGATTTATTATTATCGAATTTAGTCCTCCAATGTCACTGTTTTAAAACATTAAGCCACATTAAGCGTTTTAGAATGTTACAAAACCGTGCTTCGACATAAGCACTGACTGTATTACTTTGAGTGCAAGTTCAAAATAAAACTCTATGAACCGCTCCATTGTGAACATACGAGCTGTAACCACTGCAAGCTGCAAAGTAAACAGGAAGCGTTTGTCCGAGCATAAATATCTTTGAGAGAAGCAAAAGTTTTATGAGAGAGCATAAAAGTTTTGCGAGGAACAAAAGTTTCTCGAGGAACGCAAAAGTTTTGCGAGAGAACGCAAATATCTTTGAGAGAAGCAAAAGTTTTGAGAGAACGCATAAAGTTTTGCGAGGAACGCAAAGTTTCTCGAGGAACGCATAAAGTTTCTCGAGGAACGCAAAGTTTCTCGAGGAGCATAAAAGTTTTATGAGAGAACGCAAATATCTTTGCGAGAGAAGCAAAAGTTTTGCGAGAGAACGCAAAACATTTGAAAAAAAAATTTTCCTCCCACCCTGAATTTTTTTCATTCACCGCGAATTTTTCCCACCACAATGTCCTGTAAAGGGCTCCGTAGCAATCTGTTAAAGATCTTGAAAATAACATTATTGTAAAACACATAATTTGTGTTTCGTTATAAAACCGATTTTGAAAGCTGAGACTTTGTTTTATATTAAAAGCATTAAAAGCACAAAGCTTAAGCTATTGCTATTGGGTGTCTGGCACACTACAAATAACGAATGCAATGGAAGACATGAAATATTATTTCCAAGCATACTGTCCCGGCGAGTATGACACGTGGTATGATTTCTGCTAATAATCCCACATATATTTGTGGTGTATTAAAAAGGGTTAAATAAGAGAGCTACAGCGCCCCCCAAAGGAATGTCGATTGAGTGTGTGAGCTGATGTTAAGATAAACAGTTGTTCCTGTTCAGTCTGTTAATAAATATCATATTCTTCATATTAAGCTGTTTCCGCGAGTTCTTAAAATTGACATCCCAGTAAGATGATGCGGTCGCTTGGACGCAACAATATTCAAATCAATTCCGGTGGCCTGGCAACTCAATGCGGGCCATGCGCAATAGGCTATACTCTCAAAATATTATAACTTTAATTTCTACTATTTAAATTCTCGAAACATTTCGACTTTATTCTCGAAACATTTCGACTTTATTCTCAAAACATTTCGTCTTTATTCTCGAAACATTTCGACTTTATTCTCGAAACATTACGACTTTATTCTCGAAATATTACGAATTTAATCTCGTAATCTTAGATTTTTTTTAATTTTTTAACAAGGCACTAAAACGCTGTCGTAATAAAACAGTAATATTGTGAAATATTTTTATTGTGAAATTTAAAATAATTATTTTCAATTGTAATATTTTAAAAATGTTATTTATTCCTGTGATGGCAAAATGGCATTTTAGACTTCAGTGTCACGTGATCCTTCAGAAATCATTCTACAAATTCAGAAGTTTTTTTTAGCTTTGCCATCACAGAAATAAAATATATTTTAAAATATATTACAATAGAAAACAGTTCTTTCAAATTGTAATAATATGTCATTGATATCACTGTTTTTATGGGTGATGCAGCCTTGGTGAGCATAAATGATTTCATATTCATTCTAAAGTTTTGACCGTAGTGTACAAATTTTATTGTTTTATCCTTGTCCCAGACTTTTAATCTTAAATCATTAGGCATCATCATAACAAAGGCCAATGATTTGAATTTCTTAGAATTCCACAGAAGTCCACAGGACCAGACTGTCGATTTGATATCAAAGTTCAGATACACAGGGTGGACTTGTCTTTCTCACGTACACTTCAATACACTAAGACAAAACACGTCTCCTGATGATCTCAGATCAGTGAGACTATTGTCATTGGGGCAAACCTTGTTCGCTGTAACCGAATCTATCTGTCTAGTATTATGTGCATCGTCTATGTGCAGTTCTGATGAATAGAAGTGTCTGTATATAAACATACCGCGATCAGATGGGCTATGATAGAAAATCTGTTTGGGTTCGTGTTGTTTGGGTTTTACCGTGCATGTAACACTAACAGAAAGGTGAGAGACATAAACGTGCCTGCAGGGGGGAAACGCTGTAAACAGGGATGTGGGACTTCAATGGAGCACTTTGGAATCCATTTGAGTTCAATTGTACATGTGATGTTCAATTCTATGTGATTTATATGTGTTTTGTGCGTATGGGTGCATGCATAGGCCCATATGAACCACTGGGAGTGTATGTGCGTGTGTATGTGTTATCAGTCATGATAGA
Organism: Onychostoma macrolepis; assembly: GCF_012432095.1. Lineage (NCBI taxonomy): Eukaryota > Metazoa > Chordata > Actinopteri > Cypriniformes > Cyprinidae > Onychostoma > Onychostoma macrolepis. The sequence continues at coordinate 23,788,416 of NC_081169.1, read as the reverse complement.
TCTGTAGTCACTGTACAGATAACATCACAACCAGAATCAGATACAGACCTGCATTTGCCTAAGGAAAGAGAGAAAGATGGAGATGAAGGTGGACAGAAGACAAAGTAGGAAAACAGAAAGACTTTTCATCCATTTCTGTTACTGTTCTTAGGAAAATTGACATTACTAGCAATATGCAAATAATGCAATTTTTTATATAACTTTCAAATGAATGAGCCCATCTTACAACAAATCAATTAACAATGTTTTGTGATGACAATCCTAAAGGGGAAACTGTCAAGTGGCTTACCGCTGTTATGATGAACATGATCTTGTGATGTTTCAGTGTATTTATTTAACTCGAGGCAAAAATACATGCTCTAACTTTTTACTTTTGTGGTTACAGTAACATTGCTTGAAAGTTCTATTGAAATTATCTTTATGTTAGGCCTATGGAAGACTTAAAGGGATAGTTCACCTAAAAATGAAAATTCCATCATCATTTACCCGCCCTCAGGTTGTTCCAATCCTGTATGAGTTTCTTTGTTCTCTTGAACACAAAAGAAGATTTTTTGAAGAATGTGGGTTCCTGAGCCCCATTGACTTCCATAGTATTTATTCCATATTATGCAAAGGGACCAGCAACTTTTGGCTCTCAGAATGATGACAGAATTGTCATTTTTAGGTGAACTCTTTAAGATCAAGTCTACAAGATCCCCTCAAACCCCCCTTTTTTCTGACCTCACAGTCAAACCCTGCATCATGTCTATGATTGTTGTTACTCCTTGTCTGAATCCACATTGATCACAGGGATTCAAGTGTGATTCTATATCACAAATAAACTGTTTTGTCTTTCTCCCATTGCACATTTTTACCCAGATGCTGGTGTACCATTTCTGCAATCCATTCAAAAAAGTTCTGGTGGTACCATGATACAGTGATGCTATCAGTCGGACCTTCCATGGTACTTAGATAAATATGCATGGTACTTTGTACTGGGTTATTTAGATACCTCCATGGCAAATATGCTAAAACCGTGATATTTGAATATTGCAATCATTCAGAATGGCATATATAAAAATGTCATGCATTACTGTATCATGGTGCCACCACAATATTACAATACCAGCACCATGTCTAAAAAGCATGCTACTTTTCAAATCCAAAATCCAAACCTACACTAAAACTAAACTACAATACATATAACAACTATCACTTTTAACAAAGTTTGTTGCCTATATGGATTCATAATCATAAGCTCTGCTGACACTGCACATAAGATATGACATGACACAGACTTTAATACACAGAGGCACGTGTAATGAAATATGTGGCCTACTGAGAGATCTAAAGATGATTGAGAAATCCTGATGCACGTGTGCTGGGGGCTTCAAGATGCTTCACAGGGCCTGCAGAATGAGTTTATTTTTGCTTACAGATGCACTGCCTCTATGCAGGTGTGCTCATGTCCAGTCACGTTCTGACAGGTAAACACTGAGCACACACACCAACATACTCAAAATATTTGTACAAAGCATGTCTCACATTGAAACGTCATTCATCAATCATTTGTAAAATCATTTTCTGTGGCAAACATCAAGTACAAAAGTCCCACCAATATGATTTCATAAACATAAGAGATGAGGCAAGATGAGACTTGACGAGACAGCTGGAAAAAAAGATAAGAAAACTAATGAGATGAAAAAAGAACGAATGAAAGAGAAGAGAAGAGAAGAGAAGAGAAGAGAAGAGAAGAGAAGAGAAGAGAAGAAGAGAAGAGAAGAGAAGAGAAGAGAAGAGAAGAGAGTTTTGAAAAAATTTAAGAATGGAATGAAAATTAGACTACAAAAAAAGTGTGAATGTTAGCATATAGCAAAGCGCTTATGTTAGTTTTAAAATAGTTGAACCAAGCCCAAACTAAGAGCGGAGTAGTGATGAATAGGAAATATTCATAAACATCCTCCTAGACTCTCAGAACACACAGACAGGCTCAGGCTGACACCGTACAGACACTGTGAGTGTTGTGTGTCAGTACGCATATGATCTGGCATCTATCTGATACCTGTCTGAAATAATCAAGCTAATGTTCGTCTGCTTGTGAAGAGCCTGTAGTCATCATCCAGATGTCTTCTCGTATCAACAGAAAATTAGTAAAACTCACGGGCTGACTGTCAGGAACACTACTGTGTATTAACATGCCCTTGGAAGTTGATTGACAATAATACAAAAACAATTACACTGAACACAACACAATGGAAACCCATCAGTAAATGCTGTCAGGATGCATACCAGGTGTAAAATGAGAAACAAGTCATCGAATGTCTCTTAGTAGACACCCATTCTACTGGATTTTCCCGCTAAAATATGAATGAGATCGCTATCTTCCTAAAGCTTGGGGTCAGTAAGACTTTTGGTTTAAGAAATTAACGTCTTTATTCAGTAAGGATGCATTAAATTGATCAAAAGTGACAGTAAAGACATTTAAAATTTAAATGTTGCAAAATATTTATATTTCACAAAAATGCTGTTCTTCTGAATTTAGCACAGTTTCCACCAAAAATTAAGCAGTAATATGTTTTTAATATTGATAATAATAAGAAATGTTACCTGAGCAACAAATTATTATTTCATTTTATATATAGGTACCTTACATGACACTCAAGGACACCTTACAATGAAACAATCAACATTAAACAACAATAATCATTATTAGCTACTAGAGCTCGACCGATATATCGTTTTGCCGATATGAGCCTGTCACAGATATATCGGTATCAGCGAATATGCCGCCGATATGAAATTTTGTTTTACAAAACATATAGACCTTTTTCCTGAGTAAACGATGAGCACTGCCATTACGCACATGAAATGCTTCTAAATTGTGTAATTACTTAGTTTGTCCAGCATAGCGTGCTCCATGTTTGCTACTGGTGACCCAGGTCCAGTGTTGCTTGATTGTGGGGGTAAAAATTGGCTTGGGCAGGTGGACAAAATTTGGGCTGGTTTGGGGTCAGTTTGGTGGTTTTCAAACATATAAATTGTATAGGCTAATTGGTTAACAAACAAGCCCAAGTGTGCATATACTGCATCCAATCAGTCATCACGATGTTACTAAACGCGCACACTGCAAAGACGACTGGGGCAGATGTTGACAGCTGCACTTATAGCCAATCACTAGTCTAGGGATCAGCAGACAGACGTGATCTTGTCTTTTATCTATTAAACGGTCCAGATTGGTATATCCTTGAAAGCTGCTGGACTTGTTCATTTTGACTGTGCAAAAAGTTCTGTAATGTTCTACAATATGAACTTCACGAAAGACTTCCTCTAGTTCTGTGTAAAATTATAGAAGGTATTGTTGTTGTTAATTTTTTTAATTGTCGGGTTATCATACAGTATGCATCAATGAATGACACAGTTTTGACTGTCATGGTGTGTGTACAACCGAGTGTGATTGACAGGTAATCTGACCAATCAGAACGCGGAGATTATGCGCCAAAGCCGCTGCTATCTGCCAACATTCTATATGATTCATAGGTTAAGTAATCAATAAATTGTTATTAGTTAAATGTGTCATAAAGTATTAATTCCCTAATGACATATTATATTAACTAATAGTGTGAATTCATGTGTTAATTACCACAATGGCTTCAAGCATGCATTTCAACTTCCAGTTGTCTGCTTTTATTAATCATTAGTTAATGATTTGCATTGGTATCATTATGGTGTGACTTTACTTGTTGAGGCACATGACTAACTAATTAAAAATCTATAACCACAATGACATATTACTTAACAATTAGTTAATAGTTCTGTGCCTCAAGTAAAGTCATAACATAATGATACCTTTGCAAATCATTAGCTAATGATTAATTAAAGCAGACAACTGGAAGTTTAAAGGCATGCCTTCGACTCAATGTGGTAATCAACATGAATTTACTTCATTAATTAATAAAATAAGTTATTAGGTAATTAATACATTATGACACATTTAACTAATAACAATTTATTGATTACTTCATCTTTAAATCATATTGAATGTTCATTAGTTACTGATGCAGTAATCATTAATAAATGGTTTAGTTAATCAGGAGTTATACATTCACTCATGATTATCTGTGCATTAGTTAAGCATTATTTAATGCATATTTGTGCACCCCTATTGTAAAGTGTTACCATAATATCTATCCTTAGCCATTGGCCAATAAATTGTTAAATTTACCTCGCCAGTGTTTTTGTTAAACGTTTAAAAGAAATTTCAGCACAGATACATTTTCACTTGCCTACATTTGAACACTCTGACTGAATGATTAAGTTTCACTGTCTATATAAGCAGTGAGCTCATTATTGGCTGAGGAAAGCGCTCTGCATTTCTCTCACACACACGCAGAGAATGAGTCTGACATGCCGATTAAAATTGGCAACACTATATGTGTATACAGCATTTTTTTCCCCCTGTTAAAATGACTTCGTTTTCATTGACTAAGGCTCACCGATTGAGTTCACGTTCTGACTTCAGCAAATCAATTTGAGCCAAGGCAGACAACGTGATTAATATTCATTAACCCAGCAGGTCATCAGATCTTATTGCATTTCATATTGATATTAGGCATAAATTTAATCACCAATCAGACAGGAGAGTAATTAACTTTGGTGGACCTAAACTTAAAATGATGTGTTGCGCGGTTTAAATAAAATATTTTCTGATGTTTATTCATGTTAATTTCGTGCTTTACGTAAATATGAAAAGACGAACGGTTCACGTGTTTGAACTGAGGCAATACAGTGATCTGTCACGACACATTAAAGACCCACAAAATGGTATTTATTGTTTGAATTTCTTTAAAAATGACACAATTTAAAAGCTGAGGGTCCTGAGATCTTGTTTCATATCAGAAGTAACCTGCTCTGTCTTGTCTGTCGGTGCGTTGTCAGTTTTCTCTTTGCTCTGCGATGTATTTTTCACTGCGTAAAGAAGCAGCTATGACAAAGTAGTATGTCCCAAAGCCTGCTATTCTGCTACATACTCAAAAGTATGTACTTTTTCTTCACAAAAAGAGTACATACTTTTAGGGCATATAGTATAAGTAGGCGAATTGGGACGCAGCACATGTGTGTAGTGCACTGTAAAAACAATTCCGTAAAATTTACGGTAAAAACGGCAACTCTGGTTGCCGGAATTCTACCGTAAAAAATATGGAAACAACATTTTAGGTTTTAGGGGTTTAACTTCAATTTACCGTTAAATACCGTAATTTCATTAACTGATATAATGTGAATATAGCAACCTATTGAAGTACTGAAATCTGTTTTGTACCTTTGAAATACACTGATATCCACCAAATGCAGGTGGTGATGAGAAAGTCACATGATGAACCAAAGCCCATCACAAGTAGCTTTTAAATAATAACATATATAGAATATGCACAAACACTAAACACCATCATGGTGAGACTCATTAAACTGAAATATGCAATAAACATTAATTTAACAACATTAGATGTAACATACAACCCTAATAAATATAACTGATAAGAAAAAACTAAGAAGAAACACAGTTATTTCAAAGAAAAAAACATTAAATTCAAACAAAATTTGAAATGCAACGTCAATTTACGGTTTTCCCCTGTAAATTTTACAGGAACTTACCGTTAACCATTTAACAGGTTTTTACTGTAGCATTTTCAGAGTTTTTTACCGTTAAAATCATGGTCATTTTCTACAGTCTGTGAACGGAATTGTTTGTCGGTCATGGCATAACTAAGGAGGGCGGGTCTTTGCGAACGGTCAATTACGTTGTTTTTTCCGATCACTTATAGTTATATTGTATGATGACTCATTGCTGCCACACTGACACACATATTATTTTTTCCACTCAATTATGTCGTAATAACGAGATATGTAGTTTTAACGCCACCTTTTCTCATTAAAATTACATCTTTTCTCGTAAAAACGAGATGTTATGCTGCTAAAACGACATTATCTCGTTAAAACTATATATTTTCTTGTTATAACGAGATGTTTTCTCGTTAAAATGATATCTTTTCTCATAAAAACGAGATCTTATGTCATAAAAACGATATAATTATCTTGTTAAGAGGACATCTTTTCTCGTTAAAACAACATTTTTTCTCGTAATAAAGACATATAGGCTGCATGAGCGAGCTGAGCGATTGTCCACGCTGCTGTCGCCACAGTCTGACATAGACGAGAATCTGCATGCTGCTGAATTGAAATACACTGTTTTAAATGTATTTTAATATATGGTTTTAATTGTAGCGGCATGTTTATTAGGATTAATCTCCAGTCTGTCTACAATATAGTGCTATCCAACTCAGACCCATGACTCTTTTAGGCAATATGATCAGATCAAAACAGTTATTTTTGAATAATCGACTCTGGGCTTGGAATATTTCTTTATTTGAGTGACTGAAGTTTGATTTAACAACAAATCGAAATATGAACAAACTTTATTCAACAGTTCGTCTCCTCTATGTCAGCGTAGTGCCATTTTGGAGAATATCCACTGGGCGCAAACTGCGTATGCTGTGTTACACACTGCATGAAAGGTAATTTTCAAAAATCCTTAATAGGGGCACTTTAAATAAAACGATCTATTTGAAATTATTACTGGTGATTACCAAAATTATGTTTTGTGTTTCTGCAATACTTAATCCACCAGTAGGCTGTGTGTAAGCTCTTTAGTCACAGTAGTAACTCTAATGCTAAAATATAATTATTATTATCCATGAATTTTCGAATTTACTGTCAGAAGTCAGTAAAAATAAAGCATATTATTATTATTATTATTTATTTAGATGCCCAAATACAGTTATTTACTTGCAGTCGTTACATAAAATAATCATGTTTAATGGTTGAATATTACAGTTCAATATTACTACAATTTCTGACTTCAGAGAGGTTAATGTGCCGACTCAATAAAAATACTAATTTAATTTGACATTCCTCACTCCAGTTTCTTTGCCTAATAAATGACAATAATCCTTCAAATATTTGTTCATGTTGTGTTTTCTCTTTATTTATTAGGGTTAACCGTATACACACACACACACACACATACATACATACATATTTTTCTCTCTCTCTCTCTCTCTCTATATATATATATATATATATATATATAGTGGGTTCGGAAAGTATTCAAACCCCTTAAATTTTTCACTCTTTGTTATATTGCAGCCATTTGCTAAAATCATTTAAGTTCATTTTTTCCTCATTAATGTACACACAGCACCCCATATTGACAGAAAAACACAGAATTGTTGACATTTTGCAGATTTATTAAAAAGAAAACTGAAATATCACATGGTCCTAAGTATTCAGACCCTTTGCTGTGACACTCATATATTTAACTCAGGTGCTGTCCATTTCTTCTGATCATCCTTGAGATGGTTCTACACCTTCATTTGAGTCCAGCTGTGTTTGATTATACTGATTTGACTTGATTAGGAAAGCTACACACCTGTCTATATAAGACCTTACAGCTCACAGTGCATGTCAGAGCAAATGAGAATCATGAGGTCAAAGGAACTGCCTGAAGAGCTCAGAGACAGAATTGTGGCAAGGCACAGATCTGGCCAAGGTTACAAAAAAATTTCTGCTGCACTTAAGGTTCCTAAGAGCACAGTGGCCTCCATAATCCTTAAATGGAAGACGTTTGGGACGACCAGAACCCTTCCTAGAGCTGGCCGTCCGGCCAAACTGAGCTATCGGGGGAGAAGAGCCTTGGTGAGAGAGGTAAAGAAGAACCCAAAGATCACTGTGGCTGAGCTCCAGAGATGCAGTCGGGAGATGGGAGAAAGTTGTAGAAAGTCAACCATCACTGCAGCCCTCCACCAGTCGGGGCTTTATGGCAGACTGGCCCGACGGAAGCCTCTCCTCAGTGCAAGACACATGAAAGCCCGCATGGAGTTTGCTAAAAAACACCTGAATAAGATTCTCTGGTCTGATGAGACCAAGATAGAACTTTTTGGCCTTAATTCTAAGCGGTATGTGTGGAGAAAACCAGGCACTGCTCATCACCTGTCCAATACAGTCCCAGCAGTGAAGCATGGTGGTGGCAGCATCATGCTGTGGGGTGTTTTTCAGCTGCAGGGACAGGACGACTGGTTGCAATCGAGGGAAAGATGAATGCGGCCAAGTACAGGGATATCCTGGACGAAAACCTTCTCCAGAGTGCTCAGGACCTCAGACTGGGCCGAAGGTTTACCTTCCAACAAGACAATGACCCTAAGCACACAGCTAAAATAACGAAGGAGTGGCTTCACAACAACTCCGTGACTGTTCTTGAATGGCCCAGCCAGAGCCCTGACTTAAACCCAATTGAGCATCTCTGGAGAGACCTAAAAATGGCTGTCCACCAACGTTTACCATCCAACCTGACAGAACTGGAGAGGATCTGCAAGGAGGAATGGCAGAGGATCCCCAAATCCAGGTGTGAAAAACTTGTTGCATCTTTCCCAAAAAGACTCATGGCTGTATTAGATCAAAAGGGTGCTTCTACTAAATACTGAGCAAAGGGTCTGAATAATTAGGACCATGTGATATTTCAGTTTTTCTTTTTGAATAAATCTGCAAAAATGTCAACAATTCTGTGTTTTTCTGTCAATATGGGGTGCTGTGTGTACATTAATGAGGAAAAAAAATGAACTTAAATGATTTTAGCAAATGGCTGCAATATAACAAAGAGTGAAAAATTTAAGGGGGTTTGAATACTTTCCGTACCCACTGTATATATGTACAGAGGTGTAACCATACACGTATTCGTATAGCGAATGTGAAGCTGACGTTACATCGCCTTGAGTTCTGGGAAACTGCTTTGTTTATCCACCATACTGAGAGGATCGTGCTGTCGTTCCGCTATTGAGTTTAGGACATAGTTTTGATTTTCTTGTGATTGTGAAAAATGTCACCATGGTATGTCATTCATGCTGCATTGAGAATTGCAAAAGTAACAACGGTACTCGTTCTGAGAGAAAATTGGACAGTGCAGTATGTTTTTTCACCTTTTCTCTGTGTAAAAACACCAACAGCAGGTCGCGGAGATGACGAGAAGATGCCGGATAGTGAATCTATTAATAATGTCACCGATTAACCCACTGCCTGTCACTCAATAAAATAATCACATTGCTGCATGTTTTGGAAAGTTTTAAAAGCTTTGCACACGGTGCACTTTCAGATTTAAAACTTTGCAGGATGTTTTCATTCACTTAGAGCTGTGTTACACACTGCATGAAAGGTAATTTTCAAAAATCCATAATAGGGGCACTTTAAATGATTCGGTTCAATCGCAATGACTCACTTATTAACAGTGACTTGCTGCCACCTGCTGGCAGTTTTAATTTCACATTTAAAGTATCTTTAAATTTTTTTATTAATTTCAAACATCAGTTGTCCACGTTTTATGTTTAAAATATCAAAACATTATTTATGCATTTGTAACTGCAAGTTAAAGATGAATTTTGTCAATACTGACTTAATTTGTTTGGTAACAGCCCAAATGTCTTATTGACTGATTAAATGTATGGCTTTATAAAGGTAAAATCAATTTAAATGAATTTACCCCCTGGTTTCATAGACAAGGCGTAAGTCTAGTCCCAGGCTAAAATGCATGTCTCTATTTCAACTGAAAGAAACTTGCACTGAGTGATCTTAAAATATGTCAGATTCATTGTTTTGCCACAAGATGCACACCAGTAATGTTTTTATCTAAGGCATATTTATAAAAGCTACTTAAATGTCCTAATTGAACTATGGCCAAATCCTGGCTTAATCTAAGCCCTGTCTGTGAAACCAGGCCTTAAACTTATTGTAAAAGATTAATCTGCTACATGACAATAGGCTTCATCAACTGGAATACTTCAAACCAGAGCTATTTTTGTTTTATATGCTGCTAAGAAGACACCCCAGAAGATGGGTCAAGTATAGCTCCATCAACGTTCAAAGTAAAAAAAAATTTTTAATAGAGAAAGAATTTGTAAAAATCAAGGAAATTTATCTGGCATTTCTTTCCATTTGCTGTATCGAAAACGTACCGAACCGTGAATTTTGTGAACCGTTACACCCCTACACACACACACACACACACCCCTTGTAATCCTTTGTTAAGTATTTTTAAAGTCAAAAGTTTATCATCTTGTTTTGTTATGTCTTAAATTAATAATGAACACAAAGAATAAAACACAAATTAAAACAAAGCTTACAGGGATACTCCACCCCAAAATGAAAATTGTTTCATTAATCACTTACCCCCATGTCGTTCCAAACCCGTAAAAGCTTTGTTTGTCTTCGGAATACAATTTAAGATATTTTGGATGAAAACCGTGAGGCTTGTGACCGTCCCATTGACTGCCAAGTAAATTACACTGTCAAGGCACAGAAAAGTGTAAAAAAAACATCGCCAAAATAGTCCATCTGCCATCAGTGGTTCAATCTGAATTTTATGAAGGGACAAGAATAATTTTTGTACGCAAAGAAATTAAAAATAATAACATTTATTCAACAATTCGTCTCCTCTCGGTCTCTCTGTGCCAGCGTAGCAAATTGTTGGATAAATGTAGTTATTTTTATTTTCTTTGCGTATAAAAAGTATTTCCGTCACTTCATAAAATTCAGATTGAACCACTGATGGCAGATGGACTATTTTGGCGATGTTTTTCATACTTTTCTGGACCTTGACAGTGTAATTTACCAAAATATCTTAAATTGTGTTCCGAAGACAAACTAAGCTTTTACGGGTTTGGAACGACATGGGGGTAAGTGACAAAATTATAATTTTGGGGTGGAGTATCCCGTTAAGCGTTTGAACACTTTATTTGAAATAAAATTTATGTTTTTACTCAACCATTTCAGAATTAACCATTTTTTCATACACATTACACAATTCTACACAGGTTTGAAACAAGCAATTTCAGATACATCAAACCCAAAAGTCAAAACCATAACAAAATATGTTAAATTTGAATAAAATGTACTTTTCCATTTAAGTAGTAAAGGCATAACATAAATAACACAAATAACTCACAAAGTTCATACCTCTACGGACATCTGCCTTTCTGAAGTGAATTGGAAGGTGTGCATTCAACCTGTGCCATCTGGTCCTTTTTAAAACACTGGGCAGTGGAAATTGTTGCAACAGGTCATTCGGTTCTTGTTGAGTCCTCGGTAATCCTCGGCAAACTTCAACAGTTGGTTGAACCGGTTCATTCGGTTCTTTTTTAGTTGGACGTGCTACTTTGGCTGTGCGTCCTGCGTCATCAACCCAGAACTAAAGTTCGATTCAGTTCGATTTGTGAACCGGCTCGACCGATTACTTCCTGAGAACTATGGGGTTAGATCTCTGTCACAATTCTGCGAGCAAAAGATCATATTTTGAGCGCACAAAAGTATGTTTTGCAAGCGCGCAAACTGAGTTTTGTGGAGAAAATGTTTGTTTCGCAAAGAAGAAAGTATTTTGAGCACATGAAAATCAATTTGTCATTTAAAATAAGTTTTTGGATGTGTGCAGACCTTCTCTTTTGCACGTGCAGTGTTTCACTAGAACACATAGTGAACCGGCTCAAAAGAACGATTCGTTCAAAAACCGAACATCACTACCCTGCTAAAAAAAAGCAATAGAAGCCCAATAGAAACCATCACAGAAATTCCAATGGTTTCCATTAAAATACCATTATAAACCATTAGCTTTTTTCCAGTAAAAATTCCTTTTTGTAGTGTGTTTTGGGCATTTTTCCAATAGGATTTAACATCCCACCAATAGAATCCATCACATACCCGTAGACACCATTACAATTTCCATTAAAACCAATACAATTCCCATTATAACCATTAAAACCATTACATTTTCTATTGTGTTTTGGGCAGGGATCTATTGTTTTTTTTCAGCAGGGTAGTGTTTATACCAGAACTCATGCTTACACAGCATAGTTTGTTAGTAACGTAGCAGATTGAAAAGTTAGTATCTTTCTGCAGTCCAATAGATGGCAGTGCGGTGGCTTGAGTCTGTTGAATGGTGATTTAACGCTATGTTGTCACCTAGTTGGTGAGATGCAATGCTATAAAGTAAATAAACAATGTCCCCGTCTTTTACTCTCACAATGAGCTTATCATACTTGTTTGCTACATTAGTAGGGCCCTATGATTTCCACAATGCAGAAAATGTGGACAGAAGTGCGGGATGAAGCGGAATTCACTGTATAACCCAAAATTTCACGGAATATTTGTGATGAATAAATAATTAACAGGTCAGTACACTTAAATCAAATCGCGATATAGACTAGTGTCTGTGAATATTAAACTGCAAAAAGACTATTTAAATACGAATCCTCATGTTCTGCATGTTCATTTGATTACCAGAAAATACACAACACTGAAAAAATATTATTCATTATTATTATTTATTCATTTTAGATGTTTACATTTGGAAAAGCTGTGCTTCCTGCACAAACCTGCCCCTGTTGGATTGGCAGCTTGTTGCCCTACACAGTTACATTGTTTATTTTCTTAATTCAATTATGCTGAGTTTATGAATGCAATGGCCAATCAGAGGTGTTCAGATGATGATTTTAAATTCAATATGGTACTTAACCAGGAGCCAATGCAAGTGTTGTAATATGGGAGTGATGTTATAGGAGTTCTGCAAATAATTTGTGCAGCTGAATTCTGTACTAACTGAAGTTTATAGAGAAGCTTCGAGGGCAGACCATAACAGAGCATTAAAATAATCAATACAGGAAGTGACTAAAGCATGAACAAGAATCGCTGTGTTCTTTACCGAGAGAGCCGGACGAGGTCAATTAATATTATGTATGTGGAAATATGAAGAGTGAGATATTTTTTATATGTGCTTGGAATGACAAAATACTATCAAAGATGACACCCAAACATTTAACTTGTTTAACTTGTTAACTTGTAACTAAAGACACTGCAAAATTATTGATATTCACTGAGAAACATTTAGACTTGGCCAGATTGGTTTTTGAGCCAACAAGAAGAATTTCAGTCTTATATTTGATGTGAACCAATCTTTAATCTCAGAACACAATCTGAGAGGATAGACGGATGAAAAATAGAGGTGGGTTTGGAAGAAAGGTAAATTTGGGTGTCAGCATAGCAGTGAAACTGTATACCAAACTTCTTACAAATATTACCAAGAGGTAGAAGATAAATAATAAATAAGAAAAGACTCAAAACTGAGTCCTGGGGAACTCCAGTAGTAACATATGAAGGCTTTGATGTAAACTGCTTCAGCTGTACAAACTGAGTATGACCCGTTAGATAAGCTCGAAACCAAGTCAGGGCAGTGCCCATGATTCCAATAGACTCCAATCTGTCCAACAAAATACTGTGCGAGATAGTATCAAATGCTATATCAATTAGCATATTAAGTTGCAGTCACAGTCACTGCTGCTTGGCGAAATTTCCCGGGTCATTCCAATTGTAATCCATGCCATCGGGACTTTCAATTGAGGGTGAAGAAGTTCCTCACTCAGATTTCGCTCATGTTCACATCAATTAATTTTTCAGACCAACAGAAAGTTGAAATTTTGCTAATGTGGCTGCACTTTTAGAATGATTTAGAAAAGACCATGTGACACTGAAGTAATGGCTTCTGAAAACTCTGCTTTGCATCACAGGAATAAATTACATTCTAAAATATACTAAACAGAAAACTTTAAATTCTAATAATGTTTTTACAATATTACTGTTTATATTGCATTTTTTATCAAATAAATGCAGCCTTGTGGTGAAAATTGAAAATTGGAAACCAAACTTTTGTACGGTATCTGGTTGACATATAGTATGAATATAGAGACTTATGATTGCTAGGTGGTTTCTTACAGGCTAAAGTCAAAAGACACCACTTTCCAAGTTTCTTTGGTCTCAGCACAGCTTCCTCCTTCAAGTCTATAGGATGTCACCTGTTTTATTCTGCTCCAGGCAAAATTGTTTGGAAAACTGTCTGATCGACAGCATCTTCCCAACATCCATTGAACACACACATCACTACCACTCTGACTTCCTGCAGCTTGGAATGGCTGAGCTCAGTCAGGCCTTCTGATTGGTCAAACACGCAGAAAAATAAACATGGCGGGGTCCACACTGCATCTGTAAATCCCCCAGTGGCGACGATGGGTCCTACTGGCTTTATATGAATAGAGGGACTCTGAATCAACAGGCAGGCTGGACAATGAGCTGAATCCAGGGACTAAAAACACACAGGTCACAGTCGGGATATAGGATTAAGTTTTAGCAGTGGAGAAGAGACGAGAGGAGAGAAGAGAAGAGAAGAGACAAGCTTCTTCTGTTTCCCTCTGCTCTTCTTTCTCTCCTCCATGATATCTTCACCCTCAGGGCTGATGCAGAGGTTATTGACTTCATAACATTCTTAGCATTTCCCGGTTTATTCCCTGCATTTCCACTCCAGCACAGAAAAACCTCTCTGACTTTCTCCGTATTACTTTGAACATAAAAATTCTGCTAGCTGGAATCATGTTTTGACAAACTCTCTCCTGCGAGACAACGCAATTGACACAACATGGAAATCCCAAATCATGTGGCCTAAATCTCTAGCAAAACAGTACAAATAACAGACTTAACTAAAAACGCTCACCTTCACTACATGAATATAATCCAATTCAAAGCTTACTCTTCAAATGTGTGAGACAGGCAGAGGGCGTGAGAGAGAGAGACAGAGGTGTGAGAGACCTGGGTTTGGAAGGGACAGCAAAGACAAGAAAGAGCCTGCATAAACATGTCTGCTTCTGATAAAGACAGAGAGATGGTTCACATAGAATAATACTGACCCCACACTCATCCTCATACACAGAAACATACAGACAAAGAAAGAAAGAAAGAAAGATTAAAACAATAGTGGTCAATGTCTGTAAAACAAGCTTAATATTAATACTAGTGTGTATATAATTATATACACACGATACGTATATATATGTATATATGTATGTATGTATGTGTATATATATATATATATATATATATATATATATGTATATATGTATTTGTAATTTGCACAACTAAAATAGCTAAATGCACAGCGGAAATTCTATATATAATATTACAAACAAATATTCAAATGATTTTGTTTGCAATATAATGCTGAGAAATACCCTTACAAAAAAGTACTGTGCCAGTACAATGATACCATGGTATCAGATGGCAACTTGGTCAAAACTGCCCAAACTCTGAGCCACTTTCCGTCCAAAAAAAGGAGGTAGGCTAACTGGGGAAAATATACAGGTACCTGCCAAGTGAAACATATGTCTTTTTTTATTTATTTATTTTTAATGTGTTTTGCATTTTAGCAACATCTTAACATAACGAAATAGGCTAACATAAAAGTGAAACTGATTTCACTCAAGTTGATCTGTGAAGTTGGAGTTTTGACGTCACTATTGAGCGCCCCTACTGGAGTCAGAAGGTGTCAGTAGACTATAAATGATTTCAAGAACACAGTCGAGTCTTATTTATTTCAAGGGAACTTCTGTCCAAGGCATAATTTGTTCAAGTTCGTCTCACGCATTTGAACTGTCTTTTGACGCACCAAATTCATCTAAAAGACATTTCTAAACAATGCGTTTGTCATATAATTAAGACAAATAAAGGTGTAATAAAATGATAAACAGTAACGATAGTGATGTTTATGATCGTCTGATATGCATCGAGACGAAAAGCACTCGAGCAGCTTTCTGTTGCCATGGCAACCATCCCAAGTAAACGCAACTTATCTGCGCGAAAGTTTATTTAGTGAAGTCTGACTAACATTTGCGATTACTGAATGTTGTTTGAAAGCCTATATGCTTCAATTGAATACACAATCTAATAAAATATTAATATGAATATTTACATAAAATATGTTTACGATAGGGTATTTTTCACAATAATTCATTACAGTGCTCTGACATATATTGCCATCCTTGTTGTCATGGACCAGGCTAATTACAATCTAGAGCTAGTTGACTTTTAAATGAAATAATTCAGTCCTTTCTCCACATACTTACATAACTTTTTCTTTTCCTCGTCAAAATGATTCGTCCTCAAAAATAAATGTTGGAGACATAACAGTAGTAAACTTTTTAGCAGACACATTCTTTTATGAAACTCACCGATTTAGTTTGTGCCGGAGTAAGAAGTCCCAGCAACATCATTCCGAAAAATGTCGCTCGCAATATTAGGCAAGGATCCATCTTCTCATCTGCACCGGACCCGCGCACAATTCCCACCGGTCCAATCGGCAAATATCTCAAATCACACGTTATTCATGCGTCCTCAAGTCAAGACCTCCAAATCTACCTCAGGTGCCACCTGCAGCACTGCGACCATCTCAGAAATAAAATTAGAACTTGCACTTAAGAAACCGATTCAAACTTTTTGGGCTGTTAATGAATACTCAAGAATATCAAATCGGCGGGGGTTTGAGGAAGTGTGTTTGTCAAATTCTGTACCTGCGTTGTCGTCGGACAGCTCATGACGTCATGAAACAAAGAGCTACCGGCTACCGGATCACTTTTGCCAACTCTTTTCCGCGCTTCTGTTAAAGTTTTCGTCGTGCACCTTCTCTATATGGTATTGTGTTTTACGTGTTAATGTAAAGCTGCGGTGGCGCAGGAAACTACGGGAGCAGGTGAGGACTTTGACTTCGTTTGTGTTTGCTTGTTGTATTTGGGTGTTTGATTGAAGGTCTTGCTCTTGTGAATGTCGTTTAAATGTCGCCTAACGGCGTGTTTTGTTTAATGCGCATCGTCAAAAATAAACCGACGAGTCAAAGAACTTGTTGTCCGTAGGCAGTAGTTGTATTAGCCTACCATGAATTGCAGCAGCAGTTAGAAATTAAATAGGCTACAGGTTGAAATCACTGTATGTTACTATACCTGACCACCACCTTTCTGAGGTGACAGAATTTGTGCGTCTCTGGGTGAAAATAACAGTTTTGAGGCAGAAAAGCAGAAATTGATGCCTGTAATAGTTTGATTTGTGATGTTGATAATGAATGTTAAATGACAGAGCTGAATGAGCCGATACTTAGGTTGCATTTGATTTATAACATCCACAGACGTTTCTCAGCTACTTGTTTGAATGAAAGTATAATGTTTGAGAAGAAATTTATAACCACTTTTCAATGATTTATAACATCCACAGACGTTTCTCAGCTACTTGTTTGAATGAAAGTATCATGTTTGAGAAGAAATTTATAACCACTTTTCAATGTACTTCAACTGGTCCCACAAAGATTGCACAAAATGGGACAGTACATAGGCCACAATTGGCACAAACATTATGTTTTAGCCTATGTTCTATGTATTTATTTTTCCTAGTTTACTTACTATTATGCATTAAGAAAATTTAGCATTTCATTTTGAATGAAAAATTAAATGTAAGTCAGTGACATTGGATGGCATAGAAATGATTTCAAATAAGTAAATTTGATTACCACATTATTTTCAGACACAAAATGTTTAAATCCGTCAGTAGGTTTCCTTAGATAGTGGGGTGGGATGGGAAGTAACAGCAGCACTCTTTGTACTTGACATTATTTATAGTTTAGAGATCAGCTGTAGTTTTCAAAACACATGGAAATATTATATCGGCCAATACGATAACTGTTTGTTATTAATAATAACATTTATCGTCCAATCAGGTCAGCAAGTAGTATGAGAAATGTTATGGTTTGGATGTGCAACTGATGGTAAATTCAGCCATGAATGTGTTAAAACCCTTATAATTCTAATGATTTTAATGTCA
Source organism: Onychostoma macrolepis (assembly GCF_012432095.1). Classification (NCBI taxonomy): domain Eukaryota; kingdom Metazoa; phylum Chordata; class Actinopteri; order Cypriniformes; family Cyprinidae; genus Onychostoma; species Onychostoma macrolepis. The sequence goes on along the minus strand of NC_081169.1, from coordinate 23,770,659 downwards.
TAATATGTCCTGGATATGCTCCTGTCTCATGCTGTCTAGTATGTGTGGCCATTGTCCATGTCAGTGAGTTTGTTTTAAAATCTTTGTCGTTCTTTACTTGTGTGCCATGAAAAAGAAGCCATCCGGAAAGATCAACTTTTTCCCAGCTCCATCTATTGTATTGATTTAGCCGGTCTCTTTCATTCTCACCCCCTCTTCTCACATCACCACCTCCACCGTATTGACAGCCACAGGAAATATTATCTATAACATCTAAATGTATACCTTTACCTAACTGTCAGTTACACCATTATTTATCCATATATTTGTGCAGTGATTTTTTTCCATCTCTTGATTTTTTTCTCTCAGGTGGATGAGTTGTCCGTGGGGACGTCAAGAGCCATAGCTAGGCCTACATCACTGACCACACTATTCTGAGGCAGTGGATATATACATCAACAGGTAGCACATGCCCTGAGTGGTGGCTGAGATGACACGCCCCCGCCGGATCACCTCGACCAGCCTCCTTCTCTTGTAAGAGTCCCTATTGTCTTAATAATCCAATCATCTTTTGACATTTATCATAATTCAATTAGATCAAACAAATCCTAATCAGCTGATTAGATACCTACATCAATAACACAATTATGTATTCATCAGAAACATCTTATCTTAAACACTGTCCTCAGGATTTATGTTTGCTGTCACCTGGCATAGGTATAATGTTGCTTTTATAAGGAGGTCACATAGAAAATTGCATATACCATTCAAAAGTTTGGGGTCATTAAGATTTTTTAAAAGAAATTAATACTTTTATTCAGCAAGGATGCATTAAATTGATCAAAAGTAACAGTAAAGACATTTTTAACGCTATAAAATATCTCTATTTTAAATAATCCTGAAAAAATGTATCACTGTTTCTACAAAAATATTAAGCAGCACAACTGTTTTCAGCATTATTAATAATAATTAATGTTTCTTGAGCAGCAAATCGACATATTAGAATGATTTCTGATGGATCATGTGACACTGAAAATTGGAGTAATAATGCTGAAATTCAGCTTTGCCATTACAGAAATAAAATATATTAAAATAGAAAACAGTATTTCACAATACTACCATTTTTACTGTATTTTTGATCAAATAAATGCAGCCTAAGAGACTTCTTTCAAAAATATTAAAGAACCTTACCCACCCCACACTTTTCAATGGTACTGTACATTTTCCTGAAAGAGCTACCTAACTTTGTAGTGATTACTAATGTCTTATTTAGTATGTCTCATTCATTTATTTTCCAGAAGGAAGCTTTTATTGGCACTTATGACAATACACACAGCTTTGGGGGTGAGTATTATCTTGTATTATCTTCATAAAGTTGTCTTAATTGTTTCACAATGTTAAGATGAGACTGCTGGCCAAGTCAGTAAATGTCTTTTTGCCCTACATAATTCATATGGATGTGGTAAAAGCCGTGTTTGTATATGCTGGACATTTTCTGTTTATTAGAGTATTGCATCATTAGCAACATGTTAAAGAGGTGAAAACTGTCATCATTTACCCATCTTCATGCCTGTCTTTCTTTTGCGGAACATAAAAAAGAGAATTGCTGAGAAATGTTTTATTTTTTATTTTTTTTAAACAATGAAAGTCAGTGGTCACTAAAACTGTTTGGATACCAACATTGTTTAGGAGAAGAAATAAAATCATACAAGTTTTTATTTACATGAGGGTCAGTAAATGATGACAGAAGTTTCAGGTGAACAATAACAGGCCTGTCACTAGGGGTGAGAAAGGTGGTGATGAATATGAGTCGAGTCAACTGAGGGGACAACAACCTGCACTGGATATAATAGCAATGACTCTGCCCTTTAACATCAGTGTCTATTGAAATCAAAAGTACATTTGAGTTGCTAACCCTAGAGCATAAGTCCATTGACAACCACCACTTTTGATTGTGAGATCAAAGTATTGATAAAGAGGTTATGTGTTGATGCAAAATAAAAATCTTAAAAAGTGAAGCGATGTTTTATGTACTCATCTTTTAATTTCACTGGCATAGAACAGCCTTTGAAGTCAAGTGTCATATGATCCAGAGGGGCTATGATGGCATAAGGGATCCAGAAATCTCTGGAAAAGGTGTAAAGATCTTTCATCCCCAGCCATCCATGAAAAAAGGGGGTTGTGGGTGAACAGTGGTAGGGCTTTTGATTGATAGATGTTTCGCTGGGAGTAATTAGTTAACAGGAATGGATTCTGTTATCATTTGTGTGTGCTTTCCTGCCAGGTTATTGATGAGTGTGTAGTTTGCCTCATCTGTCTATAAGGCCTCCTTTCAGGCATCGTCTCTGAGCTGAGCTTGGCTGATAGAATGCAAAGGCACAGATGGATACAGAACATTCCTTATGAGGGCAGATGGATGGAGATTGCCATCTTCACTAGCACTGAACAGAGGAAGAATGAAGAGGGAATGAGAGCCAAAAAGATAGTGAGGTATAATCACTGAGAAGATAAGAAACCATCATCTACATGATGCCCATCCTTGATTTTACATAAGAGAAGAGGAATGCAGACATATTTCTAATGTAAACAATCCAACTAAATGAGTTGAAAATGAACTAAATGAACCAACTAAATGAAAAATCTGTTGTCATTTATTCACTTTTGTGCTGCTCCAAACATGTTTTTCTTCCATAAAATACAAAATAAGTTGTTTTGAATAAAGTTGGTTTTTGCATGGATTTGCAATTAATACTAAAAAAAAAAAATGCTTAAAAAAATTCACACAGTAGCTTTTTGTGAAGGAATTACCTGATAATCAGGTTTTCTTCTGTTGAGCTGTTAACTGTTTAGACCAGAGGCCCGTTTCAGAAAGGTGGTTAAGTGAAAATGTATGTTAACCCTGAAATGAGGGAAACTGGGTTTTCCATTTCAAAATGGGAGGTTTGTCAAACCCGAGAAAGCAGGGTAAGTCTAGCCCATTTCTGAAAGAGAGGTAACTTATACTCAGAGTCAGTTACCGTAGTAACTTACTCTGTGAACCTAACGTGGTTGGGAGCAGGTTTTCTTCGATAAACGCAGAGTTTCTTTCGGTCTCCTCCCCCGTTTTAAAGCGTAAGCGATGTTTAAACAACTTATTCATTCATTCACGCTGTAAAAATGCTATATTTAGTTAAGAATTTTTAGATATTTGTACTTGAAATAATTAAGTTAAGATGCATTTTCTATAGATGAAAAAAGATATATTGTCTTGATGGGGGATTTTCATTTTAAGTGCAAACATGTAAAATTCTTAATGCAAACGGAAACAAGAATATTTTTAACTTCTTACCCCTTTGGCAGATAGTTTGCAAAATAAGAAAATGCATTAAATTTTTCCTTCATGGAAACAAGACTAAATACCTTATGTAATTATTTATTTATTTATTTATTTTTTGCCATATTCACATGCATATTTATTTGAGCGGTACCATTTTAAATGGTAATTTTCTTTAATAACTTAATAACTGTTATAATATCAGAGGTGAAAACTGTAAGTTATTGAACTAATATTCATTTTAATGGCATCCCATGGCACAAAAAAAAGGAAAAAGAGAAAAAAGAACGCAGCTAAAAATGAAGAATAAAACAATTCAATCAAGGTAAGTGCATGGGTGTAGGCTAAATGACTTAACAAACATTTGACATTAAAGGTGTCATATGATGTTGCTAAAAAGAACATTATTTGGTATAATGCAATGTGTTTATGTGGTTCGAGGTTCAAAAAACACATTATACTGTACATTATTGTTGCTCCTCTATGCTCCGCCTTTCTGAAACGCGCCAATTTTTACAAAGCTCATCGTTCTGAGAAGCGAGGTGTGCTCTGATTGGCCAGCTATCCAGTGCGTTGTTATTGGCCGAATACCTCAAGGCAAGGCAAGGCAAGGCAAGTTTATTTATATAGCACATTTCATACACAATGGTAATTCAAAGTGCTTTACATAAAAGGAAGTGAAATAGTCATTAAAAATAATAAGAAATTAAAAATAATAAAAATCACAACAATAAAAACAGTGATTTAAAAATTGATTTTAAAGAAATTTAAAACATTTAAGAATAGAAAGTGATTATACATAGTGCAATCAGTTCGGACGTAGCACAGTGCTCATTCAACAAATGCACAGCTAAACAGATGAGTTTTGAGTCTAGATTTAAAAGTGGCTAATGTTTTAGCACATCTGATCTCTTCTGGAAGCTGGTTCCAACTGCGGGCGGCATAATAGCTAAAAGCAGACTCCCCTTGTTTTGTGTGAACCCTTGGTATTTCTAACTGACTCGATCCTAATGATCTGAGTGGTCTGTTAGGTTTATATTCAGTGAGCATATCTCCAATGTATTTAGGTCCTAGGCCATTTAGAGATTTATAAACGAGTAAAAGTACTTTAAAATCAATCCTAAATGTAACTGGAAGCCAGTGTAAGGACCTGAGGACTGGTGTAATATGCTCAAATTTTCTGGTTCTATTCAGAATCCTGGCAGCAGTGTTCTGGATGAGCTGCAGCTGTCTAATGGTCTTCTTTGGAAGGCCGGTGAGGAGACCATTACAATAATCCACCCTGCTGGTGATAAAGGCATGAACCAGTTTCTCCAAGTCTTGACTGGAAACAAAACATCTAATTCTTGCAATGTTTTTGAGATGATAGTATGCTGATTTAGTTACTGCTTTGACATGACTACTAAAACTAAGGTCTGTCTCCAGAAACACCCCAAGATTTTTGACTTGGTTTTTAGTTGATTGACCCCTAGAGTCAAGGTATGCATTCACCTTGATAACTTCATCTTTGTTTCCAAATGCAATGACTTCAGTTTTCTCCTTATTTAACTGAAGAAGGTTCTGGTACATCCAACAGTTTATTTCATCAATGCATTGGCAGAGGGAGTCAATGGGGCTGTAGTCATTTGGAGATAAGGCTAAGTAAATCTGGGTATCATCAGCATAGCTGTGATAGGCAATTTGGTTCTTTCTCATTATTTGACTTAGTGGGAGCATATACAGGCTAAACAAGAGCGGTGCAAGAATTGAGCCTTGTGGGACTCCGCATGTCATGGACGTCCACTTAGACTTATGCTCTCCTATACTCACATAATAACCTCTCCCTTCTAAGTATGACCTGAACCATTTGAGTACCATCCCAGAAAGCCCGATCCAGCCCGACCTCAAGCGTGTGACGGAAATGTTACACCCCTTACCATGTTGTGATGCCGTGTCCCTGCACGACGAGTCTAAAACAATAAAACCCACCATAAACGAGGCATTTGTTGCATTCAGTGAGGACATAATTGCAGATTATAATGGCTCATACGGTCTTTTTACGCGTTGTGTTGCATGTAGGCTACTCTCTCCCAGGTTCAGGAAACAGTCCTCTGTAAAATGCGCTGCACACACTCAAATATTTGCTTTGTACTGTTCTGGAACAGTGTTGTAAATATAACTTAACCACTGATTTCTAGTTGTGTACTCGTTTGGAAGCCCAAACAAAGTACTTTCGCTTTCACAACGAAACACACAGCGTCTCCACGACATGGTGGCAGCAGTAACAATACTATAGCGAGAATAAAAGTTACACCTTCTTTCATTGCGTGTACGTTTGGGCGGTGTTATTCAAGTCTTCTCACACCGTGATGTAGACATGTGGGGGCGTGTTTGAATGAGCCGTTTTAGGAAGGCACGGCAAACTAAACCCCAACCCAACTAATCTAACTACCAAACAGAAAATGTTGAAATAAAACCGCAGACTTCAGCGTATCCGACGTCCAACATAAACTACCCTAATTAATAACAAAAATACATAGGTGGCCGTCACTCCTTACCTGGAACTACCAAGAGGAGAAATAAATACAAAAACTCATCTAGCTCCTTTTCCCGAAATTATTCTAACAGGTCTCAAGTGACAAACGCCACATTAGTCTGTATTAATTGATCTCAGTGTTAACTTATCACCGCAAGTCAAGACAATAGGTAAAGCACTAATCATTAGCAACAGGTGTTTCCAAGCTCTAACAAACGACAATGAGACAGGTTTAATGGATCTCATCACAGAACTCGAAAGTCCCAATAAACTAATAATTTAAATCGCAAGTCAACTGAACAATTCAACAAGGCTAATAAACTTAACACCATACACCCAACTCAAACAGATAGAGAAGTGAACGCGGCTGGTAAAAACGGACAGTCACCCGCTGGCTGGAAAGCAGGACGACTGACAACAGCACACAAAAAGTGTTCAGAGCAAAAGAGGAAAAGGAGAGAAAGGAAAAAAACAAAACAGGGAGCAAACAAAAATACAAAACATACGAGGAACGTAACAAAACCGATTGTTACACCACTGACCTACAGTCCTTAGAAAACTCCTCTTTGACAGATTTGTGCCCAGGAAAAAATTCTCAGAATGAGTGTGAGAGCAATTCACACTTTCCTTATCGTTCGGCATACAGCGGCCTTACTAATGTGCTCTGTATCGCCGATGTTTTACAGTTATTAAGAATTAAAGTTACGTATTGACGGAAGTACGTGGATGTCTTTTTGTCTGGTGCTTTTGCCATGGTGAATCGTAATTTCGGCGCTCCACTGATCATGACTTTTCATAGTTGTGGTGCACGCGCTAAACTCAGAGTCAGCCTACTCCGAGTTGAATGCACTAACACAATTCAGCCGTTCTGAAACCGGAAACTCTTTTGAGTTCTCATGGTAAGTCAACTCAGAGTTCAAGTTTAAACTCAGTTATTTGAACCTCCTTATTGAAACGGGCCCCAGGTCATTGAGTGCAACGAATTATTGATTCTTGAATCAACCTACTTCTCCAGTGAACTCTCATGAAAGATACACTGAAAAGAACTATTGATTGTTAAATCAAACATCATTAATTCTCCTATGAACTCTCATGATGGATTCACTGAAAAAAAAATCTGATTGATTTTTGAATTGGACATCGCTAATTCTTCAATGAGCTCTCATAAAAGATTCACAGAAAAGATCTGACTCAGAAGAACTATTGATTGTTAAATCAAACATTGTTAATTCTCTAATGAACTCTAATTAAAGATTCACTGAAATGATCTGATTCAAAAGAACTTGATTTTTGAATTGGACATCACTAATTCTTCAATGAGCTCTCATAAAAGATTCAATGAAAAGATCTGACTCAAAAGAACTATTGATTGTTGAATCAAACATGACTACTTCTCGAGTGAACTCTAATGAAAGATTCACTGAAAAGATGTGACTCAAAAGAACTCTATTCTTGAATCAGTCATCACTTCTTCTCCAATAAACTTAAAAGACTCACTGAAAAGGTATCTTCCAAAAAAACTAATAATTCTTCAACTGAATGTCACTATTTTTCAAACAAACTCATGGATGTCAGGTTTTTCAGTGAATAACAATCAAAATTTCAGTCTTTTCCTCAGAAAAAAAAGCTATTGAATGTATTCAGAAGATTTAGAGTATAGGAGTTGTGTGGTCCACTTTCATTTTACTGAAAAGAGCCACCAGGATATTCTCGTTTTGTGTTCTGTTTAAGAAAGATAGAAAGCCATACAGGTTTGGAACGACATGAATAATGGGTCAGTAATGCCAGAGTTTTTAGGAAGTTATGAAATGGCAGAAAAGTTAGTGTGTACTAATGGCACAGATGCAGGTTCTTTCACAGATGATTTTGCCTAAAGCGTTTTGTCTGATTCTGTGTGAAGGGGGTCAGGGGTAAGTTGTAAACCTGAACAAAAATGACCAGGTGTCACAAAGCAGGTGCTTCCACACACACACACACACACACACACACACACACACACAGAAAAAGTTATCAGAAACACATATACACATGCACGCACCCTGTCCCTCATTTAGATGACTGACATGCGTAAATTGATAGTTTACTCACTGGATGGAGGAGTAACTTTTAACCTGACGATTTACAGTACCAGTCAAAAGTTTGACACACTTGAGTTTATGTTTCACATGAGCTTTCAAACCTTTTGATCTAAAGACTTAAAATGCTTGGAATTAGAGCAGAGTCAGCAGACAAATATAAATTGGTTTAAATAAGCTGGATTTATTTTGTTAAACATTTGCCGACCTCTAGACATTTCCTAGTTTGGATTACTTTTGTTGTTATTGCAAAATGTAAAAAACGAGCAGCTGTGTGCATATTTTCAACTGGTAGTTATGTGGCTTGCAATGTATTCACAAATTATGACATAATTAGTTTGTCCTGCACAATGCATAGACCAACATTACTCATTTAGCCCAGAGAGTTATTTGCTGTACTGTCACTGATTGGCTGTCTGGTCAACATCCTGTCAGAGGTGCAGGGTAAAGCGGGCGTACAGGTAGGGAAGAGCAGATGGATGGGGGAAAGATACAGAAAGAAAAAGATTTTACCACATCCAAATGTCTCCGTACATAATTTCTTGTTAGTTACAGTTAGATTTGTGATTTCCAGACCTTGAAAAGTCTGGAAAAAAGACATGAACGTTTCTGTAGTTTGTATATTCATTTTTGTGCACAAATAAATTAATGTTCAACTTTTATTTGTATTTAGCCTTCATACAAACAAGAAATGTGAAATCACTGTCAAATAAACATCTCAGACTCACCTCATTAATATTAATATCTTTAACTTCAAACAATAGGCTAACATACAGTGGGGCAAAAAAGTATTTAGTCAGCCACCAATTGTGCAAGTTCTCCCACTTAAAAAGATGAGAGAGGCCTGTAATTTTCATCATAGGTATACCTCAACTATGAGAGACAAAATGAGGGGGAAAAAATCCAGAAAATCACATTGTAGGATTTTTAAAGAATTTATTTGCAAATTATGGTGGAAAATAAGTATTTGGTCAATAACAAAATTTCATCTCAATACTTTGTTATATACCCTTTGTTGGCAATGACAGAGGTCAAACGTTTTCTGTAAGTCTTCACAAGGTTTTCACACACTGTTGCTGGTATTTTGGCCCATTCCTCCATGCAGATCTCCTCTAGAGCAGTAATGTTTTGGGGCTGTCGCTGGGCAACACGGACTTTCAACTCCCTCCAAAGATTTTCGATGGGGTTGAGATCTGGAGACTGGCTAGGCCACTCCAGGACCTTGAAATTCTTCTTACGAAGCCACTCCTTCGTTGCCTGGGCGGTGTGTTTGGGATCATTGTCATGCTGAAAGACCCAGCCACGTTTCATCTTCAATGCCCTTGCTGATGGAAGGAGGTTTTCTCTCAAAATCTCACGATACATGACCCCATTCATTCTTTCGTTTACACGGATCAGTCGTCCTGGTCCCTTTGCAGAAAAACAGCCCCAAAGCATGATGTTTCCACCCCCATGCTTCACAGTAGGTATGGTGTTCTTTGGATGCAACTCAGCATTCTTTCTCCTCCAAACACGACAAGTTGAGTTTTTACCAAAAAGTTATATTTTGGTTTCATCTGACCATATGACATTCTCCCAATCCTCTTCTGGATCATCCAAATGCTCTCTAGCAAACTTCAGACGGGCCGGACATGTACTGGCTTAAGCAGGGGGACACGTCTGGCACTGCAGGATTTGAGGCCTTTGTTACTTTGGTCCCAGCTCTCTGCAGGTCATTCAATAGGTCCCCGTGTGGTTCTGGGATTTTGCTCACAGTTCTTGTGATCATTTTGACCCCACGGGTGAGATCTTGCGTGGAGCCCCAGATCGAGGGAGATTATCAGTGGTCTTGTATGTCTTCCATTTTCTAATAATTGCTCCCACAGTTGATTTCTTCACACCAAGCTGCTTACCTATTGCAGATTCAGTCTTCCCAGCCTGGTGCAGGTCTACAATTTTGTTTCTGGTGTCCTTTGACAGCTCTTTGGTCTTGGCCATGGTGGAGTTTGGAGTTGGACTGTTTGAGGTTGTGGACAGGTGTCTTTTATACTGATAACAAGTTCAAACAGATGCCATTAATACAGGTAACGAGTGGAGGACAGAGAAGTCTCTTAAAGAAAGTTACAGGTCTGTGAGAGCCAGAAATCTTGCTTGTTTGTAGGTGACCAAATACTTATTTTACCGAGGAATTTACCAATTAATTCTTTAAAAATCCTATAATGTGATTTTCTGGATTTTTTTTTCTCATTTTGTCTCTCATAGTTGAGGTATACCTATAATGAAAATTACAGGCCTCTCTCATCTTTTTAAGTGGGAGAACTTGCACAATTGGTGGCTGACTAAATACTTTTTTGTCCCACTGTACACTACCAGTCAAAGGTTTTTGAACAATAAGAGATAAAAAAAATATATATATATATATATATATATATATATATATTTTATTTATTTATTTTTTTTTAAGTTATATTTTCGGGCTATTATGCCTTTTAATGGACAGGACAGTAGAGAGATGACAGGAAAGCATTGGGAAGAGAGAGGGGAATGGGATCAGCAAAGGACCTTGAGACGGGAATCGAACTCGGGTCACTGTGAGCACAACTGCGCTATATGTTGGCACACTAACCACGAGGCCATCGGCGCCGACAAGATTTTAGTTTTTTAAAGAATTCTCTTCTGCTCACCAAGCCTGCATTTATTTGATCCAAAATACAGCAAAAACAGTAAGATTTTGAAATATTTAACATTTTTCTATTTGAATGCAAATTATTCCTGTGATTTCAAAGCTGAATTTTATCATCATTTCTCCAGTCACACGATCCTTCAGAAATCATTCTAATATTCTGATTTGCTGCTCAAAAAACATTTATTATTATGTTGAAAACAGCGGAGTAGAATCTGATTCTCTGCCAGTAGGAGGCGCTTTGAGAGCGGTAGAACTAGCGGTTTCCCCGGTAACGGCTGTAATCTAAGCAGCTCCGCTCGTAAACGCTACTTTACCAGATAAAATGAAAATGCCATCAAAACTATTCTGAAGACAGTATGTTCCCTTCAGAGATACATTCATATGAATCACCCGCTTTTTGAAAGTGCAGTGCTCATGTTTATTCCACGAAGTCAAACGCCTCAAATAAATCAATGTATAGGAAACACTGGTATTGTATATCGAAATATCGGAAATGTGTTTAAAAATCATATCACCGTTATTGAAAAAAAAAAAATTATATCGCGATACATATTGATATTGAAATATTGTCCAGCCCTAGTCTAAGGGTGTTTTGGGGGACTGGAGAAGTTTTGACATGCCCTGACATTTGTGTTTTTTTCTGTTGCTTATAAACATATAAATGGTTAAAATCTGAAAATACTGTATTCAGCACAAACTGGGCTACAATAATATGTGAGGAGCATGTATGTACGTGATTGTGTTTTTGAGAAAGCAACGTTTATGTGTGGTTAGTGAAAAACTAAAATTTTGAAGTCACTGAAATAAGGCCATAAAACACATACAGAATATTTGTTCACAAGACTTTTGAGAACTGTATCTTGTAGCCTCGAGTTTTTGCTTAAATGATGTGAAAATCATCTTGTTCACTCTCTCTCAGAAAACAATATATTGATTTAAATTTTCTAAGACACTTTTTATTTTGAAAGGGCATACATATATTTATTTCTGAAATGAACAATACTTTCATAAATGCTCCACCACAGCGACTGGGAGCAGAAAGAGAAGAAAAGCACATAAACATTCAAAATGGGTCTTTAATATGGCAGCAGCAGGTATGCAGTACAGATATATACATAACTATATCGCGGATAATTATATACAACTATAGCACGTCTATTTTCCTATTTTTAAACAGGAGATTTAAATAATCAAATAATAAATAGGATTATATATTATAAAATATGCTTGGAATAATAAGAATTCATTTTACACAATAAGAATAAATTTGTAAATAAAATTCATTTAATTTACAGCAGACAATCATGTGACTGGCCCCGTGAACAGTGCATTCCTGGGTTCACAGAATTCTCTTCTCCACTGTGAATAAATCGCCATCCGAACCCATGAGTTTTATTACTGGGAAACAATTACCGTCTGAATCAGGGCTAATGAAGTAAGACGGGAAAGACTGAACATAGCGTTGGTTTTATATGAATTACTGTATCACAGAATATTTGTTTTCGATAAGACTTGCTTCGTTTAAAAGTAGACATGTCAAGCTCTTTCTATAGATATATCTCTCATGTCTCTTTGTCGAGTATTCGCTGAGTTTCAGTTAATTTTAGTGATGTGTTTTTAAATGAAGATCATGGAGACCAAGGCGGCAGAATTAATTATTTATTTATTTGAAAAATCTTAACCACAAAGTTTTGAACCATAGTGTATTATTATTAAAATATTATTCATATTTTTATTATTATTATTTTGGCTGCAATTGCTGATTAGTGCGGTTTTAGATAGTGGCTTTGATATTGCTTCTTATCTACAAAAAACTGAAGCTTAAGTCGTAAGATTACTTGCATACGTCCTAAGTAAGTTACTTGCAGACATCCATCCATGGTAAGGGGCGTAACATTTCCGTCACACGCTTGAGGTATTCGGCCAATCACAACGCACTGGATAGCTGGCCAATCAGAGCACACCTCGCTTTTCAGAACGATGAGCTTTGTAAAAATTGGCACGTTTCAGAAATGCAGAGCATAGAGGAGCAGCAACAATGTACAGTATGTATAAGGTGTTTTTTGAACCTCGAACCACGTAAACACATCGCATTATACCAAATACACAAAATAATGTTCTTTTTAGCAACATCATATGACCCCTTTAATGTCAAATGTTTGTAAAGTCAATTAGCCTACACCCATGAACTTTTTATGCATAAAGTTTTACCTTGATTGAATTGTTTTTTTGTTTTGTTTTTTATTTGATTTTTTTAATGGTATTGTTACATTGTTACATACTTTGATGTTGAAGACCAAGATTCAGATCATAGCTTAATCCTTTAAGACAAAACCAAACTCTAATTTAACATCATCAAGTGGAAATAAGCCAGGATCAAGTGTAACTCAATCTCAATTTTTGTGATGGAGATGGGATAATGTGCATTCAGCTAACATGAGGGAAAGATGGATGGAAAAAGAGGGAGCAAGACCGAAGAAGTGAGGGAATAGGGGAAGCGTGTCTTTCAGTCATGCAGCAACCATCGTACCAACTCTTAGTCTTGTACATCTGATTGACTTGGAGTGAAGCATGCAGTTATGCTCATCAGCCAGGCAAAACGTATGATATCAGTCCCTGAATTGATGCCATCACCCAGCACTTAACCATTAACTCTTGTGTAGGTCAAAACCCCTTTAAAACAGCTGCTATTAAATGTGTGTTGAATATGCATATACTATAGTATAGTAGTATATGCTACCGTTCAAAATGTTGGGGTTGGTAAGATTAAAAAACTTTAATATTGTGAAGTATTATTCCAGTCTTCAGTGTCACATGATCCTTCAGAAATTATTCCAATATATCACGTATTCATATATTGTGTGATTTTTACAATCACTACTAGCTGGCCCTTCTTTCTTTTTTTTTGTGAAATAAAATTCAATCCAATCTCTTCTCTCCTTTATACTCGGTTTGTTGATTTTGGCACAGTTTAAGAATAGAATTTCTTTGTAAAATATTGCACGAGTTTGCATGAGTGCGTGACTTTGTGACATGTATAATCATTGTGTGCCCTTCAGACTTCCATTTGTCTGTGTTGTGAGAGATTGGCCTTTTGCCCTTTTAAATTCGCTTGTGGTAAATTTTAACATGCTATATGTGTCCTCTTGCCAAAATGTGGAAGAGTTGTTTGTCATTCAGCCTGGTTAAAGTGTGCTGGTTTTTCCATGAGCTCAGAATTGAAAAGCATCCAGAAGGAAATATTTTAACTGTGACTTAACATATATTTATTTTGTTCAAAGCACCTCACAGATGAATAAAAATAACGGTAACACTTTACAATAAGGTTCATTAGTTAACTACATTAGTTAACATGAACTAAGAATGAACAATGCTTCTACAGCATTTATTAATCTTAGTTAATGTTAATTTCAGCATTTACTAATGCATTATTAAAATCAAAAGTTTTGTTTGTTAACATTAGTTAATGCTCTGTGAACTAACATGAACAAACAATGAACAACTGTATTTATATTAACTAACATTAACAAAGATTAATAAAGAGTGTAATAAATGTAGTGTTCATTGTTCGTTCATGTTAATTAATACATTAACTAATGTTAACAAATGACACCTTATTGTAAAGTGTTACCAAAATAACAGTCATTTTCAAGAAGGCAATAGCATAAGAAGTACTGACAATACAAAGTTTCAAACATTTTCTAGAATAGTACAACTTAGAACAGGCAGGGATTTAAGAAATGTTAAATGCATAGCAGAAGAGTTGTTTTATTTAAGGAATCAACATCAGCAAAAATCAGAAATTAATAGAATAGTTCTGAAAATTATGAAAAATGTCTGTAAATTGAATAACCCTCAGGCCATTCAAGATGTAGATGAGTTTGTTTCTTCATCAGAACAGATTTGGAGAAATTTTGCATTGCATCACTTGCTCACCATTGGATCCCCTTCAGTGAATGGGTGCCGTCAGAATGTCCAGGCAGCTGATAAAAACATCACAATAGTCTACAAGTGATCAACACAAACACATAACATCTTATGAAGTGAAAAGCTGCATGTTTGTAAGAAACAAAACCATCATTAAGATGGGTTTTAACCAGCTAAAATACAAGTCCATAATCCATTATTCTGCTTTCTCCAGTGTAAAAGTTGTCTCGTCTGAATGAGGAGGGAAATATGCAGAGATCAAGCACCGTTTACAAGCAAAAACCATTCAAAACATTTCCAAACAAATGTATCGATAGATTTTGATGTGAGAGGGCAACAGGGCACAAACTTTTTCCCTGGAGGAAGCGTTATGGATGACATTATGATGTCGCTTTTTTGCCAGAAGTGACAGATTAAAAGGATAGTTCACCCCAAAAATGGACATTCTGTCATTATTTACTCACCCTCATGTCGTTCCAAATTTATAAGTACTTCGTTCACCTTTGGAACACAAATTAAGATATTTTTGATGAAATCCGAGAGCTTTCAGACCCTGCATAGACAGCAACGCAACTGACATGTTCAAGACCCAGAAATGTAATAAGGACATCATTAAAATAGTCCATGTGACAAAAGTAGTTCAACCGTAATTTCATGAAGCTACAAGAATACATTTTGTGTGCAAAGAAAACAAAAATAATGAACTGCTACAAGCAAGAGCTCATGGAAGAGATGCGTTGTTGCATATTGCAAGGGACTGAGCTGTCCATTGCTGTACATTGGAAAGATCATTCAACCACAGGGAATGTGAAAGTTTGATTTTGTGCCTTTCTGTGCATCATGTGTTCATTTGAGATGTGTGTCTGTTTAGACACTGTGCATGCGTGATGTGCATGCTTTTGTGAAAGAATGGTGTCTGATATAACAGACATAACACATTTGACCTACTTGTACTTAATGTGCTCACATATTTCAGTCTGTGCCTCCTATCTCTTTCTTGTCTTTGTGTCGCTCTCTATCTCTTTCATTATCTTTGTGTTTACATTCCTGCCATTGTGCTTGTTAGGTCACGTGTATGTCTGTGGATCTCTCGTGGCCTCTAGTCTGGTTTGCCACCGGCTGTGCAAAGTATGGTGATATATTGTCAAAAACCCTGGAGTAGATCACATGTACTGATACCTATCAGAAACATGGCAATTTGTCATGTACAATACATGATGTGAAAAAGTCATGTCATCCCTAAGTTGACACTGATCTTGGCCTATTGTAGCTGGAATAAAATTTCTGTTTTGCATTGTATGAAACTTGGTTCTTCATGATAGCACCTCTGGTTATGTAAAATAATTAAAGGGGTCCTATGCTCTTTTACAAAGTCTTGATTTTGTTTTGGGGGTGTACTAGAACAATTTACATTATTGCAATGCCTTTATTCCCAGCCTGGCGCAAATGGTTTGATTAGTTCCGGGTTTGACGAAGGCCCGCCTTCTGAAAAATGAAATGTGTTGTGATTGGCGAACAGCTTATATGGTGTTTCGGTACTGCCCCGCCCCTTGCCAAAGCAGCAAGTTCGTCAGTATTGCCATATCAATTCAGACCTCGAGAATATTGAATAAGAGGATCACGCAGAACCTTTGTACGCACGGATATTGCAAGACATATTAAAGTGGTAACATTTATTGTTGTTTTTTTTTAGCTAAATCACATTTTAGATAGGATGTCAACAACAGCTTAAAAATAACTGCGTTTACTATGTACAGATAAGTGCAACAGAACATGTATTATGTTTATTGCAGTGAAACTGTTATACAGTTGGATTTATTTATACCATAGTCCCACAGACTTACACTATTTGTGGCGGCATATACAGGTGCATCTCAATAAATTAGCATGTTGTGGAAAAGTTCATTTATTTCAGTAATTCAAATTGTGAAACTCGTGTATTAAATAAATTCAATGCACACAGACTGAAGTAGTTTAAGTCTTTGGTTCTTTTAATTGTGATGATTTTGGCTCACATTTAACAAAAACCCACCAATTCACTCAACTCAACAAATTAGAATACTTCATAAGACCAATAAAAAAAACAAAAACATTTTTAGTCAATTGTTGACCTTCTGGAAAGTATGTTAATTTACTGTATATGTACTCAATACTTGGTAGAAGCTCCTTTTGCTTTAATTACGGCCTCAATTCGGCGTGGCATGGAGGTGATCAGTTTGTGGCACTGCTGAGGTGGTATGGAAGCCCAGGTTTCTTTGACAGTGGCCTTCAGCACATCTGCATTTTTTGATCTCTTGTTTCTCATTTTCCTCTTGACAATACGCCATAGATTCTCTATGGGGTTCAGGTCTGTGAGTTTGCTGGCCAGTCAAGCACACCAACACCATGGTCATTCAACCAACTTTTGGTTCTTTTGGCAGTGTGGGCAGGTGCCAAATCCTGCTGGAAAATGAAATCAACATCTTTAAAAAGCTGGTCAGCAGAAGGAAGCATGAAGTGCTCCAAACATTTCTTGGTAAACGGATGCAGTGACTTTGGTTTTCAAAAAACACAATGGACCACCACCAGCAGATGACATTGCACCCCAAATCATCACAGACTGTGGAAACTTAACACTGGACTTCAAGCAACTTGGGCTATGAGCTTCTCCACCCTTCCTCCAGACTCTAGGACCTTGGTTTCTAAATGAAATACAAAACCTGCTCTCATCTGAAAAGAGGACTTTGGACCACTGGGCAACAGTCCAGTTCTTCTTCTCCTTAGTCCAGGTAAGACGCCTCTGACGTCTGTGGTTCAGGAGTGGCTTAACAAGAGGAATACGACAACTGTAGCCAAATTCCTTGACACGTCTGTGTGTGGTGGTTCTTGATGCCTTGACCCCAGCCTCAGTCCATTCCTTGTGAAGTTCACCCAAATTCTTGAATCGATTTTGCTTGACAATCCTCATAAGGCTGCGGTTCTCTCGGTTGGTTGTGCATCTTTTTCTTCCACACTTTTTCCTTCCACTCAACTTTCTGTTAACATGCTTGGATACAGCACTCTGTGAACAGCCAGCTTCTTTGGCAGTGAATGTTTGTGGCTTACCCTCCTTGTGAAGGGTGTCAATGATTGTCTTCTGGACAACTGTCAGATCAGCAGTCTTCCCCATGATTGTGTAGCGTAGTGAACCAAACTGAGAGACCATTTTGAAGGCTCAGGAAACCTTTGCAGGTGTTTTGAGTTGATTAGCTGGTTGGCATGTCACCGTATTCTAATTTGTTGAGATAGTGAATTGGTGGGTTTTTGTTAAATGCAAGCCAAAATCATCACAATTAAAAGAACCAAAGACTTAAACCACTTCAGTCTGTGTGCATTGAATTTATTTAATACACGAGTTTCACAATTTGAGTTGAATTACTGAAATAAATTAACTTTTTCACGACATTCTAATTTATTGAGATGCACCTGTATTATGTATGTGACCCTGTGCCACAAAACCAGTCATAAGTAGCACGGGTGCTTGTAGCAATAGCCAACTATACATATGGGTCAAAATTATTGAATTTTCTTTTTTGACAAAAATCATTTGGATATAAAAGTAAAGATCATGTTCCATGAAGATATTTTGTAAATTTCCTACCATAAATATATCAAAACGTAATTTTTGATTATTAATATGCATTGCTAAGAACTTCATTTGGACAGCTTTAAAGGCGATTTTCAGATTTTTTTTTTTTTTTTTTAAATAGTTGTATCAGCGAAATATTGTCCTATCCTAACATACCATACATCAATGGAAAGCTTATTTATTATTTTACTTATTATATTACTATTATTTACTTATTTAAAAAGGTTCCAGGGTCACATATATGAATAAATGTTGACTTCTAAAACTTTTAAATATTGATACAGATAATTAGTGAGTTTCCATCCTGAATGCTTAGTGTATATGAGCCTACATGTGTATGAGTGTGTTTCACTCCATTTCTGAAACTATTTCTTTGTTTTAGGGAGACAAGACAGAAAGGTGCGGCGGTCGAGACTGCAGCGTCTGCCAGTGTTTCCCTCCCAAAGGAGAGAGGGTAAGTCCATTATATCATTTTGACTTTGTGGACATTATGGCATCATAGTCACTATGGAATATCATGTCTTCAATGTAACATCGTTCAATGCCAGACAAGATTCTAGTGTTGACTGACTGCCCTTCACACTTGTCTAACTGTTCCCGGAAGGCCAGGTTTTGAGACACTCTGTGTGTTTGTTTGTGTGGTGAAAGGAGAAGTCTTCCCCTGTTACATGAGCTCTTAATCTCATTAACTAAGTCTCACTCTAATCTTATTTATTCTGTTTTCACCCAACATTTAGTTCATGTTCACTCACACTCGCACTGGCACACTGACCCAGTTTCATGCCAGTGATACGTGCCTGTTCATGTCTGTACCTGAGCAGCTCCATCCAGGTGTTGGCATAATGCAGTTCTTTGCGTGTTCTTAGAAGAGGGAAAAAAAGATTAAATGTGTTAATGAGTATTTCAGAGGCACGAATGCTTCACTTCGATTAAGCACAGTTTTACAATGGAATGTTACTGGGTGTGTACCTCGTGTGTGTGTGTGTGTGTATCAGGTGTGCGCTTAGTTTTCAGCAGTGTTTCAGCAGTGTTATTATGCTGTCAGTTTTGTATGTTGTCACCCCACCTTCCTCCCCCTCTGTACAAAAATAACTGAAGAATTGACAACAAAGAACAAATAACAGCTTTTGATTGGCTGAGGTATTTTCTTTATATATATATATATATATATATATATATATATAATGTATATATAGGCAAGGCAAGTTTATTTATATAGCACATTTCATACACAATGGTAATTCAAAGTGCTTTACATAAAAGGAAGTGAAATAGTCATTAAAAATAATAAGAAATTAAAAATAATAAAAATCAACAATAAAAACAAAGTGATTTAAAAGTTGATTTTAAAAGAATGTAAAACATTTAAGAATAGAAAGTGATTATACATAGTGCAATCAGTTCGGACGTAGCACAGTGCTCATTCAACAAATGCACAGCTAAACAGATGAGTTTTGAGTCTGGATTTAAAAGTGGCTAATGTTTTAGCACATCTGATCTCTTCTGGAAGCTGGTTCCAACTGCGGGCGGCATAATAGCTAAAAGCAGACTCCCCTTGTTTTGTGTGAACCCTTGGTATTTCTAACTGACTCGATCCTAATGATCTGAGTGGTCTGTTAGGTTCATATTCAGTGAGCATATCTCCAATGTATTTAGGTCCTAGGCCATTTAGAGACTTATAAACGAGTAAAAATACTTTAAAATCAATCCTAAATGTAACTGGAAGCCAGTGTAAGGACCTGAGGACTGGTGTAATATGCTCAAATTTTCTGGTTCTAGTCAGAATCCTGGCAGCAGCGTTCTGGATGAGCTGCAGCTGTCTAATGGTCTTC
Source organism: Onychostoma macrolepis (assembly GCF_012432095.1). Lineage (NCBI taxonomy): Eukaryota > Metazoa > Chordata > Actinopteri > Cypriniformes > Cyprinidae > Onychostoma > Onychostoma macrolepis. Next base: position 23,750,746 of record NC_081169.1, on the reverse strand, counting down.
TTTGGAAGGCTGATGAGGAGACCATTACAATAATCCACCCTGCTGGTGATAAAGGCATGAACAAGTTTCTCCAAGTCTTGACTGGAAACAAAACATCTAATTCTTGCAATGTTTTTGAGATGATAGTATGCTGATTTAGTTACTGCTTTGACATGACTACTAAAACTAAGGTCTGTCTCCAGAAACACCCCAAGATTTTTGACTTGGTTTTTAGTTGATTGACCCCTAGAGTCAAGGTATGCATTCACCTTGATAACTTCATCTTTGTTTCCAAATGCAATGACTTCAGTTTTCTCCTTATTTAACTGAAGAAAGTTCTGGGACATCCAACAGTTTATTTCATCAATGCATTGGCAGAGGGAGTCAATATATATAGTCATTTGGAGATAAGGCTAGGTAAATCTGCGTATCATCAGCATAGCTGTGATAGGCAATTTGGTTCTTTCTCATTATTTGACTTAGTGGGAGCATATACAGGCTAAACAAGAGCGGTGCAAGGATTGAGCCTTGTGGGACTCCGCATGTCATGGACGTCCACTTAGACTTATGCTCTCCTATACTCACATAATAACCTCTCCCTTCTAAGTATGACCTGAACCATTTGAGTACCATCCCAGAAAGCCCGACCCAGTTTTCCAGTCTCTCTAGAAGTATGTTATGATCAACAGTGTCAAACGCAGCACTAAGATCTAGTAGTACCAGAACTGATATTTTGCCTGAATCAGAATTGAAGCGAATATCATTTATTATCTTAATGAGTGCTGTCTCTGTGCTATGATGTGCTTGGAAACCAGATTGAAAATTGTCCAGGTATCCATTTAAGTTTAAGTAGTTGTTCAGCTGATTAAAATCTACCTTTTCAATAATCTTACCTATGAACGGAAGATTTGATATTGGTCTATAGTTGTTCAATATTGTGTTATCAAGATTGCGCTTTTTCAGAAGGGGCTTAACAACTGCAGTTTTCAGGGAGTTTGGAAAAGTCCCAGAAAGAAGTGAAGCGTTCACCACTTCTAAGAGATCTGCTTCCAAACAGTTAAGCACACTTTTGAAAAAAGATGTGGGAAGTGTGTCAAGATAGCAGGTTGATGATTTAAGGTGCTGTGCTATTTCTTTCAAAATTTTGCAATCAATTGCTTCAAAAACAGACATCACTTCTTTTTGAAATTGCGGTCGAATCTGTGTGACCTCTGCAAAAGTAGATATGCCAATCTCCTTTCTGATATTATTGATCTTCTCAGAAAAGAAGGAAGCAAACTCATTGCATTTACTGTCGGAGAGCATTTCACTGGGAATCTGACTTGGGGGGATTTGTCAGTCTCTCCACAGTAGCAAAAAGAGTGCGAGAGTTGTTTAAGTTACTGTTTATAAGGTTTGAGAAGTAGGTCTGTCTAGCTGTGGCTAGTTCCACATTGAAAGCATGAAGGCTGTCTTTATAGATGCTATAGTGAATTTCAAGTTTTGTCTTCTGCCACATCCGCTCAGCTTTTCTGCATTGTCTTTTCATACTCTGAACTGCTGTTGATTTTCTCCATGGTGATTTTTGTCTGCCATTCTTCTTGCAGACCCTTGTCAGAGCAATATCATCAATAATATTCTTAACTTTTGAGTTAAAAGAATCCAGGAGAAGATCAACAGAGTCTGCAGAAATGCTTGGTGTTAAAGATATAGCCTTCATAAATAGCGCACTAGTGTTCTCATTAATGCATCTCTTTCTGACAGAGACAGATCTAGATTCAGTGGTAACAGAGATCAATATATCAAAGAAAATACAGAAGTGATCAGATAGTGCTACATCCTTAACAACAATGGATGAAATGTTTAGACCTTTACTGATGAGTAAATCTAGAGTGTGTGGGTTCATGCACATGCTGGATCAGATCAAAAGTGTTTAAAACAGTAATAATTTCTTTTGCAGTTTTGATTTCTGCATTATCTATTTGAATATTAAAATCCCCTGCAATAGTAAAACAGTCAAACTCTGACAAAATCATTGATAACAGTTCTGTGAACTCTTCAACAAAGGCTGGAGAGTATTTTGGAGGCCTGTAAATAATGATAAACAGAATGCGTGGAGCACCTTTCAGCACAATACCTAGGTATTCAAAAGACAAATACTGACCAAATGACACTTGCTTGCATTGATAAACATCTTTAAATAGAGCAGCTACACCTCCACCTCTCCTAACAGTCCTGCAGACACTTGTAAAGTTAAAGTTAGGAGGGGCTGTTTCATTTAGGACTGTTGCACTGCAGCTGTCTTCAAGCCTTGTTTCATTTAGAAACATAAAATCCAGGTTGTTTGTGGTTATAAAATCATTGATCAGAAATGATTTATTTTTTAGTGAGCGAATGTTTAAAAATGCTAACTTGATGGAATTACATTTTGTCTCTACAGCAATCTTAGATTGGTGCATTAAAGGCCGCAGATTAGATGGGTCAGCCGTACGGCTTGAGAAGGCCTTAGACTTTCTATCACGTGATAAAACAGAAATATAGAAGGCTACAGGCACACTGGGTTCCCGCTTGTTCTGTGAACATTTGTGAGTGTTGCTGCTAATATAGCGGGGACCCGACATATCACTGAGAGCTGTTATCAGTTGTTTTTGGTTCACCTACAGCTGATGGAGCAGGGTTTGGGCCCTGGCGTTGTGGCAGCGGTCGGAGAGCTCTCACAGGAGGAGGAGGGAGAGCTGGGCCTGCTGTCTTTGGTGGTTGTGGGGCCCGCTGTTTTTTAGTTGATATCTGGGGGCTTGCAGCGAACGAGTGGGAGAGTTTGGTCCCAGCATACACCAGTTCCTCCATTTTCTGTGAGAAGCTTAGAAGTGGAGATTCTGGAGAGAGGGATAGTGTGTCTGGCGAGCGGGGCTCTGGCTCTGGTGTTTCTGGTGGCTGTGATATGTTGTCCTGGCTTCCCTGGCTGTTTTCCAGATAGTCGTCCTTGGGTGCTGAGTCTTGGAGCTGATGTAGTACGTCACAGTCTGTTTGTGATGAGCTGTGTGGGCAGGGCTCAGCTGGGATAGTCTCTGTGAGGAGAGCTTGTTTTGGCTGCGTGGTGTTATCAGTGTCCTTGTGGGATGTGTCAACCACAAGATGACTCTGAGGCTGACATGAAGTCCTGTGGTCACTCGTATTCTGTCCAGGTGTGTGTGTGCCATTGAGGCCGAGTGGATTAGCACACACCACTGAAGGATGACGGAGGGAGAAATAGATATTGTCCTTTAGCACTCTCGCACCAAGTTTGTTTGGGTGGTAGCCGTCCAGTTTAAACAGTTGTCTATGGCCCCAGAAAATATTGAAGTTGTCGATGAAGTTGACTCCTTTTGTACTGCAGGTTCTTTGTAGCCATGTATTCAGCCCAAGCAGCCGTGAAAACATGTTAGTTCCCCTTGCTGGGAGTGGTCCACTGATGAACGACTGAACTTCAAGTCTTTGAAGTGTTTCAAAGAGTTCACTGAAATCCTTCTTAAGCAGTTCTGACTGCTCTTTCCGAATATCGTTCTTCCCCACATGGATGATGATTCGATTTGCAGTCTTGTGCTTCATCAGAATGTTCCGAAGTTCCTTGTTCACATCAGAGACGGTTGCTTGAGGAAAGCAGCATGTAGTTGTAGTCCTGCTACTGATGTTTCTGATAATAGAGTCACCCACTATCAGAGTCCTGGGCTCGGCTGCGCTCTGAGCTGAGTGCCGCTGTCTGCTCGACCTCGAGCGCCTGTTAGTAGCGATGTTAGCTGCTGGCTGATACGATCCATGTTTTGTCACATTTGGGGATTCCTCACCCACATTCATTAATGCTTCAAATCGGTTCTCAAGATGTATAGGGGGTTGTAAAATGCCAGTGTTTACAAGTCTTGTCATAGCCGTATCTGGGGTAGAGGATGCTACCGCAGCAATACGAGATACTTGTGACAATCTGATGTCTCGAGTGCCTTTGGGTCTCGCTCCCTGTTTGTGCCATCGATTAGTCTGTCAATCAGCTTGTTCCTCTACACTTTGTGTAAACTGTTGAGATTCACTAGATTCATAGGACTCACCGGCTGTATGCTGTGTAGAAGTCTGTGGCAGTTCATGCAGCAAGTAGATTCCACAAGGGGCATTTTCTTTCCCATCTGTTTGAATGTAGGCTGTCTCCGGAATGTAAACTGCTGGCAGTGGGAGGCAAAGAGTCTTACTTTTCTAAAAACTGTGTTGTTTGAGCACTGTGCTGATATGCTGAAGTTAAAATCTTAGAGAAATCTGAGAAAAGTGCATAAATAGGGAGCGAAGCGCTCAGCAATAAGCAGGAGCGTCCGAACAGTAGCGAAGCCGGAAGCTGTGTAGATACAGTGTGTATCTATATATATGTATGTGTATGTGTATGTGTGTGTGTGTATATATATATATATATATATATATATATATATATATATATATATATATATATATATATATATATATACATATATATATATATATATATATACATATACATATACATATACATATATATATATATATATATATATATATATATATATATATATATATATATATATATATATATATATATATATATATATATATATATATACATATACATACATATATACTTGGTAAATATGATCAAAGAAGGCTGTGAAAATTAATCTGCATTGTTAATCCTTTTGATTTTTTTTATTTAAAACTTTTCATTGGAGAATAAGAATTTAAAGTGGGAGGAAATATCATTATGAAATAAATATTTTTCTCTAATACACACACATTGTCCACAATTAACGGCACCCTTTTATTCAATACTTTTTGAAACCTCCATTTGCCAGTTTAACAGCTCTAAATTTTCTCCTATAATGCCTGATGAGGTTAGAGAACACCTGACAAGAGATCAGAGACCATTCCTTCATCCAGAATCACTCCAGACCCTTTAGATTCACAGCTCCATGTTGGTGCTTCTTCTCTTCAGTTCACCCACTCATTTTCTACAGGGTTCAGGTCAGAGGACTGGAATGGCCAGCAGAAGCTTGGTTTTGTGCCCAGTGACCCATTTTTGTGTTGCTTTTGAGGTTTGTGTTTGGATTATTGTACGGTTGGAAGATCCAAACATGGCCCATTATAAGATTTCTAACAGAGTCAGTCACTTGTTGATTTTTATTTTTTTTTATCTGTTGGTATTTGATAGAATCCATGATGCCATGTGTCTAAACAAGATGTCCAGGACCTCCAGCAGAAATATAGGCCCACAACATCAAAAATACAGCAGTATATTTCATTGTACACATGGGGTACTTTTTATCCCTGTGTTCACCAAACCCATCTTGAGTGTTTGCTGCTAAAAAGCTCATTTTTTAGTTTCATCTGACCATAGAAGCCAGTCCCATTTGAAGTTCCAGTCGTGTCTGATAACTAAATATGCTGGAGTTTGTTTTTGGATGAGTGAGGAGAATTTTTCTTGAAACCCTCCCGAACAACATGTGGTGATGTAGGGGCAGTTTGACAATTTTATTTTTTTAAAGGTTTTCTGACCCCGAGACTCAACTATTTTCTGCAATTCTCCAGCTGTGGTCCTTGGAGAGTCTTTAGCCACTCAAACTCTCCTTCTCACCATGCATTAGGACGATATAGACATGTCCTCTTCCAGGCAGATTTGTAACATTTTCTGTTGACTGGAAATTCTTAATTATTGCCCTGATGGTGGAAATGGGAGTTTAGCTTTTTTTCTTAAAGCTACTTCACTAATTTGTGAAGCTCAATTATCTTTTGCTGCTCATCAGAAATATATTCTTTGGTTTTTCTCATTGTGATGGATGATTAATGGAATTTGGACTTTGTTTTTTCTCCTATTTATATTCCTGTTAAACACGAAGTCATGGCTGGATAATTTCATGTTCATAATCCCCCTGGAGTGCTGATTGTAAATATGAATGGGAATATACTTCAGAGATATTTAACTCATAATAATTTCTAGGGGTGTCAATAATTGTGTCCAACGTGTATTTGAGAAAAACATTTCTTTCATAATGATATTTCCTCCCATTTTCAATTGTTTTAGTTCAATGAAAGTTGTTTTTATTTATTTTTAATTTTTTTTAAATAAAAGATCAAAAGGATTAATGATGCAGAATAATTTTTACAGGCTTTTTTGTTCACATTTATCAAGGGTGTCAATAATTCTGTCCACCACTGTGTGTGTATGTATATATATATATATATATATATATATATAATATATTATTGTTGTTTCTGTTGTCAGACAACGGAATGAATATGAAATAGTGACTGAAACGCGACCCATTAAGACTACATAACCAGCTCTCCCTTCCAAGATGTTAATCTGCACAGAAATCTTATTTATATATTTACATTTATTATTATTATTATCATTATCAATGCTTCAAACAGTCAAGCTTGAAACATGGTACAATTTTTCAGGATTCTTTAATAAATAGAACATTCAAAACAACAGCATTTATTTCAAATATATTTTTTGTAACATTATGAAAAGTTGTTACTGTCACTTTTGAATAATTCAATGTGTCCTTGCTTAAATAAAAGTATTTTTTAAAATGTACATTTTTTTTCTTTAAAAAATGAATAAATAAATAAAGCCTTACTGACCCCAAACTTTCTATTATATCTGTTTTAGGAAGCACCCCTTCAATTTTTATCTTGCAGAGTAGGACAATAGTATGTAAAGCATGGAAAAATCCAAAGTGGATGTAATGCATTTTTAAGATATAACCTGAAGGAAAACGATTAGAAAAGTATGCAAGGTGGTGTGGATTTGTGTGTCTGTGTGGAAGAGAGAGAGTGAATGTGTCCTTGCAGAAGGTTCTTAAGTCAAAATAATAATAGTCTTTAGCACAAGAGCGACAAATTTACAGCAGCCTCGTAAAGCTCAGTGGACCAATTACAGTTAGGAGTTCAGTTACAAGAGTGTGCACAGCTGCTTATAGCACACACACTAACTGATGAATTCTCTGAATCATCCATGTTGGAAATATTTGTCATAACTGCCATTTTTGTCTTTTTTGAACAGATCAGACTCTGTTGAAAGGAATTTGAATAGTCTGTGTTCATGCTAATTTGCACACACACACACCAGTTGATAATGAAATAATAAACAGTTCTGTTGTTGTAATCAAAGTGCAGTCACTGGAGTACTGGAACTATCCCAGAAATCCCTGGAATGGGGTGGGATGAGGACTCATAAATTAATGAAAAACCAAGTCATCTCCTATGAAAATAACACACATACACACTTAAGTGCAGTCACACACATCGAACACAACAAAAATGTGAACAGTTTTCTCAGGCATTCCCTTTCTAATGATCTCCCTGTTCCCTTATGCATGGTACTTTAAAGAATACTACGGTACATGTTCATCACAGCTGGATCATATATGCTGAGAATCATATCCAAAAACCCCCCCCCAAAAAACATGCAAATTTGTGTTCTCGTAAACACAAACTCTGGCTGTTTTTGGAAGGGCATATTAGTATATAGTATTCATACTATTTCTGCATTATGTATAACAGTAGGTAGTGATTGGTTGTCTTGTACGACGGTGTTTTAGTGCCACGTTAAAAAAAAAAAAAAAAAATCTAAGATTACGAGAATGAAGTCGAAAAGCATTTCGACTTTATTCTTGTAGTATTTCGACTTTATTCTCGAAACATTATGACTTTATTCTTGAAATATTACGACTTTATTCTCGAAATCTTACGACTTTAATCTCGTAATTTTAGATTTTTTAAAATGTTTTTTCACGTGGCACTAAAACGCCGTCGTAGTCTTGAAACAGGACCCAGATGATAAATGTATCATATTTAACAAAGCTTTTTATATATTAAAATAAATAAATAAATAAATATAAAATAAATTAAAATATGCAGTACATATAAAAAAAAAAGAAATTTATTTTTTGATAAATAAATGAAATCAACGATGCATTAAATCATTGATTTAATTTAATTGATAATTAAACTAAAGTGACAGTAAAAACATTTACAGACATGTTGCAAAAATTATATTTTGATTATTCTTTTGAATTCTCTATTAAAAACTCATGGTTTCTAAAGAATATTAAGCAGCAAATCAGCATATTAGAATGATTTCTGAAGGATCATGTGACACTGAAGTCTGGAGTAATGATGCTGAAAATTCAGCTTTGCCATCACAGGAATAAATTACATTTTAAATATTATAATTATTAATGCATTAATAATTGTACTATATAAGCATTATAATTCTAATAGAAAATAATTGTTTTAAATTGTAATAGTATTACTATTTTTGCTCATATTTTGTTCAAATAAATGCAGTTGTGGTAAGTATAAGAGGTTAAAACACATTTAAAAATCATGCCAACCCTTAACTTTTACCATGACATGTTACTTAATGTTTTACATTCTATTTTTAATGAGTATGCAGTATGTAATAAACTAGTGTTCCGTTCTGACATACTGCCAGTCCTAGTAAAGTAGTAATCTGGCTAGAATAATAACCTATAACAAGGAGCCCAGATTGCTTCAGTGTGTGTCCTGTGCTGTATTATGTTGTCTCTCATGTCTTGGTTCTGTTGTTCCAAAATGAGGCCAGAAGTCCTCATGCCTCAGGCCACATGTCTGCTAGTCTAGTCTTTGACCTCTGAACTATTAAGGCACAACTCAGCGTCTGTGCATTAGTGTGTGTGTGAGTGAGAGAGAGAGATAGAGAGAAAAACACTTTCTCTGGCTCCCGTAATCACTGAGTCTGTAGGCTTTGAGCTGCTAACAACTAGTACTCTCTCTAATGAGAGGTGTGAGGTTGTGTGTGTGCTAGCGTGTGCCTGTGGGTTTGCGGTGTGTTTTTGGTGTAAATAATAATACTTTCCATCATGACGCCTATCTTTCTTTCTTTCAGAGTTCACTGCTGGGACACAGCACATAGCACATGGGTGCTAAGCTAGGGTGACCATATGTGATCTTTACAAGTCCTGGCTGGGATTTCTAAATTGCCAAATGTCTTTTGTTTTCATAATTGTATAGCGTGCAGGCATTGTAGATAATCAACCAATTGGAACATGTGAGAAGGTAGGATCTACAGAGAACGGTCAAGGCAATGCAAGTAAGCATACGTACTTTATACTGTGTAATGTATGAGGTAGGGAGTTTGTCAATAGGAAAACAAAGCCAAAACCTAGACAATATAGGCAATTTAGAAATCCTGGCCAGGACAACATTCTAGCTAAGTATGTCACGCGTGTTGGTCTAGCGTAAATCTTAAGGAGATTATGGGAGGGTTTTGAGGACATTTGCATGGCTGTCATTAGAACTGTGGAATGTTTGTATGAGGAGGGTTATGGGGTCTTGCAAATGCAGGTATTAGCCACATCTCTTCTGACCTCGCGTCTTCAAATAAATGCTAGTTTTTTTCAAGTTCACCAGAAATATCCCCCTTTTTTATTATTTTATTATTATTTTTATTATTTTTTTGCATTTACACTTGTGCATATTGCTTGCACTTTTATCCAAAGCGACTTGTTTTTATCAGTTCACAAACTTTCTGAAAATCGAACCCATGACCTTGGCGTTGCTTGCTCTAGTCCATACAGTAGCAAGTGGAGTTATTTTAGTAACATTGGTTATACTATTATATTTTCTTAATATTTTAAATTATATTTCATTTAGAAATTATGCACTTTAAAAAAATAATAATAATAATATATATATATATATATATATATATATATATATATATATATATATATATATATATATATATATATTACAAAAATGTTGTTTTTGTTTTTAAAAGATGTCTTCATAGTTTTTATTACATTTGTGTTGCCTTGGAAACTAGCTAAAATAAATCCAAAGTTCTGTTATGAAACTCTAGATGGCGCAGTCCAATAGGTAAACTCAGTCTGACACAATGACATCATTAGTAGTGGTGCAACGGATTACAAAACTCACGGTTCAGATCATATTATGGATTTGTGATGGATTGGATCATTTTTCGGATCGGCAAAAAACAAGGAAAGTTAAAAAAAAAAAATTGAAATAAATGAAAGATTGTTTTTCATTTATTACTGAAAGCTTACTTTAAGTACTTCTGTACCACAGCAAAAACTACTAGCTGAACTAATAAAGTCAGTAATAAAACAAGAACAATTACACAAATTGCAAGCATAGATGAATACAACATAAAGTTACTAATAAAATCGGTAACACTAGTATTCAGGTGCAGAAATGTAATAATTGTAAAATAACACAACAGTGCTGTTCACTGCAGGTATTTATAGGCTGTTGTCTCATTAAGACCAAATGCATGTAGCCTACCTAATACTGACACGCATCCGGTTTCTTTCTCAGCTGTTTTGGTTCACTTAAGACATAAGCAATTGTGTTTACCAGAATACTAGCCAAAACGGGTATTTAAACATAACTTTGTGTGTATGTTTCCGTTCAAAGAGAAGTGAAAGAGGAATCAATCTGTGTGAATGGCGCAGTCTGAATCGCGCCTTTCTCTCTGCATGTGTGTGTGGCAGCGGTAAAAAAAAAGTGTGCTTGTTCTCTTTTGCTTATTAATGGTTTAAAATTGTTTGAATGGGTAAATTGGCAAGACAAAACACGTACAAATGATAAACTTTAACTCCATGATGGTTAAACTTAACAGTTAACCCGCGAATCACATGCGTGCCGAACCGTGGGGTCTGGTCCGTATGGATCACAGATCATCTACGATCCGATGCACACCTAATCATTAGCTATGTTTCCATCAGGTGGAAACATAATGCTGGATGGTAACAAGATGTGCATAAATTCTAAAAATGTGCATAAAAACTTATACAATGGAAACAAATTTACCGAATGAATTCCATGGTGCGCATCAAAAAACATCAATCATGTGACTTTGCACGATGGGATGGGATAACTTGACTAACCAGCAGAATGATCTCATTGCACAGCATCTGTAATGTTTTTTGGTCATTCTGAAATGCCTGAGCAAAGTCTGTATAATGGTCTTACACACCTACATTCCAAAACAGCAGGCATCCACCTCCAAAAGCAGTGACAGCATTTATTGTTTCTTCTGCTCGCTCTGAGGTGCAAGTAATTTATCATATATGAAAATTATTATATTTAGTGGCTTCTCCTACTTTTCTTAGTGATATTTAGTGCCAGTTTATCAGGAAGTGATGATTTTGTTCTCATTGACTCGTTGGATGGAAATTGTACTTTATTCGCAAATGTTTTATGCAATGTTCCAGTTTTGCAGATAAGATAAATTCACATCTTTGGATGGAAACCGCTATTGTCACATGGCGAAGCAAACTGGTTCTTTTTGTATCAGCAGCCAATGAGCTTGCTGCTCAACATCCAAATACTTAGCTAGTGCTTGCTGTAGCAGTTGCAGCGTGCTTCAGAAACCCTCCACCTTCCCCAGCTCCACCTGTATGGATCTGCTACGGGGTATTTATATATGCTGTATGGGGGTTATTTCATGTTATATGTACAACAGCAGTATTTCGTACATGCTCACAGCAGCATGTTGTGGATGTATTGGTAGTAGCAAGTCTTGGTACTTGCTCTGCCGCAGCAGCGTAGCAAATCTATTCCGCCTAGACCAAACACATTAACATTGTCATATACATTACCATGCCAATCCCTCCGAGAGTTGTCATGACAGAATTTTATTTATTTTTTCCTAAGTAAGTTAATGCCTATTCTATTTCAATAGTTTTAGTTAAGGCTAAAAACCCTGATAGCCCCTTGTTAGCATGCTTTTGATGCATACAGCAGTTTCAAAAAACAATGTGTAACTGTATGGCATGAACAAAATAAGAAAGTCTCTTTAAATAACGTTAGCATTTTCACTAATAAATCAGAAACTCCTGCGATTAAAAACCCATAACTTGAACATGCTAATTTACTTCCTGTTTTTAGCACTAGAACCTTAAATGTGTTTTACATGTGAATACATGTCTATATGGTTCAGGAGTCGTGTGTGATGGTGTGGACAGCTGTATTTTGCTGTGCAAGCCATAATTGTAAACCAGAGGTGTACGGATGTGTGTGTGTTGCTGAGGGAATCCATTGGGTCTTTAGTAATTATCACAGTCACTGCCTTCACTGAAAGACTGTGAATATCCTCGACACACACTGATCTACCTCTGTCACAACCACTGAGTGCATGCTGCTTAACACACACTCATACTCTCATACTTGTTTCACATCACAAAGTCAAGTGGAATATGATGCATGCCTTTTTGTTTAGTAAATTGAAAAGTTATATGAAGATAAATATTGCAGCTATATACACTGTTGTTCAAAAGGTTTATTTGAAAAAAAAAAAAAGTTAAAAATAACAGCATTTATTTGAACTAGAGATATTTTGTAACATTATAAATATCTTTAATATGGTCACATATAAATAATAATACTTTTATTAAAAGTGCTTCTTATAATGTTACTGACCCCAAACTTTTGAACAGTAGTGTGCATATGGGCAATGCTTTGAGCAAACACATACACACACACTTTAGTCTGTAGTTTTTACTCATTGACTTGTCCTGCTATTGTTTCTGATCAAAGTCAAATCCAATGCCTTACAGGTCAAAGAATTCATCAAAAAAAAAAAAAAAAAAAAAACATGCCTGTGTGTTTGCATAAATAAAGGATGAAACCTTTTGGCTTTGTTAGCTCAAGATAGTGACCAGAGGAAGAGAAAGAGAGAGAATTGTTCCTGGTATTTTAATTAAAAGTGCTCTAAAACTGAAACTGTCACAAACCAGCTGTGGGAAGAACCTGCAATTAACATGATTCTTTCCTCCCATTTAGGGAGGCTGTTAAGCAGTGTGAGCTTGAAGAGAGGATGTGTGTGCGCGTGGACAGCTTTCAGTCAAATATTTCACGTCTGTCATTGTTAGGGGTGGGCGATATAGCCTCAAAATTATATCACAATTTTTCAAGAATATTTGCGATAATGATATTTATGACGATATGAAAAAAAATATGGAACAATGTTTTATTGGTGTTTGAAGCTGGCAGGCAGCAGCATTTATTAGTGCAAACACAATGAAGGGCATTTTCCATCCTTTTCCAATGAGCTACTGTCATTGATGTCAGACTACCTAATTAGAAGTGTAAATCTATTGTCATGTGGTGGCTGAAGCAGCATTATAGCAATTGTAGTGACCAGGGTTGGGCAAGTTACTTTAAAAAAAGTAATTAGTTACAGTTACTAATTACTTTAAGTAACTGAGTTACATCATTATCAAAGTAGCCTAACCAATTACCAGGGAAAGTAACTATTGCGTTACTTTTTTAAAAGAATGTTCAAATATGTCAATTAACTTGGATGCTTCCAATATTAAATGTTAAATGAATGAAATGGACACTACATGGAATAAATTATTATTTTTAAACATTGTACACTAATACAAAACAACAATTTAAAAATGCTTATTTAACACTGAACATTTTTTAACATTCTAGCAGACATTATACCGACAAAGCACAATTTAACTTAAAATTAATAAGTTAGTAAAATAATATTTTGTGGCCATTTTTGAGACCCCCTTCTTTAATCAGGCATGCAAATAAATGCAGCCTTGCTGAACAGAAGAGAATTCTTTTAAAACATTAGAAAATATTACAGATCCCAATTTGAACACTGTGTGAACGTTATAATAGATGTATTAATAGAGCTGTTGTAATTTATTATTATTATTATTATTATTATTATTGTCTTTTTAATCTTATTTAACAGAACAACAGTAATATTACAATACTAACATTTATTAATGTTGATGGCTTTTATTTTGACGGAAACCCGCAGGAAGTCCTCAGTGCTTCTTTTTGTTGACAGCAGCTGATTTATAAATTATTCTCATTACTAATTTGGGAAGATGCACGTATCACATTGTCACATGCCTTGTAAAAATTCATAAAAGTGTTACTGAGCAACTGACCAGTAACACAGTTTCAGCGCAGATTTCCCTCGCGGTTTGGACTTTGAACCCTAGCTAACTAGACAGCGTCGCGTGCTCCTGCAGTGCTGTTTGAATGCAATCCATGCGTGTATTAGAAAACATAACGTTCTGCAGTGTATTTAATTGTTTAAGGCTATTTCGCGATTTTAATCATCATACAGAACCAGCAACAACCACCCCTTTCTCTTCTCATGGAAGACATGTGATGCAGTACTAAACGGTCTCTCGCTGTAGGTGCTTGTAATGATATGTATGGACGGTATGATATGGCACACCCCTAGTCACTGTACTTTTTTGAGGATTTTTGCTGTGTGTGTGTGTGTGTATATAAACACTGCTAAATCCCAGTGCTCCACTGCTGTTCCTGACTCTGTGTGTGTGTTCTTAGTTCCTGTCAGTGTGTGTTGTTTCTGTCAGCTCTTTTAGATAGTCAGTCACTCATGAAATTCACTAATTCATTCTCAGGAAAGGTTTTTTTGTTTTGTTTTGTTTTTTTGTTTTTGCCTCATCCATTTTTTAAATAAATACATGTATTTATTTTTATAGCACTAATCAGATTGCGATACAAATTGTTTTTATATGGTACATGCAATTATATACAGAAAGTATATACGGTATACAAGTATATACGGATACCGGTATACGGTAGAACACTAAAGAAAGCACTTAACATCACTGATGAATCACTCTCAAATAATTAACATCAGAGACCAATCACACTCAAGCCTGGAGCAGCATCTAGTGACACTCAACAGTGCTGTGCATGTAATATGTTCTTGATGTTTTGTCGCACCCTTGTGGTGACTTTGAAAAAATACACTACCGTTCAAAAGTTCAGTAGCCCCTCACTGCAGAACCAAGATCCAGGGGTCGGGGTTGGATTCACATCTAGGGGGTGGAGATGGTAGGTTTAGGGGTGGGGATGGGTGGGTTTAGGTAAATGTAAGGTGGAAAGAGTTGGATCTAGATCCAGCCACACCCCCTGGATCTTGTGTTCTGCAGTGAGGACCATCTCCAAAAGTTTGGGATCGGTATCATTTTATTATGGTTTTGAAAGAAGTCTCTCATGCTCATCAATGCTGCATGGCTTTAAAATAACTTTTTTTTTTTTATATATATATATATTTTAAAGTGCAATTTATTCCTGTGATGCACAGTTGAATTTTCAGCTTCCATTACCCAGTCTTTAGTGTCACGCAATCTTTCAGAAATCTTTCAGTCTAATATACTGATTTGCCGCAAACATGGCTTATTGTTTTCATTGCTGAAAACAGTTGTGTTGCATAATATTTTTGTGGAGACTGTGACATTTTCTCAAGAATTTTTTAATAGAAAGTTCAAAAGAACAGCATTTATTTAAAATATAAATCTTTTGTAACAACGTAAACATTTTTCTGTCACTTTTGATCAGTTTATTGCATCCTTGCTGAATTATATAAAGTATACATTTTTAACAAACAAGAAATAATTTTTTTCTTTTTTTTTACTGAGATGTAATGTTCATTTTAATATTTCTTGGGAATCCTTTGCAGGCAATGACTGCCTTAAGTCTGAACTCATGAACATCACCAAAGATTGGGTTTCATCCTTTGTGATGCTTTGCCAGGCCTTTACTGCAGACTTCAGTTGTTGTTTGTTTGTAGGTTTTTCTGCCTTTTAGTTTTGTCTTCAGCAAGTGAAATGCATGCTCAATCGGGTTGAAATCAGAAGACTGACTATGCCATTGCAGAATGTTCCACTTTTTTTTTACCTTCAAAAACTCCTGGGTTGCTTTTGTTGTATGTTTTGGGTCATCATCCAGTCAACTTTGCTCCATTTGACTGAATCTGGGCAGAGAGTATATCCCTGTACACTTCAGAGTTCATTCGGCTGAGGTATAAAGAGTACCTGAAAACCATACTTGAGTAAAAGTACAGATACCTTACAGTGAAAATTACTCCACTGCAAGTTACAAGTCACCAGTTCCAAAACAACTGCAACTTTAGTAAAAGTCTTAGAGTACCTGATTTTAACTGTACTTAACGTCCTAATCTTCACGGAAACCTGGTTAAATAGCGGAATACCGGACACCGCTATTGAGCTAGCGGGACGCCACACACTCCGGGCGGATAGAACATTAGATGGCTCTGGTAAGACCAGAGGTGGTGGATTGTGCATTTACATTAACAAAGCTTGGTGCACAAACTCTGCTGTTGTTGGGAGTCATTGTTCATCTAACCTTGAGTTTCTCATAGTTAAATGTAGACCGTTTTATCTACCGCGGGAGTTCACTTCCACCATTATAACTGCAGCCTATATTCCCCGGATGCTGATGCCAAGCTTGCTATGAAAGAACTTCATGCAGCCATCAGTAAACAACAGACTGATCACCCGAAGCGGCTTTCATTGTTGCAGGTGACTTTAATCACTCAAACTTAAAGTCAGTGCTACCCAAGTTTCACCAGCATGTTTCCTGTCACACCAGAGGAAACAAAACCTTAGACCATGTTTACACAAACATGGCTGGAGCTTACGTTGCGACACCCTCCCCCACCTGGGACAGTCAGATCACCTTTCTTTGTTCCTCACCCCAAATATGCACCCCTCATCAACCGTGTGAAGCCATCAGTGAAGACCATCAAGGTGTGGCCTGCGGGGCAGATTCCACACTCCAGGAAAGGTTTCTACACACAGACTGGAGTATGTTTGCTTCTCAAGCCACCAGTGGTGCTCACACAGACATTGACTCTTACACCTCCTCTGTATTGGATCATATCAATATCACCATTGACAGTGTTACAACCCAGAAACAGATCACCACATATCCAAATCAGAAGCCTTGGATGAACAAGGAAGTGCGACTCCTGTTGAAGTCACGCAACACTGCCTTCAGATCAGGAGATGCACAAGCCTACAGCACATCCAGAGCAAACCTGAAGAGGGGCATCAAAAAGGCCAAGCACTGCTACAAGCTAAAGATAGAGGGACACTTTTCCAACTCTGACCCTCGACGCATGTGGCAGGGCATTCAGGCCATCAGTGACTACAAACCCACCCACTCCACCCCCGCAGCCACTGATGTCAACTTCCTGAACGAGCTAAATCACTTTTATGCTCGCTTTGAAAGAGACAACAGAGAAACTGCCACCAAGCTCAATCCCTCAGCTGATCACCCACCAATCACACTCTCCTCCACAGATGTCTGCAAGACACTGAGCCGGATCAGCGTGCACAAGGCTGCTGGACCAGACAACATCCCTGGTCGTGTTCTCAGGGCATGTGCGGAGCAGCTTGCTGGGGTTTTACAGACATCTTCAATCTGTCTCTTGCCCAAGCAGCCGTACCAACATGCTTTAAATGCACTTCCATTGTGCCAGTGCCAAAACACTCTAGTCCGAAGTGCCCTAATGACTACCGCCCTGTAGCACTCACACCCATCGTCATGAAGTGCTTTGAGCGGCTGGTCCTGGAACACCTAAAAGACTCTATACCATCCACATTGGACTCACACCAGTTTGCCTACCGTAGCAATAGGAGCACAGAGGATGCAGTTTCCATGGCACTGCACTCTGTGCTCACTCACCTGACTTGAAAAACACACATAAACCATATAGTTGCAATCATGTGTTTACATTCTTAACGTTTCTTTTATTCAGCTTTGCAACAGTAGAGATATCTTTGGCTACAGCGATAGCTGGATTCTTGCGTCGTGACTCGTAAGTTAGTAGCTACTTCTACGAGGCCGATTTGGACTTTCTGCCGAGAGTGCCATCCGGCTCGAGTAGCCTATAAATGAAACATACACTGCATGAGAGTGTTTACGTCTCGTTCCTGACCGCATCACTGTCTTTACTGGATGTTTTTAGAGAATATTTGCATTTATTCACATACGATTGTATTAGTTACTCATATGCTGGACTGTCATGATTTGGCTAGTGCAGGACGCGCACCAGGATTTAGAAGTGGGTATACAGAATCTCGACTGATAAAGAAGTGGGTATCGCCGTATACCTGCGTATACCCTCCACTACACCACTGGGCACACCCCTAGTCACTGTACTTTTTTGAGGATTTTTGCTGTGTGTGTGTGTGTGTATATAAACACTGCTAAATCCCAGTGCTCCACTGCTGTTCCTGACTCTGTGTGTGTGTTCTTAGTTCCTGTCAGTGTGTGTTGTTTCTGTCAGCTCTTTTAGATAGTCAGTCACTCATGAAATTCACTAATTCATTCTCAGGAAAGGTTTTTTTGTTTTTTTTGGTTTTTGCCTCATCCATTTTTTAAATAAATACATGTATTTATTTTTATAGCACTAATCAGATTGCGATACAAATTGTTTTTATATGGTACATGCAATTATATACAGAAAGTATATACGGTATACAAGTATATACGTATACCGGTATACGGTAGAACACTAAAGAAAGCACTTAACATCACTGATGAATCACTCTCAAACAATATGAGAACACTTAACATCAGAGACCAATCACACTCAAGCCTGGAGCAGCATCTAGTGACACTCAACAGTGCTGTGCATGTAATATGTTCTTGATGTTTTGTCGCACCCTTGTGGTGACTTTGAAAAAATACACTACCGTTCAAAAGTTCAGTAGCCCCTCACTGCAGAACCAAGATCCAGGGGTCGGGGTTGGATTCACATCTAGGGGGTGGAGATGGTAGGTTTAGGGGTGGGGATGGGTGGGTTTAGGTAAATGTAAGGTGGAAAGAGTTGGATCTAGATCCAGCCACACCCCCTGGATCTTGTGTTCTGCAGTGAGGACCATCTCCAAAAGTTTGGGATCGGTATCATTTTATTATGGTTTTGAAAGAAGTCTCTCATGCTCATCAATGCTGCATGGCTTTAAAATAACTTTTTATATATATATATATATATATATATATATATATATATATTTTAAAGTGCAATTTATTCCTGTGATGCACAGTTGAATTTTCAGCTTCCATTACCCAGTCTTTAGTGTCACGCAATCTTTCAGAAATCTTTGTCTAATATACTGATTTGCATAAACATGGCTTATTGTTTTCATTGCTGAAAACAGTTGTGTTGCATAATATTTTTGTGGAGACTGTGACACATTTTCTCAAGAATTTTTTAATAGAAAGTTCAAAAGAACAGCATTTATTTAAAATATAAATCTTTTGTAACAACGTAAACATTTTTCTGTCACTTTTGATCAGTTTATTGCATCCTTGCTGAATTATATAAAGTATACATTTTTTAACAAACAAGCAATAATTTTTTTTTTCTTTTTTTTTTTACTGAGATGTAATGTTCATTTTTAATATTTCTTGGGAATCCTTTGCAGGCAATGACTGCCTTAAGTCTGGAACTCATGAACATCACCAAAGATTGGGTTTCATCCTTTGTGATGCTTTGCCAGGCCTTTACTGCAGACTTCAGTTGTTGTTTGTTTGTAGGTTTTTCTGCCTTTTAGTTTTGTCTTCAGCAAGTGAAATGCATGCTCAATCGGGTTGAAATCAGAAGACTGACTATGCCATTGCAGAATGTTCCACTTTTTTTTTACCTTCAAAAACTCCTGGGTTGCTTTTGTTGTATGTTTTGGGTCATCATCCTGTCAACTTTGCTCCATTTGACTGAATCTGGGCAGAGAGTATATCCCTGTACACTTCAGAGTTCATTCGGCTGAGGTGTAAAGAGTACCTGAAAACCATACTTGAGTAAAAGTACAGATACCTTACAGTGAAAATTACTCCACTGCAAGTTACAAGTCACCAGTTCCAAAACAACTGCAACTTTAGTAAAAGTCTTAGAGTACCTGATTTTAACTGTACTTAAGTATTTTACTTATACTAAATATAGGCTCAAAGATGCACTCGTCAAAGAGACATGCCAGTCAAAAACTGTAATGTTGTGGAGAAGCTGGGGGAAAAAGGCAGAGGCAAGGATCTATGTGCAGGCATTTCATGGAAAAACTAGAACAAACAATAAGCCAAAAACCAAACGAAATAAAGAACTGAATGACGGGCAAACAGACAACCATTACATTCAACAACTCACAAATAACTAAAGAAACACTAGCGTCATGTGTATATATATATGTATATGTATATGTATGTATGTATGTATATGTGACCTGATCCAGCAAAATGAGTCACAGTGACCCAAATTTCAAAATTGAGATTTTGGTATCAATGAAAAGAGGAGATAAGCTTTAAAATGATATCCTAAGTCAAAGTCATACCTTGAATGGTTTTAAAGATATACCCATTTGAATTATGGTCGTCTGCCCTCTTTTTCCAATTGAAAACCTGAGAAAATCACTTTTAAAGTTTTTTGCCCGTTTTTTTTGTTGCTATCTTTCAAAATCCATTGCATTTAAAGGGATAAACTATTTATTTTACTGCTTAATTTGACCAAAGACATACATACACACATATATATATATATATATATATATATATATATATATATATATATATAAGCTAACTAGCTGAACAATATGAGATAAAAACTGACTACAAATACCATGGGACACAAGAAGTCACACAAACATCCAAGACAAGGCACAGAGAACATGTAACACAAACAAGAAAAGCTGGTTTGTGAGGAGAGCAATCACATTTATTTTCTAAAACAAAAATAATACTGAACACCTCAAAATTGAAAAGAAAATAATATTAATAATAAATTAAACATTAAAAAGTCATGGTCGTCTTGCACTGGATGTGCTGGTTTCGGCCTCATCACCAGCTGCAGTCATGCCCTCATGTATAAAACACCTGTGACTTACAACTACTTGCTAAGGAGCTCACATTCACATAAAGTAGCCTTGTTGACAAGTTTGGGTGAGTAAGGGCAAAACGCACAAGATATAGTACTTTCAGTGCCCTGTAGTTGGTGATATCACATCCTTTGTAGTAGAAATAAACTGCTGTACAAAAGCTAGGTCCATGCAAAATGTAATGGAGTAAAGAGTACAGATACTCATTCAAAAATGTAGTGAAGTAAGAGTAAAAGTTGCTAATATCTTTGGTACTCAGTAAAACTACAATGTTTCACAGATGGGGCCCTATTTTAACGATCTAAGCGCATGGTCTAAAGCTCAAGGCGCAGGTGCACTTAGGGCGTGTCCGAATCCACTTTTGCTAGTTTAATGACGGGAAAAACGGTTGGCATGCCCGGCGCATGGTCTAAAAGCGTTGTCCCTATTGTCTTAATGAGTAATGGGTGTGTTTTAGGCATAACATGCAATAAACCAATCAGAGTCTCATCTCCCATTCCCTTTAAGAGCCAGTTGCGTTTGCGCCATGGTGGATTCGTTATACGGTGGAATTTGCAAGCGCGAATTTGAACGCGTCTCCAGGGAGGAAACGGAGCTGCTCGTGCGCGAGCAAATAGGTAACCTAATTCTGATGCATGCAATGATTATCCAATATGACATGTAGGTATTTTTATATTTATGTATTTATGTATATTATGTAGCTTACACAATAATAATCTTTTAAATCGTAATCCTTTAATTTTTAATATTTGGCATGTTCATGTGCTGCTGTGCATCCCTGTGTGTGTAATAAGGATCGGCAAAGGACCTCGAGACAGGAATCAAACTCGGGTCGCCATGAGCACAGTTGCGCTTTATGTCGATGCACTAACCACAAGGCTATAGAGTGGTGGAACTATGATGTCACTTTGTATGCAAAAACCTGGAAGCAAGTTAGCATTTTAGCATGTCCGGTTCCATCGTGCCAGAGTCAATGGGTTTTTTGAATGGGAGTTTGGTTAAATCCCCTAAAATAAGGTCTGTGGTTCACACAAGCTCAAGATACTTTCACGTTTTATTCTACAACATAAAACACACCAGTTACACCCCTCTCGTGATTTTTTTAAACGGTTACGTTTCTTAAAAAATACGGTTGCTAACAAGTTGCTAAAGGGGACTACAGGCGTTGTCGGAGACATTCAACATCATCACGCTGAACAGTTTATCAATTTACAGTATTTTCCAATTGTAGTATAATTTATAGTACAATTAATTGTAGAATAACCAATTAATAGTTTTCCGCATTTTATATTGTTGTTCGACAATTTTTTTGCTTTGCCCCGAAATGCAACACAAGTCTTCAGATGGAAGATGCTCGTTTTATCGCTTTCTTACTGATGCGGAGACTTTGCCGGATTAGTCATGGTGAAAGTGAAACTTTCCACGTTAAAATTAAATGTTTACGGCCACAAGAAGCTGTTAGAAAGCATATAGATTGAGGATTTTCTAGAAGCAAGGATAAAAATAACATTTTGTGTACCCACCCTAACAAAACGATAGCTGAAATGTGGTACTTAAATTTAATCTTTACCATATCCAAAAACTCGCTCACTCTGCTGTTATTTAATAGATTAAATGCACTATAATTTTATTGAATAGTAAGTGGAGACTCATTTTTAATTAAAATATTCATATTAATCAAGGATTTATTGACTTTTTAATTAGGGCTGAACGATTAATTGCATTTGCGATAATATCGCGATATGAAAAAACACGATTTTTCAACCGCAGAGGCTGCGATTACACTCTGTGACGTGACACGCAAGAGTAAAGAGGTGTGTTCGACTTGAAGATCGATCGGTGTATGACATCAAAGTACGGCGAGAGAAAGCATAACATATTAATATTAAGACCCTTTCACATGGGATGCGGCAGTCGCGAATGTCTAGTTCATTTTCAGTGGGAGATATTTTATCTTTTTGTAAGAGGCAGCAGCAGCCACATCGGCTTTAACCAATTACTGAACAGAATATTAACACCCAATCATAGAACATTTCACTCAGCTCATGTGTTGAAAACATGATGATATATATATATATATATATATATATAATATTCTTATTTATTTATTTAAAGTCTGTCTAAAGTTAACAGACAGTGTTTAAAAAGTGCAATCCACATGTTTACATATGTTTATTACAGTGACTTTGAATTAATTACCTAAATACTGAGTGTTGGGAAAGCAACAGATATGTTTTTATATTTCTGCAATCTACTTTAGTTTGTGTGATTTGTTACTGACTTTCATAATTATGTTTACACCAGACTTATTTGTCAGTGCTTTATGTTGTCATAATTATTACATGCTTACAAGGCTGGAAGTCCAACAAATCAGTCAATATACTACTGTGATTGTAGTTGAAAAATAATGTCATTCATATCAATTCATGCATCACCTAATTTCATCGTAACATATAGGCCTGGTCTACAGAAAAACATTTATGTTTAATCTATCTAATATTGTGTTGGTCATACTATACAATGATTTAAAGAGCTTTAAAAAATAATTGCATATTAAATCGCAATTGCAATATTGGTAAAAAAAATTGCAATTAGATTATTTTCCTAAATCGTTCAGCCCTACTTTTAATGCATCTTATTTCGAAATGTACAGAAATACGTGCTTTCATGTGTCCTTTTAGTTATGATTATTTCATTTATTCACTATACTATTTATTACTAGTCTCATTTCAGTTTTAGTTTGGCTCTGGTTTTGTATTTATTCCAGTTTATATGAAAAGGTGCATGTAGCATGGATTAAAATTCCTATACAGAGTAAATCCTTTTCACTGAAAATAAGTTTGAAAAAGTTGTCGGAAGCTGGTGGTGATGATGTTGAAGGCGAGCAACCGTGGTGCTGTAGTTCGTTGATAGCCTAAGTTTAGCTTTTAAGTTCTGCCGCTTTTATTCAGGCATCAAAATTCATAAAATTGAAGATTATCTTGATGGACAAAACATGTAAGTTGAACATGAACTATGATTGAACATGGAGCTTATTTTTTGCGATAATCCAAAAACCAAAATCCCATTGGCTTTTTGTCGAGGGAACCAGTTTCATGCTAACAGCCGATCCGCATACAAAGTGACGTCATAGTTCCCCCAGTCTATTGGCACCGACCTAACGTGCTCTTTAAATAACAAAAATAAATAAATAAATACTGCACCATTGACTTTAAACCGGGTTTTAGTTGGTCAGTGGTGCAGTCTAATTCAGTTGCCTCAAAATAGCAAAGCGCCAACACCTCGTTTTCAGACCAGCACGCCCATGGGCACACAAATGGGCGCAAATGCATTTGCTATTTAAACAATGTGGTGCTGGATGTGAAAATGATAACTGCGACGGGCTGAAACTAGAAAAAAACGCTTGCGTTGAGCCTGGCGCCACATTGCACCAAGTGTATGATAGGGCCCATGATGTTATATGCTTTCGATCGTGAGCTGTTCCAAGCCTTTTCCATATTTTTTTTCTTTCCGTCACTCTGGTACAGGTTGATCTTAATTTCAACCATCCAAAGAAT
Source organism: Onychostoma macrolepis (assembly GCF_012432095.1). NCBI lineage: Eukaryota > Metazoa > Chordata > Actinopteri > Cypriniformes > Cyprinidae > Onychostoma > Onychostoma macrolepis. Next base: position 23,726,490 of record NC_081169.1, on the reverse strand, counting down.
GCTTTTGCAGAAGTGGTCTGGTTTTTAGATGTTTTTTGGAAAAGTCAAATCTGGCCTTGTTTGCACCTTGTGGTGAACCCTCTGTATTTGCTCTCATTAAGTCTTCTCTTGATTGTAGACTTTAATGTTTTTTTTTTTTTTTTTTTTTTTTTGTGTGTTGTTGCTGAGCTCACTAGTGTGTTCTTTTTTTCCCCTCAGATTGTATAAAACTGTTGATTTGGCCACTCTGAGTGTTCCTGCTGATGGATTTGTTTTGTTTTTGAAGCCTAAAGGCCCGTTCACACCAAAGACGATAGCTATAAAGATAACGATAAAGATATAGTTCTAAAAATTATTCTCAATATTAAAGAATAGCAGAGTCCACACCACAACTATAGCGATAAAGGCACAGAGAAACAATATCGTTGGAATCACTTTCAGAATTATTTTTTTTCCAGCTGATGAACAATACAAACATTGATACCAAATCAGAATCCATCCTGCTATAAGGAGCTCGAGAATTTAATGCGGTAGACGCGAGTGCGCATAGAATAAACAGATGATATCGTTTGCTGGTGTGGATGCTAATATCATATCTTTATAGTTATCGTTCTTGGTATGAACGGGCCTTAAAAATCGTCTGTTTCTGCATGGAGAGATCCTTTGACTGCATTAAGAATCACTTAGAATCACTTTGGCACACTTGGAATCAACTCCAGAACTTGTATCTGCTCAATTGATGTAGAAATAACGAAAGAATAGCCCACATCTGTCCATGAAACAGCTTTTGAGTCAACTGTCCAATTATTTCCCTTGAAAAAGGGGAGAGGTGCATATTAAAGAGCTGTAATTCCTTAACCTTTCCTCCAATTTTCATATAAATATCCTCAAATTAAAGATCAGAGTGTGTACTTTAAGCTCATATTCATTATATAACTGTAACTTGAATGTTTTGGTCAGCAGCTAAAATAATATAAATTGTGCCTGTGTCCAAATATATATGGACCTAAATGTATATCTGTGTGTGTGGGAGGCATTTATGGGTAAATAAACGTACAAACGTGCTTTTTTCCTTACCACTTCGTACCATTTTCTGTTTATGTAGATTTGCAGGGAGTGTTACTATACTATTATTTTATTAATATTCTACTGCTCTTTTTTTTTCTTTTTTTTTTTATAGGGGTATCCAGGTGTGTTAGGTCAGCAGGGCTTCCAGGGGCTTCCAGGTTTGCCTGGGCCCCAAGGATTTCGTGGCGAAAAGGGTCAACGTGGACTCATGGGATTGCCTGGGCTCCCTGGCCCGGATGGAGACCAAGTACATAGAAAAACACACTCACCCACACACAATTCTTAGAAAACTCAATACAAGGGCTTTCATTCTGTTGCACTCTTTTGTATTAGGGCTTTCAAGGAGATGAAGGCTATGCTGGATTAGGTGGAGTGCCTGTAAGTGACAAGAAAAATGCAATAGAAATGTAACAATTGATCAATATACTAGACAGCATGTGTATATTACATTACATTACATTCATCTTCCAGGGTCATCCAGGGCCTGGTGGTCTTCCTGGGCTTCCAGGGAAGGATGGCTGTAATGGAACCAGAGGGCAGCGTGGGTTGAATGGTGAGATAGGACAACCTGGCTTCCCAGGACCCATGGTATGAGAGACGTTACAAGCATATTTTCTTGGTACACAATGAATCTACATATTATTAGATTTTTTTTTTTTTTTTTGTATTTTATTTTTTTGTAATGTATCTTTGACTGGGTTCATTGAATGTGTTCATTCCCGCAGTAAATGACGTCCATGATTCCTTTCTCTTTTTTCTTGTTTCAGGGACTACCAGGGTTAAAAGGAGCCAAAGGAGATGCGTTTACAAGGATAAGGTTCCTTCCTGGAACACCTGTATGTATAATTCCAAAAATTGTGTTTGTTTATATTTTGTTACTACTGACTATAATTCTGCATGCAGTCCGGAGGTTGAGCAGTGTTGTGTCATATAAAAGCAAACAAAGCTGATTTATTAAACCGTGAAATACGTTTGTACTTTTTAATTTTTTATTTAGAGATACTTTAGAATCATCTTTTCTATACTCAACATTTCTGTTATCCTCATTCACAGGGTGCCGATGGACTACCTGGAATACCTGGACCTGAAGTATGTACTAAGTGCAAAAAAGCGGTCCTTATATAAGCTACAATGTATTACTTTGGTGCAGTTTTATTTATTAGTTAGGTTTGTTTTGTTTGTGTGTGTCTGTGTTTGCATGTGCACAAAGGGGCTAAAAGGGATCTTGGGCCCACAAGGTCCACCAGGACGAATAGGACCTGATGGATCGATGGTGAGAAAAGCATTTGCTCTTCAAATAGCACCATTTTTGACTCATCCATACTATTATTATATATGTTTTGTTTTGTCTTTTTTGCAAAATTCAAAAGATCAGTAAAATGTTTTTGAAAAAATTATCTTATGCTCACCAAAAATATACTTTTAAAAAATATTTTTGTTTTATTTAATGTAATGTTTTTTTTTCTTTTTCTAATTCTAGGGCTTTCAAGGATTATCAGGTCCAAGAGGCCCACCGGTGAGTTTTGCAAGTGCATGCCAATGAAACTGAAGATTCACAGAGAAGTTTCTCTATCTGAAGTTTACAGTTTATTAGCTCAGATTTGAAAACCTGAAAATCTTTGTTCGAGTGCAGCAGCCCTAGACTTCTAGCATCTTTCATCTAACATACACTTCTGCTTGTTCTTCTGTTACCTGTGCATAATATGAAGCCGTTTTTGATTGTTTTAAATGTTCTTGAATGATATTTTGTTCTGTTGTCCATAGGGAGACCCAGGAAGATCACTGCCTGGACCAGAAGGAGATGAGGTAAATAACACACGTGGCAGTACTGGCTTTATATCATACTTGAATTTGTGTTTAACAACATCATCTTGATTTACTTACAGGGGGAACAGGGGGATCAGGGTGAACCAGGTCCTTTTGAGTATGTGGAGCCCAAACCAGAAGACTATGTAAAAGGCGAAAAGGTAAAACGTCTATATGTGAAACAAGTTTTCAGTTGTTGAGGATGCCAGGCAGCTTCCAAGGAGAAAATGATGGTGGATTTTTATAACTTGTTTTGTAGGGGAGAAAGGGACAGAAAGGAATTTGTGGAGCACCTGGCCCAGAGGTGAGAATTGCTGCATATTTATTAGTCCTAATAACTTCCGAACTAAAATAGCAGGCCCTGATATGTGACCTGTGTTAGCTGAAGCTCATTAATGTGGTTTTACATTAATTTTTGTGTTTCTCAGGGTCTTGAAGGGCCTCCAGCAGAAAAAGGAGAGAAAGGCATAATTGGTTTACCTGGTCAAAGAGTAAGATTATTCACTAGTTTGCATATCAATTGATCCACTACAAACCAACACCACAATCCAGCCGAGCATAACACCTCAAACCAACAGATAAGACTACAAACCATCTAATAACAAAAATTCAACCAGTCATAACACTCGAAAACAAACAATCATAGAATTCCAAACCAACCAATGAAAACATTTCTGACTAACCATAAGGTTAGTTTGAAAACTCTGCAGTTGCGTTTCAGTGTAAACAGACCAAAACTGAGACTTTTGAAAACAATGGCGTAGCTGCCCACATTCGCACTGCGTATCCTTGATGACCGTGTAAACAGTAACATCATGCTCATTGTTGTACCCATAGATATGTAGGTAAATGCTTAATTCGACCGCTCCAAGCACGTGGATGCGTCCGAACCTACCTATACATATCTATGGTTGTACCTGCATGAATGGTCATGTGACACGTGTTTTCGGTTGTGTATTGTAAACGGAGATCGTTTCTGAAATGCAGTGAAAATGCGTTAAAGGGCATTTTAAAAGGAGAACGCATCGAATTCCTCTCATTCCTCCCAGTTAATTAAAAAAAAAAAAAAATTTAATAACCAAAACTCTTTCTTACCTTCATCCTTTTTTTCACTTTTTCAGTTATATATGTTGTTGTATTTTTTTTTTAAACAATAGGGCCTGCCTGGATATCAAGGAAGAAATGGCTTTCCAGGACTTAAGGTACACTTTTTAATCATTCATAATTTACTATTAAAAATGATTTATTTTGATGTTTGTTGAATTATACTGTTTGTCACTTCTGATGTTATGTTTTTATGTATGCAGGGGGAACTAGGGGATAATGGTCTCCCTGGTCTATATGGCAACCCAGGGCCAAAGGTCAGGCATGCATTCTGACTAGACATTGCCGCTGTCGCCTCTGGCTTGCTCAGTTGGGGACACTTAATTTCTAGCGATTATCGCCGATTTGATTGCACAGATGCTATTTAAACTAAACTGAGCTAGACAATGACATCTCTGAATTCAATAATGAAATGCCTTTAACTGAAAATTGAGTGTTTAGTCTTATCATTATACATTACTGACACTCTATCCTCCAATTTGATACTGTTAAGTGCTTTGACACAATCTGTATTGTTAAAAGCGCTATATAAATAAAGGTGACTTTACTTGACTTGACTTGACATTGTATGAAAGAAATTGATTTAGTAAGAGTTATCTACTTGCAGTATATTGTCATTTGTTTGCTGACATTGCTGCTGTGAATGTGTTACAGGGCTACCCAGGAGACCCCGGAGCTAAAGGAAACCCAAAGTACCATTACAACAATATGATGGGTAATAGAGTTAACACTACATCAAACATAAAGACATGTGAAATGTACTATGTACTGTCTGTGGTTAGGTACAGTATTTACCATGAAGATTGCGTCACTTTATTTCTTAAATAAATTAGCAGTGCAAACTAGAATTCTTTATATTGAGTTTCAGATGAGGTGGATCTGTTTGGAGAGTTTTCAATATATCATTGTTTTTATATATCATTGTAATTTTATATATCAAATGTATAATATACATTTAAAATAAAATGTAAATATGATATTTAATTAAAAAAAAAAAATTTGTGTATTTTTTGTGTGTGTGTGTGTGTGTGTGTGCACTAGGACCACCTGGAGATGGTGGGCTTCCTGGTGCAGCCGGACTTCCTGGGGATAGAGGGCCGATGGGTATACCTGGACCGCCTGGTGATCCAGGAGCATCTGTAAGAGGTCTGAATTATCTTAAATGTCATCTTTGTATGGAATTTATATAATTAGATGTCTTAAGGCCTTTCCACACTGAGCAAAAAGCGAAACGAATATCGACGCGATGACGCGCTAGAATAAAACAACAGATTCCTTTGGATGCTTCTACAAAGACCACGAACATTCACGCACCGAAAATGCGAAAAAAACAAAATTCCTGAACCAGTTCGACGAATCTTTTCAGTTTCGTAAAGGGAAAACATGGGCCATCCAATAAGATTTGAGCATTACATCACGTGGCCAGACCAACTGCTGTTACCCAAAAGGTCGACGCGGTGGCGCTAAAAGCTCAGAAGACTGTATTGAGCACGAGCGTAAAAACACCGAAGTAGAGGACTTTCAGAGTCAGAGCGCGTTCAACTCTCTAGATCTTCCGTATTAAAAAAAATCGAGTGAAACATTTTTCTACATATAAAATATGAAAGCAAATAGACATATGATTATGACGATATAATTTTTGTATGTTTTGTATTGCTCGAGGTATTTTTATAACAATAAAGGATATTTATGTCAAATTTTAAGCAGTGTAGCGTTATTAAACATAAAAAGAGTGCATGTCTGCCTATTATAGAATCAAAGTCAACTATAGATCACAATCGGAAGTTATTACAATCATTCAATGATGGTTTAAAATGGGTTTTAAGCAAATACATTAATAATTACATACATTTTCAAGTGTAGCTTGATGCTAATTGTACCTCTATTTATATTTTAGGATGTATTCTTGTAAGCATTATAGATCGTTTGTGTTTCTGGTGTAGAACCAAACTTTATCTTAATTTAATTGTATATTGTGCAGCCGACCAAGTTAAATCCATATACGAGATACATATCTGAGGAAAAATGCATTGCTGCTCGGCGCCACCTAGCGTACAGGCATGAATTAGCAGAAGGCGATCAATCGTTTCCCACTCTGTGCTTTGTTCGTCAGCGATTCGCCTTGGCTTTTTTGCATCGCGCTCAGTGTGGAAAGGCCTTTAGTGTGTGTTTTTCTTTCTTTTCTTGATTCTCTTTTTAACCCTGCTCTGCTTTTAGGTCCAGTGGGTGAATCTGGTTTGCAGGGTCCTAATGGACTCAATGGAGAAAAAGGTGACCCAGGAAAAATATACGGGTCATACTTAAACTATGGTAATATTTCAGATTTTTTATGTTTGCTTACCAAAATATTTTCAATATGCATTTTCCTAGACATTATAATGATTTGAAAGAGTTATTGTATTATTTGTGTGACTGACTTGTTACGGGCAGTCGTAAAAAACTGGATTTTTTTTCTCGTTTTGAACTGAAGGTACATTTTCATCACAGTTTTTGGCTTTAAGCATATATATGAAATTACGTAAGTTTTATATTTGTAGTCATTAATGGGATTTGAGGGACTCAGAAGCTGGAAGTAGATGTGTATTTATTCATAATTTTATTCAAAGATCAACAAAATAAGTACTGCGTAGAATGGAAAATAATAAAAAGTCTTTAATACCTGAAGTGGGGAAGTGTGTGTGTGTGTGTGTGTGTAATTAAATATATAAGTAAATATATAATTGGTCTTGTATGTCGATTTGCAAGAAACAAGAAACCAGTTTGTTGTACATTTGTTTTAGGATTCTTTGATGAATAGAAATTTCAAAGAGCAGCATTTATTTAAAATATATATGTTTTACCATTAGAAATGTCTTTTTTGATGCCTTTAATCAACTCCATACCACCTTTCTTTAAAAAAAAATAAATAAATAAAATAAAAAACCTTTTTGACCCCAAATATTTGTACTGTAATGTACGGTTTTGTAATATAATTTAGTAACCTATAATCTCTCTTCCTCTAGGGGAACCTGGAAAACGTGGCCCTCCTGGACCCAAAGGACAAGAAGGAATTCCTGGTAATCCTGGTGAGTGGATGTGGATTATTATTTTTTTCCCCCTCAAATTGTTACATTTTCTATTGTCTGTCTTAACCAGCCCTGACAAATTGATGTGATTGAGTCACATCAAAGTATCTGTACATACCTGTATAAAATGCATGTTAGAGAGAGGCAAGAAATGAAAACCTTTAGTCTTTATAATTAGATATTTGAGAGCATGTAAGTGTTTACTTCGTTTCAATAATGCTTGTTTACTTTTCATAATTGCCTTTTGTCATTGAGATGTCTTTTGTCATTTTTATCTTTTCATCTCATTTATTTATATTAATAAAACATTTGCATGTTTAGCGTAGACACGCTAACCTATGTCTCATTTTGTTGACATTATTGATAATGTTGATGTGTGTGCATTATCACTGAAGTTATTGTATGTTCTTCAAGCATGTTATCCTTCTTTGTTTGCCTGCTTGCGTGTGGTCTTTGTGTGTATGTCCATCCTGTTACGGTGTCAACATTTGTCTCGTCATGTGTTTCGAGTGAACAGTTTGCGGTGAGCACAATGTTTTGACTGTCATACATTTATCCAACACCTTTATACATGTAACATAATACTTAGATACATAAGGCATGCAACTTTAAGAGCTATCATTCTAAAGAAATACAGCTAATACACTATGATGAGAGTATCTGTCTGTGGGACAGGTTACTACTGCCTGCCTGGTGAGCGTGGAGAACCTGGACAGGTTGGAAATGGAGGGTCTCCTGGATTAAAAGGTGTTCAGGGGAGAAAAGGTGAGTTTTTATACATTGACATATGTGACCCTGGACCACAAAACCAGTCTCAAGTCCATGGGGTATATTTGTAGCAATAACCTAAAATACACTGTATGGGTCAAAATTATCCATTTTTATTTTATGCCAAAAATCATTAGGATATTAAGTAAAGATCATGTTCCATGAAGATATTTTGTAAATGTCATACCGTAAATATATCACAACTTAATTTTTGATTGGTAATATGCATTGCTAAGAACTTAATTTGAACAACTTTAAAGGCAATATTTCTCAATATTTCGATTTTTTTGCACCCTCAGATTCCAGATTTTCAAATAGTTGTATCTCGGTCAAATATTGTCCGATCCTAACAAAGCTTATTTATTCAGCTTTCAGATGATGTATAAATCTCAATTTCGAAAAATTGACACTTAAGACTGGTTTTGTGGTCCAGGGTCACACATAATCTTATCGGAGTGTCTATTTACACTAACTCTGCCCACAAAATGTGTGATTGGGGTAGTCAACACTACAAAAGACACTTGTCAAACATCAGTTCCAGTGGCGTAGATGGTAAGGCGTGTGCTTTTTGATGAAATCAACCCGAGTTCGAACCTGGCTTTTGCCGAACAATTTTTCTCCTTTTTCAAATCTCATATCAAAACGGAAAGGCATTTATTTTTAATAAAAATTAAGGAAATAATCAAAAAGTTGAAAATAAAGTATTGGGTAGGGTTAGGGTAGGTGTAGTCACGCACAGCCAGACCTTCAGACTGACGGCTGAAGGTCTGGAATTTATGGTAGCTTTTATTGGCCAAGGCCCGCCCATGAGGCCATTTGACCGACATGTCAAACAACCAATCACAGTTCATTTCATTCATCGCCATGTTTTGGGGTGTGGAAATGTCGCCACAATAACAGACCGGTGTGTAAAACTCTCAGACGTATTTTAAAGATTCTATGCTGCGAACTTTAAATATTTCACATACTTTTGAAAATCTCCTGAAAATCCTGTATAATTCAACCAATCCGACGATGATTTCTAAACTCCTGAAGTGTTTCCACTTTTGTGTGCTATATGCATCAGACATTTAGCCAACGTTCTGTTGGCGTGACGGCTGAGACTAGGGTAGGTGTAGGGAGGGATTTATTGTCCCAATAAGGTGGAATCCATTTAATAACTTGAGTTGAAATCATAATTTACACTCAATATGTCATTATTGCATACTGTTTTGTAATGTACTACAATACTGAGGTGAAGATAATTGCCACTATTTGCAATAAGTATTATAAATAGAAGAAAATCTTGCTATTTTAACATAGTGTAAATAGAATTTATAGCTAAGAAAATATGCTATTTCCACTTAGTAAATATCCCTAATCTTATATTTATATAAAGATTTATAATATACATGTGTGAATGTCATTCCATTAGATTCAAAATATCAAACCAAGTGGTGTCTGCAAACGATGCTGTATTTTTTCCTTAGAACTGACTTTTTCTTTTTTCTAAAACTTTGTTTACTTTTCTTTTTCTTTCTGTTCAAAGGTGTCGGGTCGGTAAGATTTTTCTTTTTAAGAAATTAATACTGCAATACATTGATCAGAAGTGACAGTAAAGACAATGTTACAAAAGATTTCTATTTTTAATAAATGCTTTTTTTTTTAAATTTCTTGTCATCAATGAATACTGAAAAAAAAAAAAAAAATTATTACAGTTTCCACAAAAATAAGGAACTGTTTAAAACATTTGATAATAATAAGAAATGTTTCTTGAGCAGCAAATCAGCATATTAGATTTCTGAAGGATCATGTGACTGCTGAGAAATCAGATTTGGCATCACAGGAATAAATTACATTTTCAAATGTGTATATATATATATATATATATATATATATATATATATATATATATATATATATATATATATATATATATATATATATATATATATATATATAAAAAAAACTTAACTTTAAAATTGTAATATAATTTCATAATACTAATTAATATTACACAATGCTAAAATAAATGCAGCATAAGAGACGGATTTCAAAACCATTAAAAATTCTTTCCCAAAACCTTTAAGTCGGCTAAACCAGAAAGAGTATAATTTTTTAACGGTACATATTTTGTTGTCAAATATTTTGCTTAAAATATGTGCTTTTTTGATATTTTGTTGTGTAATATAATATTAATCATACATTTTTAGATGTGACTTAATTGTCCAAATACTTTTTTGTGCGTCTTTTTCTGGTGCTGTCCATGGTGCTGATTGCTTTTGGTTATTTTGTCCCAACTGTAAAGTTGTGTAGTGTGTATCAGTGTCCATTAGGAGGCGGCAAAGAGCGCATCTTTTCTAACTCAAGTATGAGCCCATGTGCTTATATTCTTTGTGTTTCATTTCAGGTCCTGATGGGGGATGTGCATGTGACCCCCTTGGTGATCTACCTGGTGATCCTGGCCCCCCAGGCCCTCCGGGTGTCCCTGGTGATCCAGGGCAAAGAGGGTTCCAGGGTCATCCTGGTGATATCGGACCCAGAGGAGAGATGGGTGGGAGAGGTGTAACTGTACGTAAACCTGGTTGAAATTCAATACGTTTGTATTGTGCTTGTGTGTGTAATTAATCTTTTTTTTTTTGTGTGCGTCTCTTGTTGTTTCTCAGGGTCCCAGAGGCTTTATAGGTGTCAGAGGGCTTAAAGGAGAGAAAGGAGTGGTTATGGTGATCTGCAAAAGGGGTGAAGCATATTTGCAGTTAATGGATTTTAAGACTCACCCAAAATGGTCTAACATCTAAGGATAGGTCCTATATTATAATACAGCATAAACTGATATGATGTTAAATGCCTGATAATGAAACTAAAATGCAATTTCTTTATCCCTGTGCATTATGTCAGAATTGGGATTTAAAGTTTTATATTTCTTCTGATTTTTCTTAAATTATCTACAAATCTGTCGTCTTTATTTTACATACAAACTGACATGCAGTCATCAGAACTTTTTGCATTATTTTAAAGGGGAGAAAGGTGACACGGGATCTATTGGACCATCTGGAAAACCAGGGTATAATGGGAGGAAAGGGGATGATGGGAAGATGGGTGCCCCTGGAGATCCTGGATCTATGGTAAGATATTTAAACAATTATAAAATAAAATAAATTAAAAAATCATAGATGGTTGTGCAGTAGTACTGTACATTGCTACCATGCATAATGATTTCTGAAGATCATGTAAAACTGAAGACTTGAGTAATGGCTACTGAATATTCAGCTTTACCTTCACATGGATAATTTGCATTTTAAAATTATATTAAAGTAGAAAACAGTTATTTTAAATTTTATATATATATATATATATATCAATCAGAGGTCGCGTTAACCGAAAATTCTCCGTCATTGACGGAATTTTTTTAGCAGTGACGGAAACATCTGAAGGCCGTCTGTCACTTTGGCAGATTGCACACACTGAGGGTGATCTATTGTAATTTATAACTGTAATTCCCAGCCCTGTCCAGTTGGTGACGAGTGCGCTCCAGTGAGGTAGCAGAGCGCTCGATCGTCTCCAGAACAAAAATAAAGGTCTTTTGCTTTGTCAAATGTCTTTGATTCCGCACAGGCGAGTATAGTAAAGCGAATCGCTTGATCTGAGGTGTCTAGAGCGATCTATCACGCCACGGTATTTATTGCTTGAATTTCCTAATAAAATGGACAGAATTTGAAACCTGAGACTGCATTTCATTTCAAAAGTAACAACGCACAAGTTTAGCCGATTGCCTAACGTTACTGTGCATTCATCAAATGAAAACAGCATCGATTGGGAGTTAAGAAACGATATTGGTTCATAAAAATAAAAATCTATTGAAACAGAGAAATCGGTTTTATTTTATTTATTTTTTTTTTTATCCAGCACTAGCATATTTTGTTGTTTTAAGTGTCCTCCGCTGTCACTGACGCAGTCTCTGTTCATCTGTTCTCTTCTTAAATAAATAAATGCATAAGCCAATATGCTCGTCCTTTAGGTTCATTATTAAAAATGAAAACGTGAACAAAAATAAAAGCAATTAAGTGGGTTATTATAATTCAAATACGAAAATTAAAATGACTGGTAATAATAGATTATGACGGAATTTATATATATATATATATATATATATATATGAGAATTGCTAAAATTATTGAATATATTTCGAGACAAAGGTCTTCTTAATGATTACCAGTTTGGTTCAAGGTAATTAAAGCAACAGTTTTTCAATAACTAGAAGAATATGTAAAAGTATGGTATTTGGAGTAAAAAGCACCCCTGCTGTTGGGGCGAAAGGCACAATCGTTAACATGATAATTAATAGATTGCTGACTTTTCCAATTGTTGACATGACATGGTTAGATTCAGATGGTAAATATCATACAGCCTATTATATTGTTTGTCTACTTTAGAGATAATCACCATGTTTATAATGAAACCATCATATTTAAAAATATGATATTAATCAAATATAATAATAAAATATAATGTTGTTACTACTGTAAATCTATATTAATTTATTATGTGACCTCCTTCAGTGCTTTCAGAATCTTTTTATTTTGTTTCTGTATTTTAAAATATATTTTATTAACATTTTAATGACAGTATATTTATTGAACATTATCAAAATAAGCAGAAAATAGCCTAGTACAAACTTTGCTAAAGTAATTGTTTTGAACAAGTATCAACTTAGACATTAGTATAAAAAAATAATTTTAGCAAAAGTATTTATCAATACTGTGTGCCTTTTACCCCGTGATTGTGAAACACGAAACACCTCACATGATTTTACGGTGAAATGTGTCATTTCTCATGTTAATCAGGTCAGTTTTGATCAAGAAAAATGCACTGTGGCTTTAATTCAGCGTAAGCCGTGCAGCAAAAATAGACTCAACGCCGAAATGATCGCGGC